>NW_020884891.1:680669-874401 GCF_003945725.1 Corapipo altera | reverse complement strand
CCCCACAAACATCCTTAAACACGCAATCTAAGTGCAGATAATTCGTTTATTGAAGTCCAGATTTACAACTGAAGTTTACAACTTTGTTTGTTTTGTTTTTGTTTTTTTAACCCTCCCAAAACAAAAGCTTTGTTTGAATTTAGGAAGAATAAATGTTTTTTTTTTCTTTTCTTTTTTAATAATGTACAGACTATATCTCTTAAATAAGTTAATATCTTTGAAAAAAGAGCAATATGTTCCTTTTTTTTTAATGTTGCAGTGCAACTTACAACTTACACGTCTGTGCAATGTACCATGAGGTATATGCCCAGTGAGCAACACACAGTGAAGTTTTCCATTCATAAATTTTCATTGTCGACACACAAAAAGTTAACAAGTTAATAATCTGTGATAGAAAAAACGCAGCCGGTTACAGTAATTCACACAGAACTCATCTGGAAAGAGGGAAGAAAAGAAACCTAATTTTCGTTGCCTATAGAAACTATTGGGTCATCTCTCAACATAGACAAGTATAAAATTAAAAATACTGTTGGGAAACTGAAGAAATACTGTATTATCCAGGGGTTGAAACCTTGTTTGACCTGTATTAGTCTAAGCAGTTAATTTTGTCTCTGTAGCATCTGTGAGCTGAGGATTTACTGTGGAGTATCTGCTCAGAAAAGCGCTTAAGCAAGATGGGCATTATAGAAAAGTTGCAGAATGCTCAAAAAACTTACAACTCCGACATTTTCCCTGGCATGGACAGGGGGTTTGCCATTACCTCTCAGTTCTGGTTAGAAAAACAAGGCTGAAACATGGAAGATTGCTCGTATTTGAAGCTTGACACTTCAAACATCTCAAGATGGCTCTAAAATACTTAATTTTTCTTAATGACAGAGAACATATTTTTATTTAAGAAAGAGTCATCCACAACATAACTTTGTGATAAATAACAGTTCTGCCACTAATACATATATACATACTGCTTGTAAACAAAAATGCCCACAGGTCATGGAGTCTCCATGATTTTTATACAAGGCGCTATAGATTTATTCTTTTTTTTTTTTTTTTTTTTTGTTATTGAAAACAGTCCTAGTGAAAGTTTGGTTTATAACCTCCTATTGCTACAGAAACAGTAAGAATGTTTCTATTTACAAAGAAACAAAGACCATGGAGACCCCAGAGCATTATTTGCTAGAGGTTTGAGTCGGTGGGGTTTGCAGAACACACGTGGGACAGGTTGAACACCAGCAGTACGATACTCCAGTGCTTTGGCATTTCAACCCCTGAATATACAAAGACATTACTACAGCCTACTTCACAGTTTAATGCAAGTAAAGTGCAAGCCATAGTACAAGGGTGTCATACATTTTCATACATGGAAGCGTTATCTAAAAAAGGCTCTATACAAGGTTTATTAGCTAGTTAGTAACCTAGACAGAAGTCACCTATGGCCCAGCAATTAATGGTCTTACAAGGATATTGTCTTTGTAATACAGTATGTGTCAAATGTAAAAAGTTTATTAGTACTAGTGCATTTCTCTTATATCCTAACCTGTTTTCTCATCAGATTTTTAAGCTGAAGTCCTTGTTTCTCAGTAAAACAGAAGTCTTAACTGGTAACAGGGTCTTACTGGTGTTTTGGCCAGTGAACACAGTTTGTTAAGACATATTTTCTTTGTGGTTGCTAGTGAAAAAATGCAGTAGTTAATATGTTTAATGGGACATCCTTAGTTAATCTGCAGCATTCGGACAGACGCACTTACCGTCAGTAAAAAGGTCTGTACTGATACCCTCACCAATGCCTGAGGATGAACAATATTCTAGAAATGTGAGGACAGAAGCTAGAGGGCTTAGCTGCTCAAACAGCAGGTTGTCGACGTATTTTGTCATTTACACAACATTGCTTCCTGTCAAATACTGCTCATACAGTGGCATTAATGCATAAAGTCACTTCTAACACACGTGTGTGCTCGATGAAAATAAAGATAGACCTGCCTGGCCTGCATTAAGAGTGAATATGGTTCTTTTCCTGAAGGCAGTATCTGTCTGAATTATATAAATTATATAAATTAAGAGTAGCTCCCAGCAGTATATCACCTATCTCAAAACCTGATAAAAGCTTAAACAATATTATCTCTAATCCTCTTCCCGAATGTGCAAGTGTGGTATAACCCGTAAAATGTAGAAACTAAGCTTTAAAAACCTGTTTCTTTGTCAATTAGTTATATTAAGAGTAGAGAGTCGCCTGCCTACATGTGAGTGGACCTGATGAGAAACACATTATTATGCTTGTATGTAATGGGAGTAAAGAAAATAATTATAAACATCAACTGAGAAAATACAACTTACTAGTTTTGGTTTAAATAGCCATGTATTTTCCATACATCAGCTGATAGAGCTCAGGGGTGATTTTCAGATGTGATTTTCAGATCTGTGCCCACTTAACCCACTGAGATCCTCAGCCACACAATGTGAATTCCTCTGGGATGGGACACAGGGGACCTTTCCTCACAGCATTTTGCCTGGAAAACCTACCCTGAGCCTTAGTTTTAATGAGGGAAACATTCCAGAAGAAAAAGAGCTTTTTATTACTGAATATAAATTAATGAGCTAATATTGCTTCTTCAGTATTTTCTGCTATTACCCATTTTGTCCCAGTGGTAAATAAACATCATTTGGCAGCAGGGAAGATGCTGTGTTGTCTCTAATGAGATTTTAGCTCAGTGGCCTAAGGCATGGGGTACGTGGAAAATCTACCATGGAAAACCTGTGCCCTTCTGTCTTCCCTGGAAACGCATCATTTCCCTTCTGTGAAAACTAAGGAGAAATTAAAATCCTTTATGAGATCAAGTCACCACTTATTTCTCTAAAATTTCCCTACAGGACTCTGGGTGTCCCATAAATGGGGTGTTCAGGCTGAAGCCCAGTAAATCAGACAGGCCTGTGCTCTCTTCCTTAAGGAATCTCCCCAGGACTGGATCCAGAGTCAGAGTCAGGATCTCTTTGTGTTCCAGTTTGGGGGCAGCTGCCAGCTGTGGCAGATGGGGCTGGTTTTGTTGAGACAAATATAAGAATTTTCTTCATTCTCCTCAGATTTGTGCTAAGTTAAACAATTCCTACCAGATTCTTCATTTTTCTCCCAGAAGTCCCATTAACATTTAAAGTGAAGCCTTTTAAATGTCAGCAGCAGAATTCCACAATTTTTGAGGAGACTGAGCCCTTCCCAGTAAAGTAACTCCTTCCAAGGTCCCTGCCCTGTCCTTCACAAGACCTTGGACCAGAGGGAGTGTTCTGGCCCGAAGGGCTGTGACTGCTGAAGAGTAAGAACAGAGTTAAGGGCCATGTACACAGAGCAGTGCTCTGCAACACTCCTTTTTCATTTTCCTTGGAAAAAGCCAGTGGAGTACCACAATTTCCAGCCTAAAAGGCAGCAGCCTGGAGCTGAATATACAGACTGGTGAGAAACTGCTGCTCCTCCATTGGTTCTTGTTCATATCAATTAGAGCAAGCTCAGGGAAAATTTCACTTAAATTATTGAAACCAAGAAAAATGTCTCAGTTTTCTCAGGAAGTGATGCTGAGAAAGAGCTACCAAGATACTTTCAGAGATCTGAGATATCACTTGAATATAGAACAGTATTAAAACAAGAGAGGAATCAGTAGCTCAGGGGGAACATTAAATCAGTTGTAATGAAAAATAGCCAGTTACAAAAAGATTCAGCTTGTGGAGTCTCAGGAGAGTCTGTGGGCTGAGACATTTTACCTGCAAGAATTCTCAATGAAGACACTAACTTTAATAAGATCCAGATCAATAAAACACATCCAAATAGTCTCTTTGTGTAGCTGTGCATGTTAAGAACCAAGTTTTACCTGAGCATTCAGGCAGGAAATCTTGTAAATTAATAAATGTATTGTACTGGGACTGTTTATTTCCCTTGATGAGCTCAACAGCCAAGACTTGTTTTTTTTCTTATTAAAAAACATGGGATCTAAACTACCACAACAATTCCAGCTGCTTTGTACAGTGTGTTTAAGTACCTGTTGGTCTAGGAAAATTTAACATATTTTAATACAGAAGCAGGATTTGGTGCATGGATTTTTAAGTACAGTGTCTGTATTGCACTTTGCTTTCCAGTGATTTCAAAGGTGGTGAGATTCTGGATAGCTGTGCCACCGTGACTTTGGACATTACTTTCTGCAGCACAGCCAGATTGGTACCTACAGCCAGGAGGAAGAAACTCATGGTGGGGAGGGTAGGGCTGCAGGTTGGAGCTGAGTTCATATGCAAGAAGTATGACAAGTTCTTCTGAAATGACTCCCAAAAGCCAGCTGACATTTGGGAAAGAATAAAGTCTTTGTATTGCTTAATTTAGCAATTAGATTTTGCTTGCTCTAAGGCACAAGCAACGCCAGATAAATCTTTCAGACTTTTCTCCCAGTTAATCTTAAGCCCATTACAGGAAATTTCTCCAGTGTATCTCATTTCACCTTATGAATGTCCTGGATAATTTATCTGGCCTGTTCAGTGCAAATCACGTTTGCTGAGAGCTGCTCTCCAGGAGCAAAAGGCAGACTCACGATTCTGAGAATTTCAGAGCGATCATCTCATGACACTGCAAGATTTGAAAGGTAAGCTGAGCAAAAGTATGAATTCGCAACTTTTTCTCTCTTCTACTCACATTTCAGAAATCTATTTTAACTTAAAATTGAGATCATCTACTTTCCTTCCTATTTGTGTTAGTTCTGAGAAATATATCTTCCAAATTATGTATATCATTTTCAGCTGCATCTATAAGTAGCATTTTAGAAGAGAAATACCTTATTTCCCTGTTTACTCAGACTTCACTGAATAGGCTCAGTGGACAATTGTAATTTCTCTCTTGAGTGACAATACAGTGGAAAGCTATGTTAAAATAATATAGATCTTTTTATTATGAAAGCACAAACCATCTTTTGGTTTGAAACAAAAGGCAAATTTAAATTTCTTTAGGAATATTGAAAGTTCCATCTATTTAACTAATTCTGTGAGCATCCATCAGTGCTTGCATGTAAGTATGAATTGCTTTCTAAATAGATTCTATAATATATACTGTTGCTTGCTGGGAATGAAGGGATGAAATTGAACCTGGAAAGAAGGGAGGAGGCAAGGGAAAGGTGTTTTTAATGTGTCTTTTTTTTTTTTCTCACTATGCAACTGTATTTTAAATTGCCAGTAAATGAATTTTTTCCCAAGTCAGGGTTGTTTTGCCCATGATAACCATTAATAGGTGATGTCCTTGTCTTTATCTCAACCCAGGAGCTTTTCCATGACATTTTCTCCCCCTGCCCTGTTGAGGAGGGGGAGTGAGGGCAGGTGGCCAGCCAAGGTCAGCCCCCTTCAAGCTGCTCTGTGGAGACAGAGCTAAACACACAGGACACCTTCACCTGCTTCTGGATTTGGGAAAAATTAAATCTCTTCCTGGATACTGGGACCTCACTGAGATAACATTTTAAACTAAGTTCAATATTATATTGAATGGCATGGATTTTATACACCTTGACGTATGGGAGACAACTATGTTTATCTTGTGAAAAAATTCTCAGTGAATGTCTGTGTTTCAGTGAAATGACATCAGTTTTAGTCACATCCCCTTTCCTTCTGCCTTTCAGAAATATTCTGGTAAGCAGAGTCAAAGAAAACCGTGAATGTGTTTGAGCTTCATGTTCACTAGCATTCAGAACAATCTTTTTTTTTTTTTTTTTTCCCCCAAGAATACAAGTATTTTCTCCAAAATCTGATTCTTAGAAACCATTCTTCACCCAGGCAAGGAAGTGAAATACCCCGTGTGACTTGTGTGTCTTCCCAAACCAATTCATACAGATTGATTTTCAAGTGATGCTTTGAATCACTTCACCCACGTGCTAAAAGTACTGCTACCAGTTAAAAATTATTGCCAGACATTATATAACTTTGAATAATTTACTCAGCTATAGATGTCACAGAATGTAATTGATTAGCTCAGGAGTTTTTTAAACTTCCTTCTCATTCTCCTTTTGAATTTTGTGACTCACAGTCATGTGTCACTTAAATTCACAGTGAAGAAAGGATGAAAACCTGCAGTAGGTACCTTACTCAGCGCAGATGGTTTTTTTTCTTTCACCATGAAATACTTCAAATTCTACTAAAACCAGTTGAAGGTGCAGCATTAGTGAACAACCAACATTGTTCTACCTCTGTGCCTCACCTGCTTGCTCCTGTTCCCTCGTTGGAAAGGCAGGCACAGCATGTTAAAAACACAGTATCTAATGGCATGTACAGAGTGCCCATAGGGCCAGACTGGGGTCTATTTGTTAGATGTACAGTGTACATTTTAAGGCACACTATAGGGATTGAGTTTACATTTTGCTAACTCTGTCCTTTTATTTGCAAAGATGGTCACTACCTGGAGATGTTGCAAAAATAAACGGTCATCTCTGAGAGCGGCCAATGGATTTATGTCTTCATTTTTATATTTTTTTTTCCTCAAGGAACAGTGTGTGAAAATGTGAACTTTAGGGCATTTTTAAAAGGAAATGTCAACTACCATGTTACATTTTATATACATAGATATGTGTTTACATATATCTAAATATATAAAATGATTGTAGGAGCTCATACTATAAGCTTAATTTTAGTACAGTACTTTAAATATACTGGTATTTATATTCAGTTACACTTCTGCACCACTTCTTCCTAATGCAGAGCTTGATACGGACATTGGTTGATAACAGCAAACAAAAAAAATCCATTTAAAATATTATTGTCTTCTCATGCAATGTAGGAGGCATCCTGTGGCACTATTCTCTTACCCAAGTATTTACAGTACTGCTGAGTGTGTTATCAATAAATATGCCAGTGTTTGACTCAATTTTCAGGGCACCCAGCAGCTACTGAAGCTGAGTCCTGTCACACGTGGGTCTCGATGAAGGAGTGTGTGTGTGTCAGCATTGGGGCTGAGCTTCCCAGTTCAGAGGCTCCATTTTGGGATTTCCCAGCACCACTGTACTCACAAATGTCCAGGAAAAACTCATAGTTCTTTAGTTTCCAATCTTTGAACTTCTTTGATGTTAAGTTGGGATCATCCAGAAGGCTGTTGATAACTGTGAGGTCCCCTTCCTTTGCCTGGCAAATTCCAGAAAGACATGTCAAAATGAAATCTTATATTTCAGCACTTTATTTCTTCTTTTACTTTAATGCAAAGTGCCAGGAACACTTTAATATTTTACCTAAATTCAGGAACCATTACAGCTTAAACTATCTGACAACTCAGTCCATGGCACTTGCTAAAACATGCCTATACAGAGTGCCAAATAATCATTCTTTTCTTTTCTTAAGTTGGAACATGTTTGCTTTCAAGGAGTTTTAGTTTATTTGCAACTTAATTTTAAAGCTACAAAGAAAGCCTCATCCACGGAAAACATTAAGAGATTTAGGGCACAGAGTGACATGACAAGGGGGAATGGCTTCCCACTGCCAGAGAACAGGTTTAGATGGGATATTGGGAAGAAATTCCTGACTGTGAGGGTGGTGAGGCCCTGGCACAGGTTGCCCAGAGAAGCTGTGGCTGCCCCTGGATCCCTGGAAGTGTCCAAGGCCGGGTTGGACGGGGCTTGGAGCAACTTGGGCTAGTGGAAGGTGTCCCTGCCCATGGCAGGGGGGTGGGACCGGGTGGGCTTTAAGGTCCCTTCCAACACAAACCTTTCCATGACTCTATGATTACACTTTTACAAGGTTATGTTCCTTATCCCAAAGCCAATGTTAAAGCCTTACTTTTAAAGTGCTCTTGAGAACTCTGATGTGGTGCAGCTTTTCATTGATAATGGGGTCATTGCATCGTTTCACGAAGGACTTGCGGAACTCCTGCTTGGTGGAAGGACGCTGCTCCCCAAAAGCTGACAGACTGGCTTCTTCCAGGGTTTTGTACAGCTCCTGCAGACCATCTGTGATTTCTTCAATCTCTTTTATGTTTTCTGAAAGAAAATAAAGAAATGTAACAACAAATCCAATTGCTTTGACGAAGTCTCTAAACCCAGCAATACTGCAGCTTCATGAATAAATTAACCCTATTACACAGTTCCCCAACATTTGTTTTGATAAAACAAGAACTTTTCGATCATCCCAAAGCTCTATTCTTAGTGTTACGTCCTGGAATTTCATATATGAATTCCTATGTAGTGATGGATGAATTTGCCAACATCCAGCAGTTCAACCACAGAAAACTTGCTGGGAATAATGGCAATACTGCCCTGGCTTTTGATGGAAGTCAGGAGGATCAGAACATCTCCCAGAGCTCACCTTCTGCACAGAAACTGTTGTGCCTCCTAATGGGAACTTTCTCTTCCAGACTGTCATCCATCCCTTCGATGGACTTTACCCGGCCCTTGCCCCTGACGTCTCTGTTCCGGGGGAGGCTCTGGCTGCGTTGTTTCTGGGGCCTGCCATGGGAGCTGTGTCCCCTGGGACACTCCACCAGAGGGAAAGGCCCGTCCTGCTCAAAATTATGTCGCCTCTGGACCGGCAGCGTGGCTTGTCTTCGTTTGTCGGGGGACATTCCGGGCCGACCGCTCGAGTACTCGGCCTCGGGAGGAACAGTCTGCAGGAAGTGCAGCCCTGAACTGGTCAGGGGGGTCTCTATGAGGTCCTGCCACGAGCGCCGCTCTCGGTAGGGGGGTCTGCATCCCGAGGAGTGTGTGCTGCCTGCTGCATCCTGCCGGGAATCCTCGGCAGAGGAATGGGAATACGTCGATTCGCTTGAAAAGTGTCGACCTTGTTTGGCTTCGGGGAATGGGCTGGAGGAATTCACCTGGGAAGGCACAGAAACACCTGACCATGAGACAGGGTTTTGAACAGAGCCAAGGAAGGGACTGTAGTGTGGAAAATTATGAGATATATATAGTAATTAATGGACTGATGTGCTTGATATGTCATAACATGAACCTCTGGAAACAGAAGATAATTAGAGGAAACAGAAGATAATTAGCAATGAGAACTTCTATGCGAGTGCTATATTTTAACCACTCCCTATTCTTGTTTTGCACATTCTCTGCCCACACTCAATTCCTGATGGAAAGAACAGTATAACACTGATGCAGGTTTCCTGAAGACCTGCCCAGCTTACACTCAGTCCCACAGTATGCCATGAAGACATGGGAGTCTCCAAAAAGAAACCATAATTGGATTTACTTTCTCTTTTTAGGGGATATGTATCCAGCCAAAGGAAAAAAAACCCAAAAACTAAACCCAAAGAACAAAAATTTCAGCACCCAGGAAGATTTTTGACTGGGGGACTGCTGAACTTCTGGAATTATTTGAATTAATTCTGCTGGGTCTGTGTATAAATTTAATTCAAAAACAAAGAGAAAGGCAAAAATGTGGAAAAACAGAAAGGGAGGGGCTTAACCTGTATCCCAGTTGATAAAACAGCATCACATGGGTGAAAATCAGTCTGAACTTCACCCATGTGATGCTGTTGTCTCAGTCACTCTTTCTTTGGTTCTGGCTGTGTGAGGATCATGTCATTCACGCTGAAGAAAAATCTGAAAGAAAAATAGAGAACAGTCCTATCTGTGTTTAGAAACATAGAATAATTATCACAGCCTGTCTGTGTTTTGTCTAATAGAAAAGTTCTATTTGCAATAGTATCAATACCATGATATTGTGCACAATATTGTAACAAAAACCCCCTGCCTAGAAAGATTTGTTCTGAGAAGAACTAAAACATGATTACTGCGTGAATGTCAGCTGACCTTAATCTCCATCCCCCACTATCCAATACTCATACTTGAAAAACAGTCTCATTTAATCCAGACTATCCCATCCACCACATTCTTTTCATGTTCTGCAGTGAAGTCAACATCTGAATATTTGTTCCTATTATCAGGTGTAGTCTCACCAACCCTAAAAAAAAAAGGTCATATTTACAGTGTGGTGACAGATCTGTGTCAGGAGATATTTACCTCTCCTTCCTTTGTAACTGACTTGCTATGGAAACCTCCAGGTCTTGACTCATGAGGAACAGCAATAATTTCACTCTTACAATGAGATCAGGCTTTATTCCACCTTTACGGCAATTAAATGTTCCGAAACAGGGAAAGTGCAACTCAAGGCACAGAGAGATTTTTTTGGTGACCTACTGTCAAATGCAACATTTGGGACTCACTGAGGGTGTTCGATGGTAGGTGTCACACAGTGTTGAGGAGCCCTCCTGCTTCAGGGTGAGCGAGCCATCGATGTCGTCCTGGTCACTCTCGCTCCAGTAATCTGCTAACAAAGCATTCCTGGTTTCACTCCTGTGCTTTTCCACAACCCACATTTTAAAAACATCGTTAGCAAGGCAAGGTAAGCATTCCCCAGTCACCCACAGGGCTTGGCAGCCATAAGGAACAGGCCTGTGGAAATGTCTGGCACTGAGATACACAGATCTGCACGTGAATCTCCAAATGCTTTAGGGCAGCATTACAGAAAGCAGGTTGGGCACGTGACTCCCACTGCACCTAAACCCCAAATTCAGGTCACAGACTGTCAAAGAGAAACCATTCCAGATGCCAAAGTGGAGCTGAGCCTCGACACTTTATTAAGTCAGCATAATTCCACTGTGGGTGGTGGGAAAAGGCAAGGCTGGAACCTGAGCTCAGGAGGCACAAAAAGCACATGTTGCCTGGGTTTGTGGTGTCTTCACTTGCTTTAAGGGGCATCCCTGAGGGCTGGGATTTGGGAGATCACACCTCATCCTGAACCCTGAATTCTCTTTATCACTAATTTTAAATATTTCTAAAAATATTAGGATTTTATTTTCTTTGGTGGTGGCACCAATAACTCGAGTTCTTCAAGGGTAAGGATTCTTATAAAAGTTGGTATTTGAAAAGATACAGCCAAATGTTAATAAAGGAGTCAGTTATGACATCTCCAAGTTTGTTGAGACACTGAACAGATCTCTGCTGTCTGCTCTCCTTTCCTAATTATAATCACTGAAGCATTACCTTCATCTGGATGAATGTCCTTGTCATCAGGTGTGTAACCAATTGCTGCGAGACCCAAACGATTCATCCATCTGATAGAATGACAAAAAATGAGGAAGAGATACTTAAAAGGCACATCTCATGTAAATCTGAGGGCACACACATTCCTAACATCTGGAAAAGTCAGAGACAACGGTTACTGCAAAACCTGAGCACTGTTCAGGCTGTTAAAAGCACAATCCAGGCGTGTTCAGAGGTGAATAACTGCGAGTGAAGGACATCCCAGTTCAGGCCACTGCAAATGTTCTTCTGGACTCATGGTCACATCTGCTGGAGGTCTTTACCTCGTGCAGGATCAGACCTTGGCATTTTATTCTGCTGCCTGGAACCCTGAAGGACCAGGACATCAATCATCCTTCTATTATCAGGAAAGTGTGAGCTCACATGCAAACATGCTAACTTCAGCAAAGAATAAGTGGGATTTTTATAGCCTGTGGAGAGCAGAGAATGTCCCCTTAAGCAGAACCAAACCCTCTCTAAGCTGCTTCTGCAAATTTGTGAGGAATGATTTCCAGAGACATGGTGTGCAGGAGCACATCACATTTATTCTGATTGCTACTCCTATTTATCTCAAGAACTTGCCTGAATTTCCAAAATACTAGAAAATAGAATGATGATAATTATTTTATGAAAACCTGTATTAGGGAATAGCTTGTATTAAATTTGCATCCTCAGAAAGCTAAAACAGCCTATGGCAGAATTCCACTGTCTATTTGCTAGTTTGGATTCACAATACTGGTGATATAAATGTTTAGTCTGGTTGAGCTGCGATACCAACTTCATTTTCCTTTTTTTTTTTTTTAATGGAATCTTAGGTTTCTAAACCAAAACTTGGTAAATTGAAAGTACTGCAAAATTTGCATTTCACATCAGATGTTCTGGTTTCGTTCTTTATCCCAAAGTTAATTAGTCTGATCAAAGATAAGATTTTCTGCTTCGCTGGGAAAGTATTATAGTTTATTTTAGGTTCAGAGTTTTCTTCATGTGAGATTACTGGATATCCATACAATATATAATTGAAAAACTAGAAAAAAGGGAAATTAGCACACAGAGGGGAAAGTTACTTCTTAATCTTCAGCAACTGGAAAATCAAGAATTAGCTTATTTTCATCAAAAAGGAAACATAACCAAAGAAAAAGCCCTTTAATGCCATCTGTAATGACTGGGATGTTTTCTGAAGCATCCCCTTACTCAGTGACTGAATTATTTACCATGTCATTAATATCCCAATATATTGCACATGAAGGTTTTCTAGGAGCAGCTCTTTTTTCTTTTTTAACATTGCAACATCAAATTTGTTAATAATTATGTTCTTGGGCAATGAATAATGACAAAAACATCTTTCAGAGGCTTTAAGAAAGACATTAGTGAGCAACCTGTGCAGTATCATAAGGACAAGTTGCTTTGCAGATTAAAACAAGGAAAATACCCAGCGTAATTCTTTCCCACTTGTAATAGAAGAGAAAAAAAAAGCTTCTGAGGAGATGTGTGATTATTATTCTCTATGAGGGGTGTGTGGAAGGTGGTAGGCACAGCAAGGAGGCAGAAAATGAAGGAAGAGCGAACTCTCCACTAAAAATAGCCCCCAGTTCAGCAGTATTGATCTCCTGGTGGAGGCTCTGCAGAGCCCAGAGCCACGATCTTAATCTGTAATATTGGATACAGCACTGACTCACTGCAGCCTTCAGCAAAGCCCTCCACGGATCTCACGGCTTTCCTAAGGAGCCAAAGGGAACAGCAACATTTCCTCCTTACAGGGAATTGTGAGAGGGCTTAATTTACTTGCAGAACTAGGAAAATATAAAGGATTGTACAATCACATTGCTTTGCCTTTCAGGAAAACAGAAGTGAGCAAATTGGAAATGAAACTGGGAATGAAGATTAGTTTTTACAAATACCAACTGCAGGGTTTTAGCACTGCTTACAGACATTGTTTGTATCAGCACATCAATAACTCATCTTTATCACCAAGAAAGTACATTTAAAATGGATTAACAGGTTTGCAGAGCAGCTTTTCCACAGTGCTCACCAGCAGCATTTCACTCTGCAAATGATCGTTTGGCATTTGCTGCTCCTGCAAGGCAGATTCTTTATGGCAGGAATGGAATGACATCATTCCCTGGGCATTATTAAGGGTTTGTATTCACTAGTTTTTTGACAGTTCCTGAATTTCTATACTCATTAGCATTGGAGCAAAATAGTTTTAGTCATACTTTGCCATATGCCTCTGGCAATTAAGCAGGATGGCTCAGTGCCTTCAACTAAGGTTCTGCTTAAGCACCAATGATAAATTAGGACTAATTATCATTTTCCAAGTTAAAACAGACTCAGCCATTTGGGTGGGCAGTGGATGGAAATTCAGATTGTCTTAAATGTCTCGCCAAATTTCTCTTGTTGCTCATTGTTAATTTGAAAGTTTCGGATCTTGGAAGCACACATAGAAACCAAAGTGTCAATATTGATCTCCCAGAGCACATGGATATCCTTAGGATACACAGAGTATCAGCTTTACACATGGCCAAAGCTGGAATTAGCTGAAGATAATCTTCCTTCTCTAAGGCTGCTCAGACTTTTCTCTTTCAAAGGCCAAGATGATCCCCAGCTCTAGTTACAAGGACTTTCTTACCTCATTTACCCCAGTTCAGAGTCAGCTCTTTGTCAAGCGGACATAATGGGTTATCTGATGACATTCAGTGGCTTATAATGATAAAATCTCTTCTGAGAAAAGAAGTAGAATCTCCATTTTAGGCTTTGTGTTTTTTTAAAAAAAGTATGAGTGAATGTTTTTGAGGTTAATCAGGAGTTATACAAGTGCTGAGATTACAGATCATTTTCTTACGGTTAACATGTTTTTTTTTTTCCCAAGGAAATGCAAACTCAGTTCAAAAGGAACGCTGCATAAACTTGATGAATTTCCTTGATGAGCAAACCACTCTCATTTTTGGGAAAACTGGCAGTCAAGGTTATCAAAAGTTCTTTATGGGGAGCTTGGAAACTCGGGCATTTGGTTCTGAACTGTGCACTGAAAGCCTTGGGGGCAAAGGGCAAGTCCCAGGAAGGCAGTGGGAGAATCCATGAGCTCTGGGCTCCTCAGGGATGGATGGAGAGCCCCTCTGAGCTCTGGGCTCCCTAGGGATTGATGGGGATCACCCATGGGAGTTCTGGGCTCCCTAGGGATGGGTGGGGAGCACCCATGGGAGTTCTGGGCTACCCAGGGTTGGATCGGGAATATCCATCAGCTCTGGGCTCCCCAGAGGTGGATTGGGATCACCCATGGGAGTTCTGGGCTCCCCAGGGATGGATGGGGAGAACCTGTGGGAGCTCTGGGCTCCCTAGGGATGGATGGGGAGCACCCATGGGAGCTGGGCTCTCCAGGGATGACTGAGGGCATGTCTGAGTGAAGGTCAGGCAATGCCAGGCTGTGTGTGCCACACCTTACAAGCACCTACAGCAAAACCCCAGTTTGGGGTTGGTCTAATTGCCCCATGGTCACAAGCAGACACACATGTTCTGGCAGGTGTCATTTGCAATCCCACTGTACCTCAGCTGAACTCCTCTCTCCCCACCACAAAATCACACCCTTTTTCTTTGGTAATTTCAAACCTCTTTTCTTTTGATAAATAAACAACTTAACCAGCATGTTTCACTAAGTTTGACTCTAGGCCACCCAACAGAGCACGGGGTTTACATTCCAGAGAGAAATTGTAATGACATGGAGTGGCACTAAACAGCCCAGAGATCCTTTGCCTCAACATTTCACCTTCAATATTGTACAACATCCCCATGGATATATAATCTCTGTCTTACCAAGGCAAGCTGTAACAACCTACAGGGCACCAAGAAATGGGTTAATTATCTTTTATTGCCCTGGTGAACCAAAGGCAGGGAAAGGTGAGCCTCAAGTAAAGTCATCAAAATGCATAAGTAAGTTTTATACTTTGCCTCAATTAAATTCTAAATAAATCAGACTTGGCTTTAATTAATTCTGTTGGTATCAAACAGGCACTGTTGTCATCGCTTTGGGATAAAATAGAGCTGCCTGGTAGGATGTTAAGTTAAATTTACTGAGATAATTCTGGTTAGAATGAGGGGTTACAGCCCAGGGCCTCCAAGAGTCTGAGTGTCCCCCAGGCTGGACAGTGATGAGCACGAAGGCACCCGGGGCAGAGGGGGACTGACGAGCTGCTGCAATAATCAAAGCTTGGCACTGCAGAGTGAATCATGCCTGAACTGCCCCCAGTTGTCAGGAGCACATTTGCTTTCTGATCACCCAACAGAAACACTGGAAAATGTTACAGTGGCCCAAACAACCAGGAAACTATTTCATATTGCCTTGCTCTTCAACACACTGCGTTAAAAACAAGAATATGCCACCCCTCAGTGTACAAATGCAATAATTTCTGGTTCCTGGCTGCTGGAATTTACTCCTGCTGAATGGGGGGGCTGAGCCAGCCCAAGGTAGTGGGAGGTTCTGGGACTAAAGGCAACTATGCTTTTTATAGTGGCATCACATTCACCCCCTTTTTCACTCTGTTCCTTTCTAACAGCCCAGAGTCAAAAAAAGCACAATTAAAAAAATAAAACAACTCAACAATCTCAGTCATCATAAATTAGAGAGAACTAATACCTTTAGAGTAGAAGAATAAAAAGTAAAGGCAAGAGGGAAATTTTTTTTTAAAAAAGGCTGTTATTTTTAGGGTTATAGTTAAAAACTGTTTCATAAACTCAACAGAGAACAGGTCAGGAAGAAGTGGGTTGCTGAGGCTCAGATGAGTTTCATTTGCTAATATCCTCTGCATACACTTATTGCACTCATGGCTGGTTTGGAGAAGAAACTGTTTAATTCAAGTGAAAAAGTCAATAAAGAACATGCCCTGAGAAGGTGTAAATTCAAGAAAAAGTCCACTCACTTTTACTACTTCTTTCTGTTAAATGTTCCATTAAAAATTAAATCAATGAAATCCTGAGGTATTAAAAGATAGAATAAATAAATAGTTACATATTTCATATATATACATATAAATAAATAAATAAATAAAACTTGAATGCAAGAACTGCTTTCTTGCTTCTTTTAATCAATAATTCTTGCACTCCTTTGTCACCTCAGGTTTGAGTTACACATGTTTCAGTGCAGGAATATCTCTTTCTTCACTTTTGAGATTGCTTCTACAATTGAGATTTTTTGGTTAAAATGAAAAACTAGAACTAAAGTGGAAGTTAAATTTCACTTGCATTGAGTTACCTTTAAGTCTATTAAAATAGAGATTGCCTTGAACCATTTATTTAATACACAGAATTTATTAAGTGAAGTTTATATTTAATTTCTAATCAAAAGCTTTGTATTATATTTTTTTACAGCAGTGGGATAATCATATTTCAGAATTCACTGCAAAATTCTCTGCAACACAGAATTAGATTTCAAAATTGACTTTGTACTTGTTATGCTGCTTCTCCCTGACCACTCTTTCCTACTGGATGCCTGAAAAATCAATACATTTCCCATTTAGGTTCCTAAGGTACATTATTTTCACTATTTCCTAAGGTTGTGCAGGTAACACGTTCATTTAACAGGATAAAGCTTCCTGTGATAGGGGTGGTTGAAACGATGCTTTGATTTTCCTCAACACAAAAGAAGCCCAAAAATGTCTCCCAGTGAAATATAACACAGAGCAGAGCGTTCTCAATGAGCTCATCCCTCCCAATGTATCAACTCTCAGCAGCCCCTGTTTCCACTCTTTTATTTGTCACACTTGCTGGGATTTGTTAACTAAAATCATTCATGGGATAAACTGTAAGTACTCTCTGATTTGATAATTTGACATGACTGTTGATCTTGTTTCATGCATTGTCTTCTTAGATTTGTCAGCCTGGAAAAACAGGAAAAAAGCCCCAGACAGCTCCAGAGCTGACAAGTGAACCGTGGAAATTCGTGCCCTCTTTGCATGTGCATCTACTTCATGCACTTAATGGGATATTTATTTTTATTTGCAATTTTTTTTGAACTTCACCCTGTCAAACAAAGGCACAATTATGCCTCTCTACTCAGAAGTCTGGTTTGGCGTGGGTTTCTTTCTTTGTTTGGTTTTGGTTTTCCCCAGTGGCTAACAGACAAAGGAAGTTTATTATTTCTGTAGCAAATAAATTACCCTTCTGGTAGTAAAATAGCATTTATGGTATAAATATAGTCATGTAGCACCAAGAATATGCACACAGTAACTGATAGACTATAATTTCACATAAAACCAATAATAATCCCTAAGAAAATCTACCAAAACAGTCATAAAAATTCACTCAGCTGGAACTTCTCTTTAGTCATTTATTCAAGTCTTTGCCCCAGCTTTCACCAAATGATTGGGCCAAAAGAAAGCTCTGGAGAAAGGAAACATTCCTTATAAGCAACAGAGCTGAGTTTAGCATGGTCTGAAGTTTGGGTGGGTTTTTTTGGGATTTAGAGGGGATTTTTTTTAAGAAATGGGATGATTTACTTGAGAAATTCTGTAATTCTACTTTCACATAGTCTTAAAGAAATCAGATCAAATAGGCCAAACAATCCTCTTAAGTACCCAACTATTTAATTATGATATTACTTATTTCTCTTACTAAATCGTCAGGTTTGGCAGTGTTAGCTCAGTGTCTCACACCCCAGTCTGGACTGGGACACATGCAGAGCTGGAATCACTAAACCTGCAATATTAAATGCAGCTGAACTTTTTGGCTCCCAGAAGAACTGGATCAACCCACAATGGTATTATTTACAGCAGAATATGATTATGTTAATTTTGTAATTTAAATTAGTGCAGAAAGCCAATGGAGATCCTGCTCCTGCACCAGGGAGGAATTCACACCTGAATGCTAATTTGGGTGGATAATTGCAATTGTGGATTGCAAACTCCTTTAGTGCAACTCTATAAACCAGAGAGTCTCAAACTGAATTAAGGGGGAAATGGTAATTCTTGGCTTTATAGTAAGTCATCCATAAATCCTAGAAATGAGGAGCTGGGTGACAAGCCAAGGAAAGGAGATTTGGAAGACTTACAGCTCACTCTTCGGAATTCCTGGTGTTCTCCTCCACTATTGCCCTGCTCACTCCCATAAATGTTGTGGTTTCACCCTGTCCCTGGGCCTGCAGCTCATTCTGATCACAAAATTGTTTTACTTGTGCTGAAAATTCTGAGCTTTTATGTGAGAACAATAAATTAGAGGGCTGATGTGGCCTCGAGCACGGGTTTGAAACAAGTTTATGGGAATATAAAGGAGGAAGGGGAAAACCTGCTCTCTATGTCTACTTACAGCACCATTGGGAACTTCCATTTCAGGGATTTCTGCTTGAAAAATACCTTTCCTGTTCTGCAGAATTCTCTCCTTGCTTTTCATGGAGTAAGACCTCTGCAATAACTCAGCCCTATTGTTAAAGAACTGTTAAATTAGGCCAGGCAGATGTGACACTTCTCCAGGAGCTCTTGTTTTATGGGGAAAATGTCTAATAGGGCCACATGTATGAAAGTTTTAGTTGCCAAGGCCTTTTCTGAGGTGTTGGTTTCTTTAAAGCGAAGACAAAGTACATTGAAACTGTAAAAGCTGTGTCAATCCTGGCTCACCATCTGATTTGGCCAAGACCTCTCAAGGACACTAACCCACCCCAAATTTAAGGGAGGCAGTTGAACAAACTTTAGTAACAAACAGGATGATTTAGGGGATGTCTGGAGTAACTCAGTTATACTCCATACATAAATGTAGATGGGAGACACTGTAACATTTGCTTATAAACAATAGAGACTTGATTCACAATACTTCAATTTCCAAGCAGTTTCATTTGAAAAGAAATATTGAACTATAATATTTCAGGTCTTTCCTTGAAAAATATTGGGTAACCCCTATAAAAATCAATCATTATTCTCTTTCAGTAGCAGATTTTTGTTATGTGTTTTGAATGAACGCAAAAGATTTGTGGGAGTTATTAAAATTGCAAAGTTAACCCAGTTATTCAAATCAAACGTGATCAAATTATTCAGCTTAAAATAGAAACTTTTTTAAATTTTATTATTTGGAGCCCATGAGGAGGTTGTAAATGCACTGCACTGCAGACTTCAATGACATGGAACTTTTAAATAAAGTAGATATTGTAAAACAACCGAATATTAAACTCAATGCTAATTAAAGCCATAAACAGGTTATGTGTGGGGTGGTAATAGATGAAGCACTTCTGGGAAATAAGGCCTTTAACAAGCCTGGAGTAGCAAGCAAAAGATGAGCTCATCAATTCCATTATTAATTCATTTCCAAGAACACGACTGTGCTCATGTAAGACCTGACAAAACAGCACGAGCATTAATTTTGCAGAGCCAAGTGTGTCTGCACTGGAAAGCACAGCAGGAAAAGCTCAGCCCCAGCTGAGCACCTCGATCTGTACAGACAAATCAATTCCTGCCTGTTGGGTACAACCCCCCCACCAGCAATGCTGGGTCAAAGGCAGATTAAAATATTCTGGAAAAACTATTAAGCAGCAAACCTGATGTAAGAAAGTCTAAAAAGAGCTGTTAAAACAAGAGCTGGTGGCAAAGGCAGTTGAAGAAAGAGCAGAGATTCCCCACATAGTGAATAAAGAATGTTCCTCTCCACGTTAGAACTCCTTTTTCTGTCAGCATGGAAAATCCAGTTAAATTTTGTGGTGACAGCAGGAAAGGGAGATACCATGCAAAGCATTTGCCCTATTTCCTCACATTATATGGTCAGCAATTTGCTGGGAAGAGAGAGATTTGTGAAATTAGTATTTTAAATGCACTTCTCCTCTATGAATCTTCCTTCCTCACTTTGAATTTCACACAGGGCGTGTGGGAGAAGGAGTTCCAGGAAGCATGGAAAAGCTGCAGGGGGATGCCCAGGGATTTCACAGAGGTAGCAGAGTCATCCATCATTTGGGTGAGGAGAGAATTACAAGTGTTCTACAGGAACAGCTTTGCTGAACGGAAAACGCTGCACAAAATACTTCAAGCAGAAGTTCACCCTTTGCCTTCTCCCGTGGGAATCAGAGCCAAAAAATCAGGAAAAAGGGTCTTGTAAATTCCAAAGTAAAGGATGTGAAGTGGTGGTATGATATGAAAAGACGTGCTGGCACCTTCCCAGCTGTTCCTCTGCTCAAAGGCTGTACACTGCCATAAAGGCAGCTCCTTTGGCTCCCCATGGAAAAATCAATGGATATTATAAAAGCAGGTTATTGAACTATGTCAAGACTTGCAGGTTTTCCTTGAGTCAGAACCCTTTATGTATAATAGATAAATATGATCGATGGCACTTCAGCGAGCGAGAGCTCCCACAGTAACTAAAGCCAAGGCAGAGACCACGCTGAGTTAAACAACAGAACACCCTGACTTTGGTTTAGTCTGAACAAATCTGAGCCACACAACGGAACTGAACGATGGAACATTAACAACAGGGAAAAAATACGTTTCAGCAAATTTATACCCTGAAAGTATCCTGGTGACTGAACCTCATCATCCTCCTCAGTGGACAATAAACTGGCCTGAGCTGCTTCAACCCAGCCAGTCTCCTACACCAACACAGTGTCCTGAAAACCTTGGAATAGAAATGTTCAATTTGATAACAATTTTTAGGCATTAGTATTCCAAAGAAAAATCCAGCTTTATCCTGATGTAGCTCTGTCTTTCCAAGTAATAACAAACTAAATCTCAAAGTTTTAGACAACTGTGCCAGGAAAGATTTCAGACTTCCCAATATGGTGACATTGTCCCACATGTCCTTGCTTTTCACCTCAGCTGGGAATACACAAACTCCTGATGTAACAGGAGGGGGTAGGACATTTGACTGTGCCTTTTGGAATCAAAGGCACCAGCCCACCTTTCCTGAGCTTTGCTTTCATCACTGAATCACAAGAGAAGCCCAAAGTAATTTGGGTTAGAAGAGCTCTCAGGAGGTGTCTGTTCCCACACCCACCCACAGCAGGACCAGCTTTAATGTGGGATCAGGTTGTCCAGGGCCTTGTCCAGTCAGAAGTTTGGAATGTCCTCCCAGCACACCGAAGGACATCTAAAAGCACACTGCAGCCCCCAAAATGGAACTTTGCTGGCCTCTGCTGTGTGCTGGGACAGTGATGTGGTGAACAAAATTAGTTACTTCTGAGTTTCAATGTTGGGTTTTTTTCTTGGGGGCGGGGAGGAAGTTGATTCTTATTTCTTTTTATACATACATATTTATATATTAATTCTGGTATAAAAAATAAATGCATCTCAATTTCAATCCCGTTCCTATTACAAAAATTACTCCAAACTGTTTTTCTCTGGTTTTAGGTCATGTCATGTTACTGTGGATTGTCACCAGAGCTAACTTTAAAATACCTTATCCTATCACTGGGCATACTCTGCAGGAAGCTTGGTGTGCTTGCATTGTTTTTATATAATAGAAACAATGATCCCACTAAGACTTCCAACCTTGATTAACAAAAAAATCACAAGTGTGATAAACCTTTTACCCATTAACAAACCCCAATTTCTAATTAATGTAGATGAGACCAACACAACTGACTTTCCTTTGAAGAAAATTTCAGCAAAGTGAGGCACAGAATGTGATGTGTTTACTAAAATTAATGGAAGCCTGAGTGGACTAAGTCCTGAGAACACCATCAGCCAGCATGACCTCCAAGAGTATATTCCTGTGGAGATGAAATGCTGAAGCACCATGATAAAGAACATCCCATGATCAAGAGGAGACACAACTCACCTGTTCATTTCTTCAAGGCAGTCGGTTGCAAAGTAGAAGCTCTTTATTTTGGGGTGACATGCTTTGAAGGCACTATAAAAAGAGCACAAAGAATAAACCCCACCTTTTTTCAGCTTGTCTACAAATACACAAGACTCCCCTGCTCGGTGATTCCTCAGCATGGGACAGGTTTCTCAGGCATTTGTAACCTTCAGGCTGAATCTTGCTGCACAGATTTATAGCTGGATTCCTCCTGCTCTGGTTACATCTTCATTTGTGAACCTCATGCTTTGTAAAAATTCCAAAAGCCCTTGAAGGACTTAGAAATATAAATCCTTTCAATAACCACTGATGTTTCACATCTAACAAATTCTTGAAAATCTTATTGAGTATATTGAAGTACATCCTAGTTTTATTCCAAAGATCAGCTAGAGGAATAAGGGTCTGATCCCCCTACCTCTGCTCATATATTTGGATTTTTTTGTGTCCTACAGAAAGAAATATAGAGGGCTACCAAGTTGTGTTAAATTAGAAACCACTGGAATAATAGATAATAATCAGTCTGACAGCACGGGTGATTATAGTTCACATAAAATGCTCTTTATTAATGCTTTTATGTGATCTAATCCCTGGGCTCTCCCTCAGCTAAGAACAATAGTCATATTTTTACAGATTTTTTTGTATGGGTATAGTGAAAACGAGCATTGCTATCAAGGAAACCACAAACTCCCAGCTTTAAAGACTATTAATTTGATTAGGTGGCAAATGTTAAAAAAATGCCACACTATCATTCATAACATTTATGTTAAAATGCTGACATTTAGGTAGTAATTGCCAGATGTAAGAACCAGATTAGGAATCATTACATGTGTAATTATGAAGAACCTGTGATGCAATGTTTCCACTATTAATAGCTTAAATGCAAATGGGTGTTTTATTAATTACTACAATTTCTTTCAGTTTTCAGAGACAAAATGATAGCTGAGGAACCTTCCCTTGGTCACACTGATTTTCCTATATATTGTATAAATTAAAATGCATCCAGTAACAGGCTTTCTTAACAAAAGTCCTACAGCAGAGTTGTATTTATGTGCAGTTTCCTTTTTCATGAGATTAGAGGTATAAAAGGGTAAGGTTATCTTTGCACAGAAGGTCATCATAAAACATCTAAATTACATAAAGAAGACTGGAGAGGTATTTCAGCATTGTTTTGGTATCTGGACAGTGATAATTCCAACTGCAAAGCTTCATCCCCCTGGCTGCTTCTATTTTGCAAATAAAAGCAGTGACTAAATGTGAAATCCCACACGGGGTAGAACCTTTCTGCTGCCCACTAGATGGCATAGGCCTGTTAATTATACCTACTTGGGATCATTACATAAATGTAGTTTTAAGGGTGCTCTGATCAAATTGATGAGTTCTTTTACCCAATTGGTATAACAGGATTTTCACGTCAAAAATCCTCACTATTAGTTTTGTTCTTTTGTTAGTTCTTGTTGCAGAACTTTTTTACTCCCCTGTGCCCACCAAGTGCCAGCAACTCCAAGTGATTCTGTGAAAACAGCTGCTGTCTATCTGTGGGTAAGAAAAGTGGAATAGTTTTGTGCAAGCCTTTATACCCATGTGAATTAGAGCAGGACATTACACATCATTAATTACACGGTAATCAGCAAACACTGCACCTCCTCACAGAAATTCCTCACAGGGCTAAAGTTTTAATGCTCAAAATAGAAAATCATGACTGAACAAACACTCCTGCAGAGTTATATTTTTGGTCTGAACTCTGTGCAACATCTACACCTTCTCCTGTTCCATTTGCCCAACATCTCCCAGTGCTGAGGTGTAAGGATTGGCTGGAATTGGGGAGGATTATGTGGTGGATCTAAAGATCCTAATCCTCTCAGCTAATCCTGAGAGAATATCACATGATGGAGTGCCTGCTTGTAAATAGGATTATTTTCCTAGACAGGACATTTACATACATAAAGGCATTAAAATGCCAATATTGGGGTTTCAAATGAACCTTTTAAAAGTTAGAAAACATCAGAGTTAGTGTGATAAACACAATTTAATTTGGCTCCACTGTGCTCTTGTAATGTCATCCAATCTGTGATCAGTGAATCGTTTTCTAGTGGAAGGAGTGCCTGACCATGGGCAGGGGGCTGGAATAAAGTGATTTTTAAATGATCTTTGAGGCCCCTTCCAACCCACACCAGTCTGTGATTCTGTAATTATTTATTTGACTGTTACATTCTCACAGTAACTCCACCTCAATTAAGGGACAGGGAGGTGAAATCAGGACTATGCAACAAATAAGGCACCACAGGCTCCTGTCTCAGTTGGTAAAGAATTTGTGAGTGTGTCATAAAATGCAGAAACAGCAGGAATTCTGTCATGGGTAGATCAGTTAAATGCTGTAGGTCTTCCTGCAGAGGAGTTCTCACATGCCAGGTTCCCAGCAGACTTAATTGGTTACTACGTGAATGTTCCTTAAGATCTTTTTGCCTGATATTTTGTTGATTTCCTGAGATGGTGACAATTCCAGCTGCAATAATGGATTGCACTGTTACATGTTTACAGACTCAGAAAACAGCCCTTTATTGTTATGACATGGAGATCCTAATTCTGTGCAAACTCTTCACTGAAATGTTTTGCAGTTCTGTGTCAGGGCTGCAAAATATGACAATAAATCCATCTTCACCTCCCAGCAGTGTCACCAAGATTATTATTAGGGAAACATTTAGATACGCCAGCATTTGGAACAGAAGAAAAGTCTCCAGGGAAACAATTCAAGATGCATAAATATGAATAATGTAAAAGAATGATATCTGTATATTTTACATTTTGCTTGTTTTGGAGGGCCCCAAACTGGATGCAATGATGAAGATGTGGTGTAATGAATGCCAAGGATAAGGGAATAATCACTTCTAATATAGCCCAGGAAGCTTCTTCCCTGTGGGGACCCAGTAGTTGCTCAAGTGGGGTTTGCTGTCTGCAAGCCTGTCAAGTTCTTTACACGAGTAATAAAAATTACTAAAACTGTAGTAACACTTAAGCTAGAACTTCATCTCTGTGTTGCTCAAAACTTCATGTCTACTTGTACCACATCAACGACGTTTGTGTAGAGCGACTGCACAGGCTCAACACAAAGTGCCAATTTATCCTTGATAAATTCAGGACCTAAATTTGCATTAAGCAGGTAATGAAAGTTTTCACTGTGTGGAAATTGCTGAAGGTTCAGACAAAGCACTAGTTAATAATGATTAATTATATTACTAGTTCAATTAGTCTTTATATCTGGGGATCAGCTTCATCATGGGGCATTATAATTACCAGTGTCTTTGAAAATAACATAATGTTCATGTCATGCCACAGCGTGCAGACTGAAATAACTATGATTCCTCATACAGGATGACCATTTTTAATCAGGAAGATGCAGGTGTTGCCTAAAAGCAGTGGAAAGGTTTTCAGTGTCAGTGCAAAAAGCCTCCTTTCACAGGGATGAGGTCATTCTAGGTCCAAATATAGCCCGGGGAGCTGAACCAGTCTGAGATAATAATCAGTGTACCTTCATTAAATGCATTACTGAGGCAAATCATCAAACATACAGAATAATGCAATTACTGTATATATTGTGAAAGCTTTCTTAAGGCTATTCCATTCCCTGTGTGCTGTGGACATCAGGAGCAGCGAAGCTATGAAACAGAACTCTCCATTCAGCAGAAGAGTGGGAAAGAGAAATCCATTAATTATCCCAGTAAGACTTCAAATCCTTTTGTTCAAAGGGGTTTGAACATTTCACGTCAGTGGCTCTGAAAACAACAGAAATCTGAGGGGAAATCCAAGCTGAGTCCCAAGATGTTCTTAGCTTTGCTTTGAGAGAGCTGAAGAAGTGACAGTGGGATTTTAGCTTTTCAGTGGAATCAGGCAATGGAATCAGGCTCCTATTTTTGGTAAGACAGCACAGGACAGGGAATGCTTTCCATGTGTGCTCTGTGGGTTGGAGCTGGCTGGATACAAGCAGGACCCTCCACTCCCACATGCTGGATATACCAAATTTAAGTGAGCCTGACACTGCACTTACATCCTCTGCAGTTTCAGAGGAGCAGATAAAACAATGGCAAATGTAAAGTGTGGGGTTTATGATGGGGGAAATATATAAATGATAGTCCACGAAGGAAGAAATCAAAGGGAAATTCAGCTCAGGAATAAAGGGAATATACTATGAACATCATTATACTTTTACCTCTGGACCTGAAAGGATTCAAAGCCTGAAGGTTCTGAGCTTTCAGCCACATGCAAAGTTTCAGTTAATCAGACTTTTTCCTGAGCACACACCCTCCAGAAGTGCTTCTCTGAGCAGAGTTCTGAGGGATTGTGCTCTCATGCTTAGAGGAAAGCTCTGGAAGCTATTTCTAGCTATGTACAAAGACCTCCTGTTTGATCTTTCTTAATTCACTTAAATCTGTTAAGTGCTTTATATTCTAACAAAAGGGTATTATTTTTCCTGTATTTTTGTTCAATATCATTATTAATATCTACTCATCGCTCTGAGGTATTTATAGTGCTCAGTTCATGTGTAATTTCTATAGTGATACCCTCAGATGAAAGGAGGAAGAGAAGTATAAATTACACTATCTTGTACTTCTCAGACAGAGTAATAACATCTCCATGCAAGAACAGGCAATGAAGAGTTTTGATTTTCTGATGAGCAGACTCTCTTGTAATTCATATCTTCAATATTTCCATTACATGTGTTCATAGTCATAGGACTTGTGTTCCTCAGACCAAAACTGCATTCAGTCATTGGAAAAACACACCAAAAATCCAGGATGCTCAGTTAAATTAGGAAAGCATAAAGAAAACAAATCCAAGTAACTGAGGAGATACCAGCAAAGTGCTTGTCTGAAAGCATTGGAATTATTCTGTTAAACATGTTAATTCCAATCCCAACACTGCTTGGAAGTAATTTCCAGTGAGTGTCTGTTACTAAATATGCCTTAATTATGGAAAAACTTACAATGTGCTTTTTACTGGGAGCAGAATGTAAAAGTAGCAATCTGCACATAAGCAATAATGCAATGCTCATTTTGAATATGGAACCTAAATATTTTAGCAGTTGAGAACAACACAATATTGGGTATGTAAAGCTTCCTCCATAAAGGAGAAAATTAAGATTATATTTACCATCCATTGCTATGACATTTTTAATGCTGTTTCCTACAGGCAATTATTGCACACTTGATTCTTATCAACGTGGCTGTTGTGAACCTGAGAAAGTTTTATCTCTTGAGTAAAGTGTTATCTATGTTTTACTTTACTTACTTAGCTGAAGCTGTAACTGGGCTATGTGGCAAACTGAGCAAAGAGACTCAATTCACTGTAATCCAGCTATGAAGTTTACATTACATTATATCTTCTATAATAAAGAGAAATACTAAAGCTTAAGGGGATCTACGCTGCATCATTTACAGATGTCAAAGTTTTCTGAGTAGCTTCCTTTGGTGGACTTTGCAAATGTTTATTACTATGTACAGTAAACTTCCAAGAGCGACCCTTTGGTTTACAAACAAAACTGGCACTTTACTCACTGTTTTCGTCTGCATTCAATTGCTCTGTCTATCCTGAACTCGGGTAAACTAATGAATCCTTCTGCTTTCTCATCCTGCCAAAAGAGGAGGAAAAAGTGATGGTGAGGAAGAATATCAAATTAAAGAAATGAGAAATGAGCACCAGCCATTTGGGTTTTACACACAGAACAACCACCCAATCAAACAAAATACTGAACATATTTTCCCCATACTGTTTTTACTCTGAAATGTATTTAATTCATCACACATTGTCAATAACTTTGTGAAGTAACTCAACTGACAGTTTCTCAAAGGAAGCCCAGCCATTCTAATCCCCCTTTGCTGAAGATCATAGAAAACCTTCCAGCCACAAACACAGCACCTAAATTTGCATTTAAGGCCTTAACGGAGAAGAATTCTCAGTTTCTTCATGATATATCTGCATTTTACAGGTGTTTGGTGGATGTCTCCCATTAAAGGCACAATTATCAGCCCATCTGCCCTGCTGACAGTAACTGAGGAGGCTCCTGCAGGGACCTCACTGTGATTAAACGGAGAGGTAATAACTGGGAAGTGCATCTTGTCACTCTTTTTTTGCTTCTTTTGAAGTAATTCAGCAGGAAAAGCAAGGAGATGCATTAACACCTGTCAGATTTTTGAGAAGTATTAGCAAGTGCACGATGAAGTCTGGTTTGGATGTACCGACAGCCTAATCCTCAGTGGGACCCCCAGTGCCACCACCCCGAGTGTAGCACTGTCACCAACACGTACAGCACAGAACCCGAGGGCCTTCATCACCCACACTGCTTTGGCTGACAGAAAAACACAAAAACTAAGGGTAATCGTGCTGCTAAAATTGTTCTCCTGAAGAAAATGGGAGATATGGAGTAAACTATCCAACAATCACTGCACCTGCACGCTGGGGCTCCCTGCAAACAAATGGAAAAGCAGCACTGAACCATTTGGGGCTTCTCCCTCTGTTATTTTCCCCTACATTTCTGCAGATTGTGCCAGTGGTTTTCAGTAAAATTTCACCAAGAGCAGCATTTTACACATGAGAAACTGCAAACTCCAGACTAATTCAGCAAAAAGCAAGAGGAGAATCTACATAAAAATAACTTTTAGAGAAAGAGATCTACACATTCAGATTTTCACATCTGCTTCGCACAATGCTTGACTAAGACAAATACACTTTATGCATATTACATTTTATACATCCCCTCACACAACTGAAACTGAGGAGAGCTGAGTGTGAACACTGTGTTAGTCCAAATAAATACAACCTGTAGAAAAGTATTAACCACTGACATATTCATTTCTTTGTGAGCATCAGGAACATCTGCTGTTTTATTAAGCTTGAGCATGGACTTATAAGACCTTAAAAAAGGATTTCAGATGAAATATTTCCAGCTAGAGCAACCCAGACCAGGCAATTAAAGTGGCAGTTCAAGGACATAACCAACCATGCAGTAAAAACAGACTTTAGCCAAAAGAATTATAAAGCCGAAGGTTTCAGTTTTACTTTCTGCAATACTTACGTTCTGGTTCGTGTACCAGTACAAGGAGGAATCCTTCAGAATAAACCAGTACTTTTTCCATTTCTGTGTGAAATAACCTTTGGCATCCTTTTTCTTCCAGAGCCAACCCTCACAGTCACCGTGCCCCAGGTCTTTGCAGGAAATGCGTCTCCTGCTCACGCTGGACAGGGAACTCCCTGAGAACACAACCAGGAAAACCCTGTTCAGTATAAACACATCACTCATTTTTAATGATGGTTCAATTCAAAACCCTCCAAGCCAAACCCTCTCCAAGTTTCTGGGAGAGGAGGTGGAAGGAACAATTTCCAAATTCCACAATGCTCTGCAATTTTGGTTCCAGAGTGAACACAAAATAAAAAGGGCCTGGTTTGTGCAATGGTTTATTTAATCCCTTGAGGTTCATCCCTCTTAGGGCTGCACTTTTTCTGATTAAGAGGGGCAGCATCATTCCAAACTAAGAATTTGTATTTATTTATTTATTTGGATTAATTTATGTACTTATTTAGCCTCAGTCAGAAACTCAGAGTATGACACAATCTGCACACAAATGTAAACATTACTTTTTCCTCTTAGCAGCAGAAGGCCTGTCAAATTCTGGGAATTTTTAAACCCAATTTTTATGGTCAATAAAAAAGAAAGATTGTTCATTTCCATAACAATGCAATGCTTACATGTCTTTTATGCTGAGTTTAGTGAACAGCAATATTTTAACTTCACAGCATTCTGTTAAAGGCACAGAACCAGAAAAAGGTTTTTCCCTTGGTGTTATTTCAGTAAATCCTACTGGAGAGGCTTAGAACTTTAGTTGTGCCCTGTAAATATTACAAACCAGGGGGTTTAAATTATAATATCATTTTTTCCTAAAAAAAAAACTCTGTAGGAAATTTCCTTAAGATATTAGACTTTTTTCTTTTCTGTGAAAAATCAAGTTTATAAAGATACAAGAATTACATTTGACCTGCAGCTGTGAAACAGGGAAGACATTTAGAGAACATCAAAACACTGTCCTTTGTTCTGCAATGTTCCACAACCAAGTTCTCAATGATTTTCTCATTTAGAGTAACATCCTGAGCTGTGTCCTGGGCAGGTTTAGATGTTCTAACAGCATGTAGTACAATAAAAGGAACATTTTAAGGAGATTAAGCCAACAAACTGAATTAGAGCCACGTATTTTCATATGAATTTATTAGGTTATAATTATTTTTCTGTTTATTGTTCAATGTCTCAAATAGGCCATGAATAAAGAAGAAGGAAATAGTAAAATATACAAATACTACCTGTCTTCTTCCTCAGTCAGAGGAAATTGTACCACTCAGCCAAGCAATATTATACCTTATAACACATTCATTTTGGTATTTTAATTCAGTATTTTACTTTGGTGTTTGCCATCACATTTAGAAACACTTGAGTTAAGGTGAACTTTGGCACTTGACTGAGCTCAGTTGTTATCAGAGAAGGAGCCCCAATTTCTAATTTCAAAATGTTAACTGGAATCAGTTACCTTTTGACCATTTCCTGCTCTTTACCCTGAGGGAAGCGTAATGGAATGACTGTAAGGAAAAAAGAAATAATTACGAAACACCAGTGCAAGTAATAATAAAATTATTTGTTACTATTGCAATCAAATCATCAAGGATTATTTGCACAAACAGCTATGATGTAGTTTGAAAACTAAGGATACAAACTCACATGAATGATGCATAAATGACTGATACTTGAAGTTTATTGTAAGTATCAGTGAAATAGTCATACAAATATTCATTCAAAAAGAAATATCCACCCAAACATTATATAGTTAATGTGGAAAGTCATGTGCTCAATGACATGTTGAAGTCAGGTTCTTTAATTGTTTCCAGCCACAGAAACAATGAAGTTTGTTGGGTTGGTAGGTTGACAGAATAACTCTGAGGAGAAACAAAAATAATTCTTTCTTTTTTTTGTGGCTGAATTAGAAAATTGTTACAGATTCTGAAGAAAACCCTAAAGGCATCTCATTATTTAGACCTTCTAAAAACAGGGTTAGTACTCAAAAACTGGAAAGAATTTACCTCAAAGATGTAAATGTTTAAGCGCTCTAGAAAATAAACAGCTGAAAACAAGGCTCCAGCTACTGGAGAGACCAAGTTTGATTTTAAATAAAAGTAGAGGAGGGAGGAGTGATTCTGGACATTTACAGACCTATTTGTAATTTAGCCCACTCACAGCTTTGAACATTTTCTAGCGACTTGCAGAAATCAGCACTTCCTGAGCACTAGAGGAGACAAAGGTTAATATTGCTCCTGTGCTGGAGGAAATGGGGTAAAATACAGCCACAAAATCAAAAGGCAAAAGTCTGTGAGAAAGTATTAAATGTGCACAGCATTGGGGGTTTTACTGATGTACTTCCAATCACAGCAGCAGCATTGGTCAGTCATTTGTGTCAGCTGCAGGTCTGTGGTGACTGGGACTGAAACAATCTGTTCAGCGTTCCTGCCTCCATAAAAATGCACGAGGGCAAAGCAGATACCTTTCTGAAAAGGACACCACCAAATTTTGCCACAATTTAGATTAAAGAAATATAGTGATGGAATAAAACCCTATAATTAAATGACGGTTTTCATAGGTGATTAAATTTAAAGAACTGCCAGCCAAATGGCACATCTGGAGGAGATACACATTAGGATACTCACCAGAAACTGGTGTGCCATCATTTAATAAAAAAGTTTGAAAAATAATGAAAATACAAGCACAACAAACCAAAGAGAGCAGAAAATATTAGTTCTTCTAAAGAGCTAAGTTAATTAGTCTTACTCTGTTTTGTTTCTGCTCACATACAACACATTCAAAGCAAGAAAACCAGAGAAAGTGAAAGGTTTGCAATACCTTGGGAATCAGTAGTTAATTAGCACTGCTAATGTACAGAATTCAAACTCCATATTCTGAGAGATAAAGGAACCACTATAATATAATTAACTTGGTGGCAAACACTGTAAGAAAACAGTCAGAACTCACAGCTCTGAGTGACTCAGAGTTGCCATGGGAGACAGGCAGATGAGGGGAGAGCTCACCGGGGCTGACAGCGTTTCAATCCTTATCTCAAAACCACACCACAGAGCAAATGTCACAGAATGCACACCCTGCCACCCCAGCCCAGAGCAGCACGGGGGGGAAGGGAAAAAACCAAAGTGGCAGAGCTAAATCTGTGCCCCATGAAGGTGAATTAATGAGATCTCAGCGTAATCAGAGGTAGGAGAAGTGCTGTCACCTAAACACCAAATGAAAAGCAAAACTGGCTCCTTGTACCTCCACTAGTTTGCACCTTAGGAGTTTTTAAGAAAAACTATTGATCAGAGAGTTATCCCAACCACAGAATGGTTTGGGTTGGAAGAGACCTGAAAGCACATCCAGTTCCACCTCCTGCCATGGACAAGGACACCTTCCACTAGACCAGGTTGCTTCAAGCCCTGCCCAACCAAATCACTGTAAAAAGTGCCAAGTCAAAGTGAAGAACTGACATCCTGCAAATGACAGTTCTGTTTTTTGTACTTTGTATGAAGTATTTGCCAAATACTAAAAAATAAAACAATGTCTGGCTATTTTCCATCAAAGAATGGAGTACCTCAAAATTGGTACAGCAAAAATACTTGAAAAACTTAATCCCATCCCTCCCTATCACTGTATTTATACTGTGTAAATATTTCTAAAAATTATTTTAAAAACTTTCTTTACCTTCAGGGTAACCCTTCCTCCAGAGGTATTTTCTAACCTAGACGTTGTGTGTGATTCTTCACCCCAAACTAGCACATACTTCAGAACTTACACTAAGGTTCCTAAACTTAATTAGTACTGCAGACACACTGACCTGCTGTGGTTGCAGCAGCCAATTTTCTGAATATGGAAATTCTGTCTGGATTTTTGTTTTCAGTTGTTTCATAACAGAAAAATGTCAAGGTTTGGGATATCTTAAATATCTTTTAAAAATATGACAATGAATTAAACAATTGAGGATTTTTTTCATTCATTTAAAGTACATTTATAAATCATTACCTTCCTCATGGATGTGTTTCCTGGATGGTCAATAGCAGAACTTGCATATCTAGGACAGAGAGAAGAAAGATGTCAAATAACCACAGGAGAAAATAATAATCTGAATATGTGGTGCATATACACAGACACTGTGCATTCCCAAATCTACCGACGACATCCTGCAGCAGAGAGTTTGTAACATTTTGCTACAGGATGCCACAAACACAAAATTTTATAATTCAAAATGCAAAAATACTCTCTCTGGTATATCTGAGCTTTCTCCTGGGGTTCTCTAGAGAATGGAGAACAAAGCAGGGCAATATCACCAGAGGCCTTTCCTTGTACAGTGCAAACAGTGTTGGCCATTGATGGAAATAGGACACTGAATCAGGGTCAAATCTGTCTGATCTGGAACACAAATTTTTAAGCACATTTTCCACTCATGCTTTCAAAAGCAAGGAGAAGGAGAAGCCTTAAAATTGTGCCTGTGTTTCCCTTGCAGGTGTGGCTGGTGAGCAGAGCAGTTTGCTCTGCACACCCAGGGCTCCGTGGGGATGGCACGGTTACATTATGCGCTCGTGGAAGATGGCAAGGTTTCCTGTCATCAACTAAAAAAAGTCTCCTAAAGTAAAATAAGGATGAAAGGACACAGAGAACCCTGCTAAGCACAGAGTTTTATAAAAAAGCTGCAGCAGTGACTCCAGGGTGTGTGCCCATTACTGTTTTCTGCCCCGTGAATGCCCAGCAGGGCAAAGGCTCCTGGTAAGCAGGAAAACAAAGTGGGTGCTGCTCCAGGAACATTTAGTTCAACTTGCCTTCCTAAACCTCAGAACACCCCCACATGTAGTGATTCCACCTCCAGTTGCAGACTGTAATTTCCTAAATCACAACACCTGCTCAGAAGTGGAGTCACAACTCCCCTGTATCATTTACCAGAAGAGCTTCTCGAGAAATCTTAGTGTGCAGGAAACCACCTGCATGTTGTGTTTTGGGTTCTGCAGTGTCTCCTGCAGAAAGCAATAGCATCTCATAGTAAGAGAAGTGTCTGAACATCATAGTTGGAGACCAGGAAGAGGCTTGAGGTAAAGCATGTTATATTTACAGAAAATTACCTGTTAGATAATTTAAAAATTGGTATTAGTGTAAGAATTAGAAACAGATTTGATGAATGGCTTAAAGCACCACATTGAGTATTAAAAGAAGGTTATCCTGAAAGGGGAAACATAATAATGAAGGAGGAATAATAGTGAAGCTGCTCAGTTGAGGCAGTAACCAGTTTTATTTTGTATTTTTGCTACGAACTATGGGCTAAAATGAGGCCCCAAAGATGGGGAAGACTGAATTTCCCAAAGGGACTTGCAAATGTATGAGAGTAGCTAAACTACCTCCCTTATATAAATGTATTTCAATTTAGTGATTTAAAGTGATGTGCCAAGTCCTGATTCAGGTAAGTAAACAGAATGTTTGCTGTCAAACCATTCAAATTTGGTAGTAGGGAGGACTCAAGTAGGGTCTAAGTGTGACTGGACAGTGTCCTACACCCGGGGGGGGGGTAGTGGAGGTCCAGCCCTGTGCGAAGTGCTGGCCCAGCTCTGTGGATGTGCCAGAAGAGTTGGTGAAAGCAGAGGTGTCAGGCAGAGATACCTCACTTTTATTCTGCTCGAGGCTGTCTCAAAGCTGCTGGGCTTGCCCTACATTCCGCTCATCCGAGGGGTTTGAGAAGCTCCCTATTCCCAGTGACACTCTGCAGCCTCGTGTTCCTCACACAGCTCCTGGGGCTTTCAGCACGTGTTCCCTGCAGCCTGTGGGACGTTCTGCTACATACAAGAAATGACTTCTGTTGTTTGGCTTTTGGTTTTGTTTTTGGCTTTTTTTAAAGCAAAGGATACAATAATGTCACAGAAACTCAATAGGTCCCTGAACAGTTAAAATTTCAGAATCCCAGACTGGTTTGGGTTGGAAGGACCTTAAAGCCCATCCAGTTCCATCCCCCTGCCACGGGCAGGGACACCTTCTACTATCCCAGGTTGCTCCAAGCCCTGTCCAACCTGGCCTTGGACACTTCCAGGGATGGGGCAGCCATGGCTTCTCTGAGCAACCTGTGCCAGGGCCTCTCCACTCTCACAGGGAAGAGCTCCCTCCTAATACCCAACCTAGATTTCCCCCTTTTCAGTTATTGGAGATAATGTTCTTTCATCCAAATATATCAATCTGTCCATACAGTTTGTCTCCCATTCCCCAAAGCCTAACTCTATGGGATAAATATCTGAAAAATTGGTTTTATTTTGGTTTAAGCTGTTCAAATCACTTAAAAGAAGGTTATTAGGGGGAAGAAGATATAATTCTGCCTCTTAAATTATTTTTCAGCATATTGAAACGATATAATATGGTTGTGTTTTGGGCCTGAAATCTGTGTGGGAGAAGGATTAGGAAAGGGAGAGTCATTCTATAAAAGAATATAAAAGAATAGCCTTTTGCTATGAAAGTTTGCCAAAATTTCATCAAGTCATATGTCCCTGGAAACTATCTGTTGGCAGATGTCCTGTGGAGACGTGTGTCCTGTCCACCAGGGATGTTCCATCTGGATTGTGATGTCCCTGCCAAACTGAGCATGTGCAACCCTCAGAATAATTAGACACCCTTTGCTCTGTGAAGAACAAAATTCCTTTGCAGCTCTTCCTTGTGGCTGCACAAAACTGTGGCTTGGAGAAGGAAATAAAAAAGGGATGAAGCGTGGGACTGTGGTCTTGTGAAGGGTCTGTGGTTTCTTTCTGATACAGAAAGTCAGGGTGAAGGACCCAAGGAAGGCACAGCCAGAAGAAAGGGGAGAAAAGGGAGTGACTAAACACAAGGAGAAGCAAGAGTGAGGAAAGAACAGGACAACAGCACCCAGAAAAGAGCTGAGAGACTAAGTAAAAACAGTTAATAATTTGGATTTACAGCCAGCAGTAGGTGTCCAATTGTTAATTAAAAAGAGACTGAGAGTGACACTTTTCCCCAGGTATAACCCTGCCCTGCTCAGGATGGGGAATGCTCTGGGTCAGAAATGGAACAAAATACTGAGCAGGCCTATATTTAACTTACTGCAAAAGTACCCCCCCATTTAGCTGAGGTAGTGATGGTGAGATAACAGAATATACCCTGGTGATAATGGAGAGACAAGACTGGCTTTTATAAGGTGTCCCTCACTTTCCTCTCTGATATCAGTGCTGCTTGATTAATTAAATGCCATTTTAACCATGAACAGCACCTACACCTGAGAAACACTAGCACATTCTTACCACTAGAACTGCCTGTCAACCGAACTGCTGTGTTTACTACTCATATAAAGAGCTAAAAATGCTGCCAGTCCTGAAAAATCAGGCACGAAGTAGAGTGTGTTTGGTGATCAGCAACTGGTCCTGTTGTAGCTCCGATTTCAGCTGTAATGCAGAGGTGTTTGTGGCACTGAAGGAAATCAGCAGCAGCTGTAAATCCTTTAGATTGACCAAAACACTCGAAATGTGATTAATTATTTTATATCCAGTGCATGGTTCAGCTTCTTAAATAGCTTTAGTCCATATACTGGGTGAAAAAGTGTAAAGAAGAACCAGTATCTGTATGAACAGATTCCAATTAAGCTTAATTAGGATGTATGATGATGCCAAAGTATCTTTTATTTCAAACTTATTCTTTTAATGTGACTTATTGGATGCAACATGAACATGAACAGATATCATCAGACAAACTGTAAAGGAACAAAAGAAAAAATTGCTGTTTTCTTTGTTATAATTAATTGATTCAATTCAGATATAAAGGCCAAACTAAAGACCCCATTCTTAGTATTTATCAAATATGAGTCACAAACATAACCTGTAATTTTTTACTGGCTGAATTAGCATGTAGGTGTCCACTGAAACATTCTGCCTGTTGGTTTCAAAAATCATGTTAGACACACATTGTGGTTTCATCCTCAGAGCAAGTCTGAAATAGTGCATTTCAAAAGTAAAAATAAAATATGGGGCAAAATGTATACTACTTTGTAGAAGTATAATTTCCCCCTCCTAGTAATATTTGATAAACTTATATTTGCACCTTTGTAATCTATGTTTATATCAGATGTTAGCAAATGAAAGTTCTGACAGTTACTAGATGATATTAATGCCGATATCTTTAGCCCCCGAAAATTTATTGCTCAAATGCTGCAGCAAATTTTCTAAAAGTAAACCAGTAAGTAGAATTCATAAATATATTGTGTATATATCTCAATAGAGAATAAGAGAAGTATTACCTTTCAGTATCTCCAGTGACTGTGTCCCCCGCTCTCTGTAGAAGAAAAATAAATAGTATTAAGCATGACTATAAACCAGACTTCCTTGGTGCTCTGAGCACATCAGTGTCTGCAGGGAAACAAGTCACAGAGGTAAACCACAGTCATTCTGTAACTCTAAGGCAAAGGAAGTGGAACATTTAGTTCAATTTCTAACTAAATGTTATTTTAAAATGAAGATCATATTTAAACCAACTTGCATCTGCACTTGTAAATTAGTTTAACCACTGTACAAGTGTGAGTAAAGCTCTTCAAAAGAAGAAATTTGTTAGAATGTCAGTGTTTGCAAAAATGTTAACATTTGAAAGGGAGTTGAAGTGTAAAGGGCAAGTGTTACAGTACAGAATACAGAATATCAGAAGGACAAACTGTCATCCAAAGTTTCTTTTATGACATTCTTACACGGCTTTACAGAACTTGATTTACTACACCGATTACTTCTCTGAGGTTTGGAAGTGAACATGTGCTAAGTAGTAACAGATTTAGGATTAAAAATAAAATCTTCAGGCTGTTTATGTTATTTTAAACCAAACTTTATGTGAGAGAAGTTTTCCCACAGCTAAAAAATTAGATTTACAAAACTTGAAAGTATAAAAAAAAGAGCATTTTTTAAAATTAATGTGTATTTTTTTTACAAATGCAGAAACATGCACTTGCAAAATCTTTGACAATACACTTTTCTGAACAACCAAACAGCAAACAGATAATTTTTGTACGTATGATGTTTGTGTTTTAATGTCATTGCTTAGGCCTACAGGAGGTATTTAATCACTCATGGCTTCAGGGCACAGCTACAAAACCAAAATGTAAGAGGCAGGAAGTTTGTTGGGGCTGTTTGACCACAAGGCCCTGCACAGGGATATTTTTTCATATTTTCTAAGAAACCCTTAAATGTGCAGGGGACAAGGACACTTTTTGCCACCTCCTTCTTCTCAAACCCCACTGGGGGGACCCACCTACAGAACCAGTTACCAGCTTTTAGTGGGCTGTTACTGCTGCAGGAAGAGTGGAACTGCCTCCTGGAGCAGGCAAAAACCCCTGAGGTGGTCAAGTAATCCCAAAAATAACCAATAAGTTTGAAGGGATTGATGATCCCACAGTGATATTAAGATACCTCAGGAGCTGAGTTCATGCCCTGCTTGCACCCAGTAAGACTAAGGGCAGAAAGACACTTCCATGTAGATCCACATAACTACTTTCCTTCTTTAAGCATTTGTGATATTCAAAGCTTTCCTCAGATCCAAAGGAGAACTGGGAACATGCTTTTACCTTCCACAATTTTCAGGATGCTACAAATTTTACAACTAACTTCATTTCCTCCTGTTGCCACATTAAATATCAGCCTTTTACTTGTTCTACTCGTCGCCTCAGCTAAAATATTCCAGCTAATGTGAGTATCAAAGATGGTACCATGCAAATAAGAGACCTTACCTGATGAAAAATAACGAAATAGTGCCCTTACAGTTAAAAGCAGGGAGTTCTCTGACACACCTTGTTGAAATCAGGCAGAGTAGAAACTCCCCATTGAGGGAGTGGGTACACAAAACTCTAACAGGCTTTCCCAAGTGCCATAAATACCTCAATTCTCCTTAGAGGACACTGAAATCCAGCCTAGAGAACTTATAAAAATGAAATACCATCTACAAATATTCTCATTTTCTCGAAGCACACTGTAAGAGGTAACAGCACACACCTAAAGCAAAATATCTGCTTGAAGATCTGTTATTTTGGTGCTGCCAATGCACTGCTAAATACCAGTGAACCAGTTTGATCATCCCTGGAATTACTGTGGACAGCCCAGAAAAAGATTGTGTGGCCAACCAAGCAAAAGCACTTTGACAGCAACACTCCCCATCCTGCTGTTATAAAAATAGAACTTATTCATACCAGAAGGCTCAAAGCTTCTCTTATCCCTCTGACTTCTAGAGTTTCTAATTTTAGCAACTAAAAGTGGGATTACTGATTCAGACAGGGTTGCCCATTCCATTTCTTCATTCTCTTTTTCAAAACTGCTCCCAAAATAAAAGCAAATGGTTCCAAACCAGGGTTTATTCACCTTCTCTCCCAGCTGGGACTCATCCCACACTCCCTTCTCCCATAAAGCTCAAACAACCCCCCTCACACCGTGCTGCCCGTTGTTGTTTCATCACCTGGGTTACACATTTTCACTGCTGCTGCAGAACTGACTTATTTCCTTCCAAATAAATGCACAAAGAACACCCACATCACAGGTGATCACCTTGGATCGTGGTTCCAAGATTAATTTGATCAGATATATTCCATCAGCTGTAAACTTTCACCAGGATGATGTGAACCTGCATATATTAGGCTGAAAAAAAGCCATGCTGGAGTGAAATGTGCTCCTGTTAATAAAGCACATCTTTCTAGAGATCCGTCTTTCAACACCAATAATTTTCTGCATTACCAAGCACTAATTTTCAAAGATATCGAATAATATAATGTAATTAACTAAAGCATGGTTTGTAGTAGGGAAGTGTAAAATGGTTCTATAAGATGGGAAAAAGAAAAATACGAGTTAAGAATTGAACTACTCATAGATTATGTAAATTTTAACTGCTTATAAGTTCACTGCAACTAAGAAAAGAGTGAAGAAGAGCATCTACATAAACAGAGAGAGGGAGAAAATAGTTGATATGAGTCCTTGAAAGGTAGAAAACATCTTTATGACCTTTTAAGTTTTTATCAATACTTAATTTGTTAAGAGAAAAATCTCTATTCCTGACCAGTACATTACTAACATACAGATTATTACCAGTATTTAAGTATGGACACTGAGGTTTACTACAGACCTTTATCACATATTTATGACCTTTTATGTGACTGATTTTTTTCCCCCAAAGAGGCTGCCATGGGAGTACAATCTAGTTACTACCAACCTTTAAAAAGGATTTCTGACGGTATTGATGGAAACACCCCCACATTGACATTTCTATAAATGTCTACATACAAATATAATTAATTTCCTTATGTAATTGTAATTACATGCAGATATAATACTGACAATGATTTCCACGTGGAAGAGTCCTACCTGCGATTTCAGCAACCTTATACATAATTTTTGAGCAGTTTGTGATACTTGAGAACAAATTGTCTTATTCCTGTTCCCAAACTAAAACTTCATCTTTCTGAAAGGCCACTTTCCTGACTTGCAGACATGTGGGAGGCTCAGGAGGCACAAGTCTTGTCGTGCTGTCAGAGACTATAAAGCACAAATTCTGTGAAATTCAGGTCACTGGCACCTCTCAGCCTTCTTTAGTCAGCTCCACATTTAGGGAGCTCTAGGGATTCCCAGGGATCTGCTTCTGCCTTGCACGAGTAGAAATGAAAGGACAAAAAGCCTGTTATGGTCTCACAGACAGATCTGAGGGTCCTCTCCCAGAGGAAATCCTGAAACTTCTATAAATAACTTATAACAAAAAACCCGCTTCCTTTGAATCAGAATTTCTTCTTCTTCTAAGAAATAGAGAAATCACATAAACCATAGAAAAAAAAAGACCCCTGATTTGCAGAAATACTGTGGAAAAAGTCATTGTTTACTAGAGGAAGACATTAGAATAGTTGTTAATGAGATTAGAATTGTTTGATAATGTGTGTCACTAATCTCAATTGTCAAATGCAATCTAATCATTCCATCTGGATATGTCATTTATTCAGATACATAAAAGATTCTTTATTCTAAACACTGTTCTTCCATTCTTCTGTACTCAGATACTGGATTATTATTAATAAAAGTAAAAAAGCAGAAATGTTTCATCTTCTGCTTCCTTAACTCACACATTCAATATCCTAAACATTTCTTTACATGATGCTGCTCAAAAGTGGCTTTGTTGTCAGGAGCTTTACTTATCTCTCCACCTCAGTGAGCTGATGCTTCAGCCACTGAATATACTTTCAAAATTATTATGCTCAGCTAAAAATGAAAGTGGCCTTTGAGGGTTTCATTCGCCGTCTTGCTGAGGGGAGAGATAATAGAGACAGGAAATCATCTAATGCAATCTGCATCTATGTACGGTTCAGAGGGACTCAAATTCACGCTGAAGAAACAAAAAGGGCAGGTGAGAAAATTAACTGGAGGCAGAGGAAAATTATCCACTCGGAATCTGTAATTATGTGGTAATTCTGAACGCTATGGCAGCACTGTAGGTAAGAGAGGAGGCAGCAAAAGGGGAGGGAAGTGGAAGAGGGGAGTTGGTTGTTGGTTAAAAGGATGCAGTGAAGCTCCAGAGGTTACACAGACCAGGGAAAACCAGTCAATTCCCTCCCCTTCCTTCTCTCACTTTCCTTTCCTGCCGTGCGATGTTTTGGTCCTACAAAACCCCATCTCCTGCTGGGGAAGGGAGGGAGCCTGAGAGGGGAAGGGGACCACGGACTGAGCCAGGGACTGCAGGGAAAACTCAGAGGAGAGTCCCCAGAGAGTTCCGACTGGCTCCCCCCTGCACACTGATCCTTTCAGCAGCAGCAGCAGGAGATATTCGGGTGATAATGGCGATATTTGTATTTGGTGCATCTTCTGGATGACAAATATTGCAGTTAGCACAGCAGTAATATCACTTGTAGCCAATGTTTATCAACAAATGCAGGATTGTATCAATCTGAGTGGCTGTTAAGTTTAGCTTTAGGCTACATATCCCATAAACCACTTTTTTTTTTTTTTTTGAATCCTGGTGATATAATAAAAACAAGCCATAAATTCATTTGCTACAATAATACAAGACAGTGAAATTTAGTTCTGTTGTGACTTCTGGAGTCAAGAACTCGAGAATATTTTACAAATGGTAATTTACACATGAAGGTACAGTAGGTTAATAAATCCTTTGTTTGCTGACCTTCATTAGTAGTTTGTAGCCGTTTGTTTGGAGACTGCAGAATATCATAATTTAAGTATGCTCTAATACAGCAAAATTACTTGTGAAAACATTGCATATGTTTGGATAAAGACAGCTCATATTTGCTTTGCTGTAAAGTGTCCTAATATAACTAACAATTTAGAGAATTCTAAGCCAGCAAGGGAACCTAAACATTTGGGAAATGTCCCGTAAAATACCTTTTCCCTTTTGAACTGTTTGTAGATGCATGAGGAGTGCAGTTTAGAGAATCATGTCTGAACAGGACTGTAAGGAAGTATATTACTGGATGATGCTCCTCAAGGATCCACCTCACAGTCTAAGAGAGATACTTGTCAGCTCAGGCTTTCCTGTGACTGTTCTGGTACAGTACAAATGCAAAATAATAGCATTTCACAATCAATACAGCTGGATAGAATCAGTTTGCAGCTACAGAAGCCAGAAATACTTCCATTAGTTTCTCTGAGCAGCCAGAATCCAGACAATCATCGTCAGCGTGATTCCCCTGCGGAAATGCAAGGCAGGGAAAGAAGGTTTTCCGTGTTACAGGTACTTAAACAAAAAGCCAAGGTAAAATTTATTCAGCAATTCAGAAAGGAAATAAAACTCTGAAGAAGGTAATTCTCATCCTTGACAGCACACTTTTGTTTCTTCCTGGAAAAGCAGGAAGGAATAAATAAAACATGAGCACTCTTCCTGCAAAATTGGCAATAAAAGACTCCCCCTTCAGTCAGAGGAGCTGAATACATGATTCTCCCAGACTATCTGAATTAATATACTTATCACACTAGCACTCAGACTGCCTATCTCCCAAAAAAGCATCTGGAACATCTGGCACATCCCAGCATGCCCACACTGCAGGAAAACCAGCTCTGCATTGGTTTTGCACACGTTGTAGTTCTCAGCATGTGCCATTAAACTTTATATCATTTGTCAAAGCTGCCTCTGCAGCTCCAGGAGAAATTAAAGAGCATTTCCATCACCCCGTGCTAAAGGGATGCATTTCCAGCTTCCTGTCAGCAGCAAGAAGGAAATAAAAAGCAAGTTAAGCCAGTGCTGTGTAACAATGACTAACCCTAAACTACTATAATGCTTCAAATTACCCTTACAATAAAAAGTGACTACTGGCACAGCACTCTGGATGGCTACCCTAAAGCAGCCATTATTTCTCTTTTACTATGTAGGGAACATTGGAATGAAAGAAGTGATCTTAAAATTCATTAATAATTAAGTCTTTCTACACAGTGAATTCTAATTCACAAAAAAATAAAATAAAATTAGGAGATTCCAATCCATACTCCAGTTTCTTAATGTATGATACTACAGAGCAAAGTATCCAATTACTTTGTAGATAACAGGCCCAGAACATTTATTGTCAAGTAAAACCAGATGAGAGGTCATTATCCTATCGGAAAATTTAATGTAGGAGCCAGCAAATTGAACTTCAGAGCTTCAGAAACTCGTGTAACTCTGAGGCAAAGTCACAAATTTGAACACCAAGTAGATTTCCAGCCTTGATCTGGAATAAGATATTGAATAGTCTTTTTAGATGGAAGCTGGTTCCCACAGAGCAAAATGGAATCAAGCAGCAGAAAGTGTACAATTTTCTACATTTTTTTAAAACCATGAAGATTTTTTCAAGACTTTCTATGTTTTGTTTCATGGGGAGAAATGAGAAATGAAAAATTCCTCACGTACATCTGGTCTAATGTGCAGAAGTCGTACGTGGCAAGTTAATTTTCTTCAGAATGAGTTCTGGTAATATAAAACAAAAGCATGTTCAGATTTTAACTCTACTCTTGTAGGCCCAGAGTTTATTCCAATAGTGCACTTCAACAAAGCTGTAGTGGATATACTTTTGTGATCTTCACAGGTACCTCACTATTTGGGCTGAACCTGGTGAGCTCTGTCACCCCAGAAGTGAAGCATTAGTAAACACAGAAAGTCATGTTCTAAGAAACACTCTATTAATTATTAATTATTTATAACAGCCTTACTAATTGTAATTGACTCTTGCTCAGATTCTGGGACATGCATCACAGAGCTGCATATCAATTCAATTAGAGTTAGAAATACATCCTGAAAGGGGGCAGTGTTTCTTGACAGGAATATTTTACTGCAACGTGGCTTCATGCATCAGTTTGTATCCTGGGCATGCTGCCAATATTGCATTACCTAAATATCCATTTTATATAGGAACTCTGCATCCTCACAGCAACTTATGAAATCAGGCTAATTGTTTAATTTTAGGTTCCAAATCAACATTCCTTGCAAAGCATTAATCTGATGGTGAATCTCTGCAATTACCAATTTTGCAAAACTTCTTATGTCTGGTAGTTTAAAGTACTATTAAATAAGTGCCTTTTTTTTTTTGTTACATATTTGTGTAAGTGCTTAGAAAATAAAGCCATGGCTAAGTGATGCTCACTTTCTCCTACCATCAAACCATCTTTGTTTGCTTACTAGATATGTTGATCTACACCCAGAAGTTGTACTGGGCATCTGTTAAGTGGAGAGAAATTCATGGAAATGTGATTCTAACAGTTCTGCAATTTCGACTTCCATTAAAAAACCCAGAACAAATTAAAAAAAAAACCACAAACAAACAAAAAAAAACCCCAAAATCCCTAAACCAGTTTTGTCAATTTTTCTAATACAAATGTAGTAAAAGATGTTTTAAGGTGATTTGGTTGGGTAATGTTTAGAGGTATCTTGTTTTGATTAACCTTAGTCTTGTTGCAAAATGGATTCTTGACAGAATAAAATCTCCTTATCCAAATAAGCAAACATATAAAAATGCTTATGAAAATCCTGACAAAACCTTTAGATATTAAGGAAGTGAGCTGACCTACTTAAAACCTAAATTTCTACCTAAGAACACAATATCTCTGCTAGTTTTCCTTTTTGATACCAAGTTGCCATGAAATGTTCTGTGATATTTACCATTTTCACTCTGGGTAGCTCTTTCAGGATAGATATACCAATTTTTTTGCTTTGCTTTTCAGAATTCTTTCAATGTTGCAAGTGGAAAGACGTTAATGTGGATGATTCTGCGCTGGCAAGAACCCAAAAAATCTGTGTCAGCAACTCTCGTGTGTTTGTCGACTCAGTTCCTCTTGAGCATTTAAAAGGCAGTTGACAAAGTGCCTGAGATATTCTGATTCCTGGGATTATCTCCTGAAGGGCTACAAGGGTCTGTTTTAATGTTGTTGGAAAATTTATGGTGATAAAGGAATTAATACCACTCTGTCAGTCCATGAATAATCATTTTCCATGTGCCCTCCTCCATAGAAACTGCCCATTATAGCAGATTTTATGGGACAGGAACTGCACTGATGTGTAGGGTGGACCAACCACCACATGTAAAGTTGTCTCTTCCCATAATAACTCCTGTTTTCCAGTTTCCTGCACTTCCTTCACACCTTTTAGAGTTGACATATTATTTCACTGGGGTATTTTTTAATACTTATTATGCTATCAGACGATATCATACTGCTAATTTATCATGGCTATTTCAACTAGTTGCATGATGGTGTGGAAATCATGCAAGAAAATACAACCTCAATCCTGAAATCCAGGGTGTAATTAGCATCTTACCCCACAAGACTGATTTCCCTTTCTTCAGAAGTTAGGGGAATCAACAGATAATCCAGAGTCTTCCAAAAATTGACTAAAGCCAGCTGATACATCTGCCAAGTTATGAAATATTGTTGGGCTTTGTTGCAGACTTGTCTAATAATTTTCTCATTTATCCTAGTAAATGAGCTACTGCTTTCCTCTCTGGATTTGAAATCCTTTGCTTTGACTTTGTGGTACTGATAATCTCTGTAAGAGATTTAAATCTCCACAATTTAAATAAATAAATTTAAATAAACAGTAACTCCATTAAGCTCATCTGTTTTTATAAGACATAGTAATCAAAGTGGAAATATAAAGCTTCTAAGGTAATCTATAATAAATTATTATCAGAGGCTCAGTACAGGATCGTTATGAACCTTCAGAGATCATACAGTCAAATTAAACTAAATCAGCGAGACTGAGTAATTAAGAGCACTATTTTATTAAAGCATCTGATAACTAATGATCCTTGCCTTGTATTTTTCTGTTTTGTTTTGACTCTTCTTAAGAGAAAGTCACGACACTGACACTGAGCAACTTCCTCGGACTATAAAATACAGCATTAAAAGACAAAGTAGAACGTACAGTAGAACTGTATCAATCCTAAAAATGGAGTGTTTCCCATGTAGTTTATGGAACAGAGGTTTGTTGAGGCACTTACATGATAAAGTGGAACCGTGTTGTTCTCTGCCAGGGAGAAGTTGAGCACGTCCTGCTGGGCGGGCTCCAGCCTCACGTTCATGGTGGATGTGAGCACGGAGGGACTGATGGGGTAGCTGGGATTCCCTGGGGGTTTGCCCTTTTTCCTTGACCTGCGCCCTGTGTCCCTTTTGTTGTCCTTCTGTGTCAAAGGCTCCTCCTGGATCACCAGGATCTTGTCGTCGCTCAGGTACCGCAGCAGGGAATTCTCAGAGTCAGTTGTTGGAGAGGGGAAAAAAAACAGAGAAAAGGAAGATTAGGAAGAGGAAACAGAGAAGCCTTTTGGTTGGCCAAGGACCATCACTTGGTGCTTTTGAACTTGGAAAGAACCACGTGAACGTCAAGGGAATTGAGGGGGACTGCCCTGGACTGGGTCCCACATGTAGTGACACCATCCCCTGCTGTCTGAGGGGACAGGGAGTGCACACAGACAGGATTCCTTAACTGTGTCATGCAGGGAGCATCTCTGGCACCATTCCAGACACCAGAAAAGTCCTGTCAGGGAACTTGACAAACTGGAATAATGGTCTTAGGGAGATGTGCAGTGTACTTGGGCACAGTTTCAAAATGGGACCCGGCCAGGCAGGGAGCCTGAGGAAAGGAATCTGTAACAGTGAAATAGAAACTAAATGTAAATCAACAGATTTTGGAATAAATCAGAAAAGGCTTTTGCCTTAAATGAAATTTATTTCCTCTTGGAATGGAAGATTACTGAAAAAGTAGTTTAAAATCTTATGTTGATTTTCAAGAATATCATTGGTTTTTTTCCACATTTAAAGGAGTCAAATTGAACTCTCAGCTACCAGACTGGGCCTTAAAGATTCCGAAAAAATAGTATTTAAGAATCTTTAGCAATTGGCATCACGATAAATGTTTGTATATTTGATGAATATTCTTTTTGATTTACCTAATTGTTTTTTATCAGAGGAAATAAAGGGAAAAAGGAACTTTGCTATCACCATGGTTCTTGCAAAGTTGATAATTCCCACTGGAATCAGTAGAAGTTTATATGACTAGAACTGCTGGTCTGAACACTGTCAGCACAATTGCTGATTCTTGTTCCAAATTTTCATTCACACTAATCAAAATGTGTCTTCAAAGGATGCTATATCTGTAACATCACTTATTGTTTTCTAGAACTGAGAAGACTTAAAGCTGATTACAATTAACATATCTCCTTCCTTAGAGTCTTCTAAGTCTTTTTTCCTTGATGTTTGTAATTTTTTATATTAGAATTAAATTCCTCTTACTAATATAAACTTTTTAATTTTCAGAAATGGAAACATAAAGGCATAAATACTAAACAGGCTCTTTCATATTCTTGGGGGCACTCAGAAAAACAGATTTGGTTCCTGTGATGCTCTTTATGTTAAAAAAGGAAAAAAATGTCAGAGAACAGCAGAGAAAATAAAAATACTCACCTCTGCTCCCCCTCTTGTACATGTTCTGTTCTTTGGACTCCCCTATCCAGCTGTACTCAGTGGGCATCGAAACAGGCCTTAAATCTCCTGGAAACAAGTCAAGAAAAACAATATAATTTTTAAAGACTAGAAATAGAAGGCTGTAGAACCAGTAATGGCAGTAAATTCCAATCATGGTATGACCCTCCAGAGCAATCCATTCTTGGAGCTGCAGCATCCAGGGTCAGTTAAACCTCATGTGTACTGGGTTCTCCTCTTCATCACACCAACCTGAGAGGAAGGACCACTGACTTTGGTGAAATTAGTTGTGAATGTAAACAGATTGCAAATTTATTTTGAATAATTTAATAATTTCTTTTATTACTCGCTCATTAAACAGGGTTTTTTTTCGGAATAAAGAGAGAAGCAGTTTTTAAGTGGACTAATATCCTTTAGGAAAACTAGAAAGACTGTTAATGTAGATAAAACATCACAGATCTATCAGTGAAACAGTAAAACCTGACCCGGAAAATCACATGGTGAGTAATGAGGGGATCTCATTTCGAGGAACATTAATTTCAACTGGCTTATAAAGAAAACATGGAGCACAGTTTGGTAACAACAACCACAACAAAGAAGATTCAGCCATTAGGGGTTTAATTAATAGGATTTTAGGGCACTATGGCTATAAGATCCTGATGGGACTTAGTCATTCCCTAGTGGAGTATCAGGAGAGCACTGATGGCAGCAAACCAGGAGCACCCCAGAACTGCCCAGAAAGCATCAGCATCACAGAGAAACACCCTCCAGATCGTGGGTTAAATTCCTTCTGACTTGTGAAGTCAGGGAAATTTAGCCTGTTATTTTAACACGCAAGCAAATTTTTTTAAATGAGTTTTTAACTGTTTTGTTTCTTGGATAATTACAGAATTTAAATGTGAACAACATTTTCATTCTCATTGTCAGTTTCACCAGGTTTATTACAGTGTCAAGGTATTTCTTGTGGATTATTTGTATGCTAATATAGTTTTTGAGTCACCATTCTTCCAAAATACAGTTTTTTAGTTACTAATATGTTAGGAGGGTTTAAGAACAGGTATATATGACAATTATTCCTCTGGATAAACATGATTTTCTGACAATTGAAGGGGTAACTGAGACTTTCCCATACTTTGGTTCATATTTTAAAATCAAATTCCTTCTGGATTTTCAAAGTTCCAGAAAACCAGAGCTGTCCATCACAAGCAAAAGCAAACTCTTGTGTATTCCTGGGATCAGGCAGAGCGCCCAACATTTGAAGTCATCATGCAGCAAGAATTCAGGAAAGCAAGCCAAATACCTCCATCTGGCTCCAATTTTAATCACAGTTAAGGTTTATCTTTATCTTTCATTCTAATTTTATTATAAAATAATACCACTTAACAGGGAGATAAAGTCTGAATAGTACTAGTCTTAAGATGGAATCCTACTCTCCAGTGCCACAGCATCAAAGTAAATGGCTGAAGAAGTCACTAAAATATCCTGTATATGACAGAGTTATTACAATTTACCAATTCTGAAAAGGTTCTGTGTATATTTACATTACCAAGCCCATTTTACAATTGATATTCTGCCATTTTTTGCCATAAATTCAGCAAAATACAAAACCAGGAACTGCCTTTGGGGTTTGCTTCATTGCAGCACCAGTTTATTACCTGTGTTCTTCACAGGCACATCTCCCTTTACTACTCTGAGCCTATGAGAGGTTTTCCCTTTCCTAGATTTCAAAGACAAAAATTTAGGAACTCTTTTTTTTTTTTAAGAAAATGAGAGAAAGGAAAAAAAGCCTTTGTCTCAGAGTAGGCTTCCTATATATATATATATATATATGTAAAAAAGATAACAATTGCCCATAGGGAATTCTATGATGATTGCTTTCTCTGAGGTTCAGAAATAATGACATTGTCAAAATCAGATATAATTACAGTTTTTAAAAGAAATCTCTTATCTGAAACATTCAGGCTTTACGAAAATATCTTACTGCCTTGAAAATAAAGCCACTGAAAATACATGGAGGATAAATACACCGCTGTATTCCAGTAGTATTTTTCTCAAATTCACCAAACACCAACTAAATCAGTTTAAGCAGATAAGCAAAACCAAAATTTGTCAATTCACTTTTAAGAGTACCTTTTATATAGATCCATATACTCATACACAAACCCATATTGATATACCTGTACACTGAATATGGATTTACACATGCTTGACATTTCAATATAAACCAGAGTTAATTATTCTTTTAGTAGGTTTTTATACATTTAAGCAGTCCCCATTCTAAGATTTTGGAAGGTGGTTCTAGTACTAATAAATGCACTGCAGGAAACTCCTCCTGCATTTAATGCAGCACTGAATTTTGGAGGGCCTGACAACTTAGAGGCACTTTCATACCACGAGTCTTTGCAGGCCTTTCATTGAAGTTTAATAGCCCAGAACATTGCAATGAGAAACATCTCCAAGAGCTGGGGAGGGACAATGAGTAAATCAAGGTCTGGCTATCCAAATGATAGGAACTTAATTATCAGTCAACACTGAAGTATGTACTGCAGAATAAATGTATAAAAACCTACTCCTGATCCTGAATGTTAGAGTGTAATTATACTGATTATTCCTTCACATAAGCTTTTGTCTGGTATTCAGAGCCAACAGGCCTGACAAAGAAGGACAAATTTGGGGGTGTTGCAGCATTAACAGCACAGTTTGTGAATTTAGCCAGTCAAAGAGGGGTCAGGAAATGCAGCTTACCGTGGGTGGGGGTTTTCTCCCTTCTCCTCACTCCTGCAGCTCTGCTTCTCTCATACTCAGAGCCCCCGGGGTGGCCTTCACCTTCCAGCAAGGTGTAGTATTTCCCACTTTCATGCTCCAGAAAATAGTTTGGAGACTCAGAGCCTTTCATCCCCGACTTTCCAAATTTGCTGATGTCATCACAAGACATTATTCCAACTTCATCCCTAAAAAGAGCAAGCCAGATAATGGAGAAATTACCCATTTTACGATAAAGTGCACACATAAAACTGTTTCTACCAAACACTACAAAGAAAACATCCCATAACTGAAATACTCTATGTGAGAACTTTCATAGAAATGACATAATTCAACAAATGTGTATGAATTAAATAATCATTAAACTCCATTTAAACTGTAAGATAAACATAGGTATTCAGGAATTTTCTAGTATCTGAAAGGGAACATAAGGAATTGTTATAAGCTGAGCAGACAAGAGTTTCCTTTGCAGAAATGCTCGAGAATTAAATACAAGTGGACATAAGAAAGTAAATAAAACTCATTAAAGACTTCTATAAATACTTTGTTTAGGACTAAAACCAGGTTCTACTTGGCTTGTATCTAACTAAGTCAAAATTAAGTCACTCAAAACAATGATATGCTGCTTAATGTATTTATAACCCTTTAATTTTACTAAATATTTAGTTTGATTGTGGGACTGTTTGGTTTGTTTTACTTTTATTAATTGAATGAAACAAAGGTGTAACATTTTATTTTTCAAAACCTGAAATGAATCAGGCCATAAATACCTGGGGCCATAAAGTCCTGACATAGGAGAGAGGATGAAAACATCCTGGAGTGCCGAGTTGTCCATCTTTGAGGACAAGCCCATCGTGCTTGTGGGTGTTGTAGAGCTGCTTGTTGGGCTGGTTGGAATCACAGGCTGGAAAAAAACCAAGGATAAACTAATGTTTTCTGTGCTACAAGTAACAACAGAATCAATCTGTGTAGTTTTGGGAATCTTGACCTCTTTTTTTTTTGGATTAGACATTTCTTGAATTTCCAAAGTTTCCTCTAAAAAGATGTTTATTGAAACACTGTTGTACCAAAGACCTCAAGACTAGTTATGAAAGAAACTGATAAAAGACCATTAAATTAATTTAAAAGCCATCTCATGGGAAAATCTGAGACTCAATCAAGATATGATTTTTAACCAAAGCAGAAAATCAATTATATAGGGAGGAAGGACATACTCTGTTAGATGCCATTAATACAAAATTTAATTAAAGAACTCTGGAAAACTTGTACTGAACAAAATTATAATGTTGGTTTCAGTGGAAGACTTATTGTTAACAAGGACAGAACACCTTGATTTTTTAAAGGAAACAGAATTCCTATTAATTTGGTTTCCACAGCCATGATCATTGTACCACAGGGGTACAAATACAGGTTCTATGGAAACTAGGAAAGAAATATAAATTAACCTAAGTAACAAATGTGAGCATCATAAATACTAAAAGTAATAATAAAGTGTGAAGGTCCTTTCAGATTTTTATTTTTTTAAAGTTTTACATGACATTAAACAAGATTTTTTGATTCAAATACCCTAGGGAAGCTCAAGTCAATGGTTGACAAGGACTAGAAGGACTATAATCAAATATTCTGTGCAGGATATAAAGGTAGAAACAAAGAATATTTTTCAACCAAGGTGCAGCCTGTGTTGATATTCAAGAAAGAGAAAATATTTTTATTTACAAAATTGTGCTTTAATAGATACAACCACTTTTCTACAGGAGGAAGGAAAACACAGTGACCTAAAATTTGGATGAAAGCTACAAAGACCAGTCACAATATTTTTAACTACAAGGCTTTCAATCTTCTAGAAATAAATACTGAAATTAGTTTTGTGTAATACTACAACTGTTTAATTTGCCCCCAACAGTGAGATAACCAATAGATTTCTAAAAATCTAACTTTATCACGTAATTTCCAAAATCTGAAATGAACTGCTTAAACAAAACTTATTCTGAAGCTACTTAGAAAGTTGCAGAGCATGACATGTATTTTCTAACACGTCAGAAGAATTATAAAACTGTCCCCATTGACATAAGCTTTTCTACTCATATCTGCCAGATGCTGTGTCTCAAACTTAATCATAAACAGTGTAACATTCTGGATCAAGTAGTTGTGACAGGAAGGATTGTTCCAACTGGAAACTTTCTGCAAATAAAAAGAAAAAAAATCCAAGAAATGTTGTATTTTATTGGAATGCAGTTGCTGGTGTGCTCACTCAAAAAACAGAGAACAATTTGTCGTTGCAGATGAAAGAACCATTTTTTCTTAAGTGGGAAGATAATCACAGAGGTTAAAAATTCAAATAGTCTTCTAATATCACATAATGCCAACTAGAGACAAAAGCAGAAAGTGGTGTCACTGATATGTGTCACTGAAAGATAATGCAGCACAAAACTTTGGCAAATGTTGCTGCCCTGCTGTTGGTAATTAAGCATCAAGGGAAACTACACAGCAAAGGAATACTACAAGAAGATCAAGAAATACATTTTATAAGGATTCAAAGATTCTGGGTCATCAATAATTCATAAATTAACTACGTGGTGTAATTTTAAACATAATTATTGTGGAGGAAATATTAATAACATCTCCAAGTGCCTTAAGCAACAATAGAAAACATGACATCTTTAATTTAAAAATTCCTGCTGTGCATCAACCTAAGGTAGCAAATATTATTCCTGGCCTCTGAATTTCAAGTTCCTAAATCCTGTTTCCTTTCTGCCTTCCCTAGTTATGCATTGCTTTTGTTTTGTTTTTTACCAGCACTACACCAGAATGGAAACATTTCTCTGCGTGTGGATACACAGATAAATGGTGTGCACCACGAAATAACATTGCAGAGCAATATCTGTGGATCCATACATGTAACACACCATGAAATATAACATTATCCTTTTCTGGGGCAGTCTGACATTTGCTGAATTGTTTGCAGTTTTGATCTACTTTCACTGAGATATTTTTCTACAGATTTGTTTCACTGGTCATTGCACATGTTACTTTTGTGTCGGGATAAACCTCCTGTCTGTGCTGAGTGAATTCTGCTTATTCCCCAAAGTCTGTCAAAAACCTTGTTCTGTGAGAGCCAATTTAATCCATTAGTGGTAGAAAACTCCAGGAAAAAAAAAGCAAAAAACAAAAAACCAGAAATCTTCCTACCAATTGAACAAATTAAGGTGATCTAGGGGGTCTAAAAAAATGCCAAAGTCGAGCAAAGGCGAGGGCACTCTGAGCCAACAGGAGAGGGAAGTGAGATCACTGCTTCTAGCAGCAACAAGCTGTTGTGTCAGCTGTCCAGGAAGCACAGGCTTTAGAACCATCTTGAAATTTAATCCTGCTAGTTCCAAGTCATTACTGACAATAATAACCAATACCAGATCCAGGTGAGAGCTGTAGGAAACGGGCAAACCCAAAACCTGCACCCTGAAACGGATCCAGGTCTGAACACTCGAGCTTGTCTCCGTGGCAGGAGGAATAAAAGACCTAAAGATGCTAAAAAAGACCTAAGATTGGCTTACAACATCTTATTACAAAATCTACTGTTAAGAAGTAACACTAATAATGCTCTTTTTATTTTCCAAAGTGATTTATATTTTTATTTAAATCCCTCCCCACTCAATTGTCTGGTATAGAAGAAATATATCCCACTAAAGAGGACACTGATAGCACTCTTTGATCCTCAGGGGCTTTTGCAATCTGGGTGATCAGGACAGGACACATCACAAAACCAGAACTCTTGGTAATTCCACACAAACAGCTTGATGCACTTCCACTTTTCTGGCTGCCATGCCAAAGGCTGGCATGCTTTGTGAACAATGCTGTGCCATGTTTACAGTACAGACTGTTCTCACACTGACAAAGCTTCCAGAACTAGTTCTGCTTGGGAATTGTGACTTTTTAATATATGAATATAAAGGGAGGATCTCCATGGAAGCCCTGTGCAAATGCAATTACCACTTTGCTGCCCCTCGAGGCACCATACGAGGTTCCCAAGTAGCTACATCGTGATCTTGGCAGAGCAAAGGATGTCATTGCTGCAGTGTTGTGACAGAAAAACCCCCCTGGGTGTCACAGGGCCCCATTCCTCTCCCCCAGAGGCAGGCACAGAGAGAGGAGAGGTGGCCCTAAATCCCAGTGTCAGCATTCCTGAGAATTCCTGCAAGGATTACACAAACTCCTGAAGTGAAGCCACTGCGTAAGGATTTAGGTACTTTGAGGAATGAAAGATTTAGGAAGTGCCAGGCAGGGAGGAAATCTGCCTGGGTAGGCTTGAGGGGTTTTTTTTTTTCATTAATTGAAAAATCATTCAGAAGCACGTTCATGTATTGTTTGATCCAAACAAAACAGCTCTGAAAAACTTCCACAATATGTAAGTGTTACATGGCATTAATGACAGCCACGAAGAGTTACTGACTTACTGAAAAACCTTTCCTTTAACATTGACATTTTTAGTTCAGGGTTTCACCCAGTTTCTCCTACATATTGTTGATGCTGTAGGAAAAAACAGCTATGATATTCACAATTATCTTTTTTTTTTGGTACCAACAGGTTTTCAAGGAGCACACAGGAAATACCAGAGGTTCTATTAGCACTGCTACCAAAATCTCAGCTTGATGACAGGTGTGGAACAGAAGTAGAATTCTCCTGAAATTTAATAGATCTGACACACTTGATTATAAAACAAATAGTTTTGACAGATTAAAATAATGGAAACAGGGAGGCACTGCTGCCTCTGCCAAAGCAGCTGCTGAACCTTGTTCCTCAGAATATCATCTGTAAATATTCTTTCCTTCTACAAATTCCTGTGGCTCCCAATGCCACCAAAACATGGAGAAAACAACCTTAATGACACACACAGCACTGCCACACAGACTTATCTTGGTAGCCTGTCTCAAAGGAATTTGGGACAGGCTCTTATTCCTTTCACTGGAAGGAAAAATTCCAGTGTTTTCTCAGGAATAAAGGATTTTCCATGACACCAGTGTTCCAAGAGCTGCCTTACCTGCAGTGCAAGAGGCTTCCACCTGACATTCTTCAGAAGGGCAGGAGCAGAGACCAGGGTGTTCTGAGGACGTTTTTTCAAGGTTAAAATCACTCCATTTGGGTCTTCCCACAGTGCATTTACCAGGTTCTTTAACTGCCAGCCAACCTAAGGAAAAATTCCATGACTGAATTTTGAAAGCTTTCTGTTTAACTTCAGATGTGAAGAAAATCTTCTGTTAACCAAAAAGGCCCATTACAGCCTCTCTTTGCAAACATAAGCAGTTTTTATAAACTCTGTCTGATTCCTCCTGTTGGACTGAAATGATACTGCTGAAGTTGGATTTTTGTAATTTTTTTAGTTCTATTTCTCAACAAAATAAGGCAGAAGTGAACACTGTTTCCCTTTTGATCATTTTCGAGATCTCTGAGCATTTTAAATCATAAGATGAGGATTAGAAGTCATGTTACAACAACATATGTAACAGGTATGTAACAGCTGTAAGACCCTAAATGGAGATAAATAGTCATTTATAGATTTATCTATACAGCCCCTGGACACAGCTGAGTCACCAACTTACTATTAAATGCAAACACAACCATAAAAAAGGACATCACTGGTACTGAAAGGGAAAAAACCTACTTAGAGACATTTCTTAATCTTCTTGATTACTCGAATATTAATTTACCATGAATTATTTACACATGAAAACAAAAAAAATATTTTTTAGGGCTTTCCTTTTTTTCCCCCTCCCTTTTCTGTCCCAGACATGGTAGATTTTTACAGTGGTAACAAATGACCACAGTAAAGAACCTGCCATAAATGTTATGGCCATCACAAGTCCTAAGCCCTGGTGTTGAGCAGGAATGGAAATGCAGCATCCACACAGCAGTTTTCCAGAAACAACCTTCCTGAGGCCAATTGCAGCAGCCTTAAAGTGAAAATTTCAGAACAAAAATATTCAGAAATTGAAGAGCAGGAACTGTGCAAATTTATACCAGTCAGTGCTGTTGTATCTGCTGTGCTTTTTGGCTGTGTTTGACCTCTCAGAGTTTTTTTTTTTTTGGCTAAAATTAACGAGTCAATCATAAATTTATTCTCCTGACTAAAATATGTATTCCCACTGCTATTAAAAACCAAGAAAATAAAATATTTAAGTGCTCAGAAACAGAGCAGTCTACATATATCTCCATGTTATATATATATATAGCTATATATAGGTCTAGTTTATAATTATATAGGTATAGTTTGTAATTACTTCCTCTTAATGAAAGATAATGTCTGATTACACATAAAGGTGGAGGGAAAATAATACAGACAACATCGAAGGGATTTTAATTAAAATTCTCTTGTAAGGGCTGAAGAGAAGTTGGGACACAGACTGCAGGGTTCTGACCTGGCCAGAGCCAGGATCCCAACTGGGAACATCCACCCTGGGGAGAACTGCAAGATCTGTCATCATCATTCTAAGAAGGATTTTAACAGCTCTATTCTATTTTTAATGTTGCTGTTCTATTGAAAACTTTCTAGAAATGCTCTGGCCACAGGAAACCAGGAACCAGCAGTAATTATAGACAGGTAAGAGCCAAACAAATCAAGGCTGTCAGCTTGGATCCCCAACACTCCTCCAGTCTGTGCTGTGTTTGGAAAAGGACAGAGGCTCTCTCTATTTTTTTCCCTTTTACTCAATTCTAGAAATGAAAAGGAACTCCTTTTGATTTTTATAGATTGCTGTAATTTTCAGATTGCTGAAATCTTTAGAGTTCCATGAGCTCCTTTTAGAAAAGAGTGATAAATAATTAAGTTAACGATAAATTATTCCAATGAGAACCTTAATGACAAAACCATTAAATCCCAAGATCTATTAGAGAAGAGTCTGCAGTCATTACTACTGGGTGATGATAAAATGCTCTTAGGAATTTGGACATGTTATTATAAATTGTATTACTAAAAATACCTTTGGAAAGAAAGAAGCCATTACAGTGGATTAAAAATCTCAGTTGAAAACCAGTCCTTGAGACACATTTTGACATTTGCTCTTAAAGAATCAGTCTTTAAAGCAATTACCAACTTCCAGCTATGGTGAGATGGATTCACCAAAAGGGTATTTTGCTTCTTTAAGATTTTTGGCACAAACATTCAGTCAATCAGATGCTACAACATGGGTTAAAATATTTCAGCAATGAAAGTTAAATTAAAATTTGACTAATGAAAAAAAGGCTAATATGATACTTTCTTTTTTATTTTCCTGCCTAAATGAAATTGGATGCTAATTTAGATGCTAAACATGGAATAAACCCAGAAGAATGTCAAAGAACTCACTGAAAATGGTCAGACAGGCAGAAGTTTAAAATTTTGCTGGTTTACTCTTAGGATTGCTCTAATCATTAATTTTAATTTGTTTGTACATCCTCAGTGTGTAAAGAAGGGCTCTAGGGAAAAAACCCCAAATCTGTGTACTTCTATCTATATTAAAGAATTTGTTAGTTTTCTCATGAAAATAAAGTGGAAAATTAAGAATATATCAACTTCAAAAATGATAGTTCCAAAAATATTAATCCCTCCTACAGTAAATTTTTTACCAGAAAAGTCCAAAATGCTGTGGTAATTTTGTAGAACTAAACTTGATAATTTTCTACACCTAAACCTGATAATTTTGTGTTCCTAAACCTGATAATTTTGTAGCTTGGACTGAATGACTATTATGTTCAGAAAAACTTAACTCACTTTCATTAACCAACAGTAAAAGAATGTTTCCTAGTTCTCCAATATCTTCTTTAGATTCTCTCTATAATGACTTTCTTCCTTCTCATTCAGAAGATCTGGATTTGCATGGATGGGATTTGGGATGTGCATTGCCAGCAACAGGGATTTCAGCATTTTTATAAATCCAAACTCTGTTCATGCTGGGCAAGCACCTTTTTTCCTTTTTAGAAATAAAGTCTACCTGGCCAGTGATGACTCACTGAGGATTTGTATGAAAAACAAACTAATGCCAAAAATTCCTGATGTTACAGACACACACACAAAAAGCCTGAAGAAAACGCAGGCTGCTGCATTTGGGGGTGACTGCAGAGGCATGAAGTGCATGATACACTTGTCTACTAAAAGGAACTGAAAAAGCAGCTGAACTGGTGAACGTGGTGATGTTTATCACAGGATTCCAGGGCTCTAAACCACCCCAGCACTTACTCACCTCCACACCAATTCCAAAATACGCTGTACATATTTGCCAGGGCACAAATTTAGAAGGGAAATTTAGCTCAGGTAGTGGAACCAGGGGTGCAGAGTGGATAGAGGACATCTGTTCCTTCCTCTGCTTGCCCTCAGAATTCTGGGGACAAGGCAGGGATGTGGTTCCTCAGTTCTTTCAGTGCCTCATCAAACCCCATCAGGACTCTGAAGAATGCAAAGGTTCACTCAGAGCACTCCCAGGGGGAAGGCAGGTTACACCTTCATTTGTTGTGTTCACTGTATTACCTGCCAGCTTTAATCTTACCTGGGGTGGAGAGAGACAGAGGGATTTAAACTAACAGGAATTTAAAAGCTCCCTCGTTAGGCATTTGGTCTGGAAATCAATTGTGCAGAATATTTCCTAAGTATTCAGCTCAGATGATATTGCACAGCACCTGAAAACAAGGAATTCTGCTCTGACTGCAGTAACCCCTTCCATGAACCAGGACAGATGTTTCCCCTCAAGACTCTTCAAATACATAAGCAAAGCCATCTGGATGTTTACTCAAACCTCCAAAATTTGACCTCTTTTCTTGTTTGCATTAAAAAAACCCCAAAACAGCAACTTGTGTAAACTCAACTTTTTTGTTAAGGAAGCAGACTATCATCCTTTCTTATTTTAAGTCTGTAATTCATTTTGTGTCTTTAGGGAATTAATCAAGGGAACTGGTTTGATTAACGTGGAAATCAGAAATTATTATTAGCCAAAAATGTGCTGGAAGATCATAAGACTTTTCTGTCACTGAAGGGGAAGCTCGTCATTAACACCTGTAGCTGATTCACCCTTATTAATATTCTGTCTGTTCCCAACAATAATTGATGATGGAAAACCAAATGTTCTCCCATTATCTTACATAGTTATTTTCATTAACTAATGGAGCAACACGGCAAGAATCCAAGCAGCAGCAAGATGTACTACTGGAAGACTTGCTTTACTAAGCCTTTTTGAAAGGCAGAATCTGGAGAATAAGTAACATGTGGCACTTTGTTTGGAAACAGAAGGACATCTTTTGGGGAAAGAAGCTGTAATTCTCATGACATCTTTTGTCCTTTTTTTTTTCTTCTGTTTGTATTTCACAACACCCGGTGTGCTGAAACACAGATGGTGTGACCTGGCACCGCATTTACAGATTTACCTCCACCTAAAATGAGCTCTCAATAGGACTCAAATTTACAGTTTAACCATACACTGAGGGTATTAATTCAATAACTACCTTAACTCCAATAAATTAGTGCTGAAATTATTTCATTGTGACAGGTTCTTGACACACTTAGTTTCAAGGATGTAATTTGACAGTGAATGGTATAAAAGGGCTGCTGGATCATGTATTTAGAATCACAGAATATTCTAGGTTGGAAGGGACATTTAAAGGTCATCCAGTCCCACCCCCTGCCATGGGCAGGGACACCTTCCACTAGCCCAGGTTGCTCCAAGCCCTGTCCAACCTGGCCTTGGACACTTCCAGGGATAGGACAACCACAGCTTCTCTGGGCAACCTGTGCCAGGGCCTCACCACCCTCACAGGTAAGAATTCCTTCCTTATATATGGTCTAAATCTCCCCCTTTTCAGTATGAAGCCTTTGCCCCTTGTCCCACTACTAAAAAACCTGTCCCCATCTTTCTTCAAGCACTGAAAGCACAACATCCATCAGTTCAGGGAACAAACTCTTCCAGTGAGAAAATGCAACTTTTTTAGTTAAACTGTTCTCTTTAGCTATTTAAAGAAAACATAAGAAACATGTAACACAACACATTTATTACAGATATTTCTATGGTTGTTTGCTCTTGCAGAATGTTTTATATCATAAAGAGTTATTTCTCTTTCTGGTCTTTATAGTCTCTGTCTGTTAAGAGAAAGTAATTCTGTCTCAGACCTCACTGGTTGGGTTATTCAAACTGAAATCCTTAAATAATTTCTCTTCCTATGAGACAGATGACACATTTGCTCTTTTACCCATTACATTTTTGTAGTGCTCATATCTAACTTAACACCTTTGAGGGCTGTAAATGACCTGCAGATCACACAGTATTTCAGACCAGATATTACTAATGTCAAGACAATGGTATCAAAACTCAGTTTCTCCTGGAAACCTGTTCCTGATTAATTCCAAGTTCATCTTTGTCATTTTCAGTCCCATCAGCTCTCTGGTGCTCAGTTGGTTTGGGATTAATTAATACATTCTGGCTCCTGGAATCTTGCCAGTTGCTCCTAAGTAACATCTACCTTTCAACAGGAATTACTAAAAGCATTATTATTGCTCTCTGTCCTATGAAATAACCTTCAAATCCCAACTCTCAGAAAAAAGAAAAACGAAGAAAAAAAGACAGAGAAAAGTCAGTTTTCCCTAGTTTACCAAGCACTTTTCTGTACAGAAGTATAGAAGATCTTTCTAAAGAAGAAACTATTCTACAGATGGTCAGGTGGCTAAATCAACACTTGTTTGGATCTCCAACATTTCTGTTGTCTGACAAATTACCAAAAGTGGAACGTCAACACAACTAAATTTTCATAAATTTATGCTGAAAAATAATCAAATTTACTATTTCAAGCAAGCAGTAGAAAATATCCCATCCTAGGAACCCAAGTTGTAATTGTGAACTTTGCAAACAAAGAAATGCCACAGTGGCATCTCCAGCACTTCTGTATAATTCTTATGAGAGAGGAAATAAAAATCCACAATGCACAGGCAGAAACAATGCCTGTTGTTATTGCAGGGAAAAATAAAGAGTCAGGGTGGCAGGAATTTAGAATGTATAACTTATTTTTAAAGTTTCTTACGCTTTTTTTATTAAAATCTTAGAAGCAAGAAGAACAAGTAGAAAAGAAAATAAGGGAATTGGATAATGATTAAATGATCTTAACAGTCAGTGGTGAATCGTCTGATTTAATTAATTTCTTGCTTTAAATACCATTATTTTTTCTTTGATCTTTATAATTATATTACAGAGTGTTCCTTGGTTAGACCAGATTCCACGTAGTAAGTCTTTTATTTCTAACTCTTTCAATTGTTGCACTATATAATTTGGAAGCAGCTTTCCTTTGATACTTTCTGAACTCTTTTTAGCTCTCAATTCCGTTGAAAAGCTACTTGAAAAGTAAAGTAAAACTTATAAAAGTCTTGTTTTTGTTAATATTTTATTTGTTAATGTAACAGAAAAAAGAGTATAAATATATAGCTACCTCCTAACTATCTGATATTTCTTAATAAAGAGAATGCTTTATATAAAAGGAGCATCTTTCAGGAGCTATTTCAGCACCAAGTTTTGCTCTACCTAGGAATGAGCCCTTCCACTGGGCAGCTCCATAACTCTCTGTTAAAAATGCAGGGGTTTACAGTTGGCAATTTAAAGAGGTTGCTGAGGAGGGTCATGCGTTAGGATGACAAACTGGAAGTGCTCAAATTATCCAGCTTACTAAAAAAAGTGATGAGCTAATTTGATTGCATCCTGAAAATACCTAAAAGAGAAACCTGCTCTCCTGCAATTTCATAGATAAAAATATATCAAGATCAAAGGACTGGAAGCTTGTGCCAGGCAAATATAGACTACAAATAAAATGACTTTTTTCCCCCAGCAATGAGAATAATTAACTACCAGAACAATTTATCACAGGTTGTGGGAACATCAATGAAAGTTTTAAAACTTGAATGATCATATTAGATGAGCGAATATGAATTTATCTAGAAAATACATTGGCCTAGTTCAGTCAAAATCAGATTAAATGATGCCAATAATCAGCTATAAGACTGGAATTTATTAAAAGAGGTTCCATACTTTCTCTACCCAGGGAAGTGTTTTCACTAGTGGCAATAAAAAAATTACTCTATATAATCATCTTCAGAACAGGTTCTTTCAATACAGGTTGTGTTGAATGAGATTTATATCTGAAAGACTACCAAGATGCCAAAGAAACATCAGTATTATAAAAAGGTCTTTGTTAGGATAACAAAGATAAAATCTTCACTGGAAAATCTGTAAGAACTCCAGAGATATGCAAGCTCTCTTACTCAGCTGAGCCCCCAGTCATTAATTACAATTGGCTTTCACCTCTTTTTATGAGCTGGTCTTGCTAATATTAAAATATTGATTATGTGGGAATTTAATGAGCTGCTGCCTTTGAATTATCCCAGTCCACTAATGGAAATAATGCTAATTATAAGCATAATATTGATCATCACAAGGGGGTAACTTGGGTGAAGGAGGAATGCAGCTAAGTGGAGTTTGCAGCAAGGTGTCCCAGAAGTGACTTAAAGGACACACATGAAGATCTAAGGGGTATTTAAAATATTAACAATTCTAATCCATGAGGGAAAGAGGATTGGACAGACACCTCTGAAACATGCAAACACTCAGTATTAATCTGTCTTTCCAAAGTCCCAGGGCAGACAGAATGAGGCTTTTCCAGCCATGTCAAAGGAAGAATAAATTTCCAAAAGAAACACGGTGCCATTTATCTCTTCCTTAGCCTGTTATAAACTTCAGAATGAATAATTAATATATTACAGGGTTTTTAGAAAAAAGAGTATTTTTTGCCACTTGACTCAGCTGTTGCTCCTGTGTCCTTATCTGGAAAGGGATTACAAGTATCCACCACTTTGAACCTGCTGGAATAACAGCCATGGAAAGAGTCATTGTCCAAAAAGTCAATTCCTGAGCAGCTGAATGTGGGGATTTCACCTATGGGAGTAAAGATTAAATCAGATCTGTCTCTTGAAGAGTGTGTTTAATGGAGAAAGTCAGTCTAATACATATTTCAACTTGTAACTATGACAACTCCTAGAACCTCTTTCATACAGATAAGAGCTGTGTGTTGCATTAACATTTAAAGTATAAATGAATAAGTTATACTTCTTTTCAAGGGAAAATATTTGCTCTCTAATCATAAGATTTTAATAGTCAGCCTTTCATATTCCCACTTCACACAAGTGACAGACAGAAAGAGATTTCTTAATTTTGTAGCTGCTCTGTCTGGAGATGGGGTTCAGCAGGACAAAGTTAAATGGCTCAATTAGAAGTTTATTAGGAAGTTATCATGGTCATTGTCACAATGCTGCTCGTGCCTAAGAAGTAATAAATACCAGTGTTCCTTTCACCTGTAGCTCCAGCAGCACTGCTCCCATTCTTCTGCAAACAGAGTTATTTGTTTTAAAAGGCACAGTCTCTATGACTTCAGACAGCACAGGACAAAATTTGACTGTATTTTTTTCCGGTAATCATCAACTTTGGAACCAACATCAGTTATAAGGAGCAGCTTGTGTCACCACAAAACAGGAAAAAATACAACCATTCAGCCTTGGGTGAGACTCTTAGAGAGGCCTTTAGAACTCAATTACAAATAATTCGATCTTTACAAATAATAAATTATTATTAAATTAATAAATATATTTTTCCTTACCTTCAGTACACAATGCAGCTCACATTTGTGAAAGGAATGCAACAGTGGACATGTTTAACGTATTGAAATATTATATTGCAATACCTGAGGCTCAGCATACATTTCTGCAAACATGTGTTTATGTGCATCTTAAAAATAAATCCCCTTGAAAGAATTCACAGACCTAAAACTGGCAGATTTCTATCAACACTTTAATAATTTTTACATTTCCCCCAACAGCACTTCTGCATTATTTATCTGACTCCTGCATTAAGCAGAATGCAAAATTCTGATTAAGAGGAAAAGTTAAACCAGCTGGCATATGCATAATGAGAAGCCTAAGAAATTCAAGGAAATATTCTGGAATCTCCTTATATAAAGAGTAAGATGTTGAACAGCAGCTGTGCAAAATGGAAATTTGGCTTAATCCTTCCGGGCTGGTAACAGACTCAACTCATGCCTTTAAGCACAGGTTTTAAAAGACATAAATAATAATATAGTTGGGCAAAGTTACCTTCCAAGAAGAATTATTACCTTTTCAGCAGTGGGAATAGGCAAAGCCTGCAGGACAGAATTTCCAAAATACTTACCACAGTTTGATGGTTGACCTGGATCACCTCATCACCAGCATGGATTTTCTTACACTGGTCAGCAGGAGACTAAGGACAAGAGAGAATAATTAAGTTTACATGGAGAGTGTGGAGGGGGAAGTAAAAGAGCAAGAATTAAAACAATGAATGCTGAAGGCAAGAAAGCTGTGCTGAAAGTCTTATTGCTATGAAATAATTGGTCATATTTATGAAAACTGTTTTTATAAGGAAGAATTTTTTTTCCCGGTCACATTCAGTGAAGTAATCTAGAATTCCACTGGCATTTTTGACTGGTGGAACTATTCCATCTTGTTTACCTCAGCAGTCCCAGTCTTGCTGGGGATACACTGGGTGAATTTACATTCCAGAGAAGGAAATCTTTAAAGTCAACAATCACAGAGCTGGACCAGCTGTGGTGGAACAGAAAAGCAGGTCTGTCCTTTATAGAGCAGTTTTACTACTCGGGTGCACTGAGGGTACTCAGCAAGTACAGAGTATTTGTACCTTCAAACACAGCTCCAGCACTACCAGGACAGCAGATTCACCATTTGGACACAGATGGATAATGTCAGCAATAGACTTGCTCTTCAAAAGATTTGATGTACACACACACACACTATTCCGTATACACTATTCACATAATTTTGGGATCACTGAGCTGACAAAACTCCCTTATTCTAAATATAGCTGCTTCTGATCACATTAAAGTGGATTAAAAGCCATTGAAGAGCACTTGAACATGGCCAACTGCTATTTAACAACTAATTTTTAGATGCTTTAATGAAACCAGCTCTTAAATGTGTAGGACAAATCTGTAGGGCATTCAGGAGAGGAGCAGCCAGGGTATGTAGGGGATCAGCAGTGACACTTGGGAGCAGAGAGCTGAGAATTCAAGGCAATTTGCTGGCACTGTGATGAGCTCAAAAGAGTGTTCTACTGACACAGAGCACACAACTTGGCAGTCAAGAGAAAACAACCAGGAAAGAATTAAAGAGCTGAGACATCACCTTGAGAGATAAATCCCACTGGAAATTAGCTACTAATGAAGCAGACCAGTAGAAAGGTTGAATGTTTACTTGCTAGATATGGGGTCAGAGAGAGGAGAGGACACACTGTCCCTTCTGAAACAGTGCAGAAACATTTAAAGCAAAATGCTCTTTGAATAACAGTTCAAATTCTCAGTCCAGGTAAAGAAGAAAAGCAAAAAAAGAGCCACTTGTGGCTACAGAGAATGGCCTGGCTCTAATGCTGTCGAAGTTGTTACTCACAGAAAGGAGTTATGCTACCAAAATTTAGTTGAGTGCCTGGATGTCTTTTGGAGTCAGCATATAACATAAATTGTTAAACACAATAAGCACAAGAGCCAGGTGTCAATGCCAAGGAAGGAAAGATTTATCTGAAGTAAATGTGATGTGTAGATGCTCACAGTCATCACCTCAGTGTGTACCAATCCTGACTTCCAGGGAACAGGCAAGAGCTCTTCAGCTGCACTGCCTTCAACCCAAAATCCCACCCATCCCTTCTGTGGATGCAGATTAAAAACATAAGATAAACAAATAAAAGGAACAAAGACAAGAGGAGACAATAGAACAAAACCCCCAAATTACCACCGGGAAGAAAATGACTGCAGTGATTTCTGAATTAAACGCAAAGAGGCTCCTCTCTGAGGGGGTCAAAGAGCTCGGGGACAGTGGCACCTGCTGCCTGGTGAACAGGCACTGCAGAGAGCACAGCTGTGGAGAGCAGGAAACCTCAGGCACTGTTCACTCAGGAAAACCCCAGCCAAGAGGGCAAAGAGCCAGTGGCTGACACAGCGATTCCAAGGGTGTCACAGGTGCTGTTCCAAGCACAGCTTTTTCCTTTGGCCTGCTGCTTGTTTGCCATTCTTAACCTCCCTGTGCCCAACACAAGCTGCATTCCAACTCCTCACCAGCTTGGCTTTCAGAAGGGCTTTGGTCATTCCAGTTTGGAGCTAAGCCCCGGTCATTGGGGTCACCTCCTGCCACCTGAGTCCTTCTGCACTACAGGAAACGGGATTTCACCTGCACATTCTATAGGATGATGTGAAGAACCACCTGGCTCACAGTCACCTTCTCCTTTTAGTGGGACCTGGCAGAATTTTGGCTGACTGCTCTTTTGCACGGGACTAAACATGTAACAGAAATATTTCTAGAATTCAACATCAATACCAACTTGATTTCTTTAAATGTTGAGCAAGGTGAGCAGGAAACTGCAGTGAACACCACCATTCCTGCTGTTTAACTTCAGCTGACATGAGGTAGAAAAGCAAAGGCCTGGTTCTTTCTCTTTTTAGCTCCTTTCCTGACTTGGATGAGGCTGAGCTAATTAAACACTGGCTCTGGGGTCAATTATCCCTTCTAAAAGAATGAAAAATCAATTTGCTGAAACACTAGAAATTAAAGGTCTTTGAAGCTGGTTCATCTGCACATGTGATTACACTTCCAGCAAAAATGAAAAAGCAACTTCTGCTGGTGGTGTCCTGTCAAAAAGTTTTGGTAGTCAAAATAAAAATAAAAATTTTAATGGCTGCCAATTTAGTAACTCTTTCTGTGAATTTCAATTATAAATATATAAATATTTTCCCTACCAACTGCGTTATATTTCTGAAATTAATTAGAATTACAGTAAAAAACTGGATTAATTACAGCATGAGTAATTCACTCTATGAACATAATCTGTCCAACATAATCAAGATAGATCATTCATAATTTCCAGGACTCATGATACACATGCAGTTATTTAAAGACTTCTAAATGTTGCCAGTGGTGACAATATAAACAAGCAAACAAATTTTAAGTTTGATTTGCATTAGAATTGTCTTCCCAAATTGTGACATACAAATCATGAAGCTTCCCATGGGTTTGCACTGCCAAAGCCCATATGATGCAATATTGTTCAATATACAGAAGTCAAAGAGGACAAAATATGACACATGAAGCTCACCCACATGGGCCAGCCAGGATTTCCATCTTTGCCCACCCGCCCAGTGCCCATTTCACATTCCCTGGGTGTCAGCAGTGCAGAATTTTTCAATATTAGCTTTATAAAACCTAAACTTGTCATTTCCCCGGTTCTCCCCTGTTAAACAGCCCCGAGCCTGAACAAGAACAGTGTGACTAAAAGCTTAGATGAAAACCAGAAGGGCCTTGTTATGAAGCCTGTCACAGTAATTAGATTGCAGCAGTTGAAGTCAATTTATTTTTTTCACGTTTCTAATTGTGAATTGCACATTAAGTAACGGGGAGGATGTTTAGAAGCTCCGTCGTTCCTCTTGTCACACTGTTCAGTTTTGCTGTGATCACTCACACTGATCTATGGGTGCTCGTGGTTCAGATTTGTCTTACAGTAAAAATAATCATTAATACATTTTTCTTGATTGCGTCTGCATTTTTACTACAAATGACGGCAAATATAAAATACAATTTATTTAATATAAGAGAAACCATTTGTGCCAGGGAGAACATGGGCATGAATACAATTAGAGAGGTGGATTTGAAGAACCCTTGTGGAGAGAAGTTCAAGAATTTAATATTATTATATTGTTATTTATAGGTATTTTCAACATAAATGCTTTTCTATATCTGTTTTCAAGGGTTACAGTTTTTACAAAAGTAATATATATACGTTTAAAAAATTATTAATAAAAACTGGCTTGATTAAAAGCAAACCTTCATATTACAAAATGCACTGCACATACCCAGAAAATAATTGCATGCATGATAAAAGTATTTTACAATAAAGAATCTTACATTTTCAGTTGTTCCTGTGATTACATGGAGTCCATCATATGTTGATTTGATATACATTCCCTGGAAAAAAGAGCAGAAATTGTTTGCAGGAAACAAATACATGACATTTGCATGATAATTCAAATAGAAGGTTTACTCCAGTCTGAGGCCCATAACATTTGAACAGACTGGAAGGAACGGTGATCAATTAACATTTGCAAATCTAAGTTGAACAAATATATCTATGAAGGCCATTATGCATAGCATTGTTTCCTTCCTTAATGCTTTTATTTTATTCCAGAGTTTGTGGACAGAATTGAACACTGAGCATCAGCATAAAGGGTGCCTATTCAGTACCTAAAATATTTAACAGGACATCTTTTTAATCTTAGTGATCTGAAAGAATGGGAGGAGCTTTTAAACTTAAATGCCCCATTTTCAGCCAGCTCCTGATCCAATAAAAAGCCACAGCCTAACTCAGAAAAGACACAAGCCAGGGTTCATGTTGCCAATTTATGGAGAAAAACGAGCTTGGTGAACTAACAGGAACTTTGTAATTAGTCCAGCAAGAATTCTGCTTCAAGGAGGTGACTGACAAGATAAAGAGAGACAGGCGGGGTGGGGATCTGTGGAGCCGTGCACACACACAGAGCCTTCAGTGTCAGGAGCCTCAATTGCTGGTGTGCCTGTGTCTCAGGAGGGAGGTCAGAGCTTCACAGCTCCATGTACCGTGCTTATTCCATCACATCTTGCAGTCTAATTAATCTAATTGGTACATTGTACTGATTTATTGCCCTTTCAGTAATTCTGCCTCACCTTGTGTTGTCAAAACCCAAGCTTAGAGCCCCCAGCAACAAGGAAGAACATTTTGTTCAGTGAAATCAGTTCCAAGATTCCTGCATGCTAATGAAGAACTTTGGGTGAGGTGTTCACACAAACACCACCCCCAGTCCTCCGCCCAAAACCCCAAAGTTAAAAAACTACAAGGTTTAGATGATTTTGCTCTCTACATCTACCTGAACTGGAGGACTAAAGAGGAGGTGGAGCCAAACTCTTCCTAAAAGTGGGAGGATGAGAAGCAAGGGACACAAGTTGGAACTGAGTTAAAGAATTTTTGTTTTTCAGTTTCACCATGAGGATGATAAAACATTGGAACAGGCTGGCAAGGCTGTGGAATCACTGACTTGGAGAAAGTCAGGTCTTGATAGGACAAGGTTTGAGAAACCTGCTCTCATTGCTTCTGTTTGGATTTTTCATCAGCAGTAAAAGTGACTTCTGCCTTAATGTAAACTAATTCCACTTCAGCAAATTTTAAATTTATTTAAATCTTTAAAATAAAGACTGGGTAAACCTGATAAGGCTGCTTAACTCTGCTGCATAAGAAACTCCATTTTAGATTTTACTCCTCATGACAAGATATTTTCTTTAATGAGACTGCTTTATGAGCTACTTCATTTGTAAAAACCAAAGATGTCCAAATAAAATCTAGCAAGTCTTGAAATCACTTTCATAAAATATGATTATTTGGAAGAAACAAGTTTGTGGTGAGTCTTCCAGGATATTCTTCTCCAGAGATGGTTCAATTTTATCAGTGTTTGCCATTCCAGTGTCTCTGTGGTACCTTCAGCAGTTACTGACAAACATCTGGTTCTCTCTCTTTGCCATCTCGAAGACAGAAACAAGAGCACCAGATCCTGAAAAACTGGGAAGGTTCTCATGGAGAATGGGATGTGGAGTCTCCATATAAGCCATAAATAGATATTTAATCCCTCCAGTTTTTGTTATGCTGGATTTCCAGAGTGAACTTTTAGCCTGCATGTTACACAACATTGCTGCCCACACCGAGGGAGGCTGTTCTTTTAGCACATGGGAGACCTCAATAGCACATTTCCAGCCACACTTTCAATATCAAATTTGATATCACAGCTCTGACATCCTACTTGCTTTGACAAGATTCATTTCTCTCTCAACAAACCAACACAGTAAGATTTTTGAGGCCAAAAGAGGACACGGTGTTAAACTTTTCACTAAATTTGGCCCCCCTATTTCTTCCTGAAGTTCTTAGCCTCTTGTTAATCTCTTTGTATTTTTGGAAAAAATCAAATTACAATTTTATCTCTTAACATATGCCATCTGAGAGGCATAAAACCTGACTAATGACTAAGAATTACCCTACATTTTGCTATCTGCTCTTTCATCTCAGCTATTAAAATTTAAGAATATATAAAAAAATAAACAATTTTAGTGAATGACTCATAGCCTACAAATTATCTTAGACAGAGCTTTCATCCTTATTTTCCCAAAAGAAAGATAATGAGCTTGTTTCTTGTTGACCATTATAGGAGCAGAGTATCCCCTTGACATCTCTGTTACCTGAAAACCTGGAAAGATTGTTCTATGTAAAAAAATAAAGAAATGTTGTGTTTGTTTTTTTTTTTACTTTGTGTAGTTGAGAGTGCAAGGTACTTTATATAAAATAGGTATATATTACACCCACATATTTTACACTTCAAAAATTTAATTTTCTTATATATATATATACATATAAAGTAGTTTGTGGATATAAACAAAAGGCTTTGAGGGGATTGCTTTTATCAAATTTCCTGTGAAAAATCAAAATTATCTCTTCTGGCTTATAAGGAACAGCCAAAACTGCAAAACTTAGTCATTTAAAGAGCTGTTAATTCTGTGACCCCTGAAAAAGCAGGCAGGTATTCGTGGGCTAAATTAGGCAAAAGAGCTGGACCTTTCTTTCCATTTAATGGGCTATTGGCTGTCTTTGTGTTCATCATGGTTTCATTCTGTTTCCACTTATGTAAGCATTTTTTAAGGTTAATAAACCTAAAAAAAAAAAAAAGGTTTGAAAAATTTTGTCAGCTAATATAAGTTCTGGGCAAATCCTGATGTAATGCTGCAGCTGAGGAATTGAACCATAACCCTCTTTTTCCCAAGTCCAGATCCTGTTGTGACAACTGCTGACACAGCTGGGACTGTTGGGGGCATTTCTTTGGTTTAAAATGATTTTCTCTTTTACCTGTGGCTCAAAGCAGTCACATTGATGCAGCAAATTCAGGAGAGTCACAGTCTGTAATTTGGAGGTGTTGGAGGTCAGGCTGAGTACCCTGGGCTAGTGGAAGGTGTCCCTGCCCATGGCAGGGGATTGGAATGAGATGAGCTTTAAGGTCCCTTCCAACCCAAACCTGTCTGTGATTCCACTATTTTTAAATAAGCAGAACCTTTAATTAACTTGTAACAGTAATTAATTAAAAGAGCATCCCCATATCTGCTATTTTGATCCTAATCATTTCTGTTATAAAGTCTGATGGAAATTAGGATATTCTCTTGTAAACTAATTATTCTCATATAACTTTTTACACAAGCTGCTTGCAAATTATTTCATAGGTTTCAGTCATAAAATAGCAAAAACACCGGGCTAAGACTAAACAAGAAGAACCTTTTGTCAGTGGTTTTCACAGAAAAAAACCACATAAACAAAGAAACTTCTGGAATCTTAGAATCCATTAGGCTGTGGATGGGAGACCCTCAGTGGGAAATGAGGATTTTTTTCCTGTTGTCTCCCACATCCCTCTATCTCCCCCCTCTCAATTAAGTCCTTTTGCCTCTTCAGTCCCCACAACATACTGGTCTATTTTCTGCCCTTAGAAGGAGACTTTTACTGGAGTCCTTTTTCAAAATTACTCCTCTCCCCTTTTTTTAAAGAATGGGGTTTTATTCCCTCTGGTTTCTTCTGGAATTCCACTGATGGTCTCAGAGCACAGAACAATGACAAGCTAGACCCCTGATCTCTGGGCAAGGGTGGAGGATTATCCCTCACACTGGGAAGGTGACTCAGATTCATTGACAATTAGTGGGTTAGAAATAAACAGTTGCTCTTTAACAATAATTATTATAGTCCTCAGACAGGAAACTCTGAATAATGATGCTGATCTATTAAAGGTATTACAGAATAAGGAAGTGTTTTACAAGCATCACATCAAGAACCTCACTGTTCCTGAGCAACTCTGTCGCTGTCCCCTAGTGACAAAGTGAATTAAAAGTTTTTAATTAAAATCTGACCTTTGAAAGAATATGGGGAGGCATCAGCCGTTCAAAATCCCATTTTGAAGAGACTTTTCCCCAGAAAACATTCCATTTGTCAGGGGAATTTCCTTGAAAAATTTCTTGCAGAGTCATCCGGTTAATTAACCAGGACATAATGACAGCAGTGTATTTTTAAGTGACAACATTTATTCCCAGGTTAATTTGTGGATATTTCAGACAACACTTGAAGAGTTCTGAATTTAACAAGAATAAACTCTCCTAGGATGAGCATTTCTGGCTAGCTCTTCCAGCACTTCCAACTGTTGGCCATTACTCATTCTTGGGTATCAATGAACTATTATCAGATGATTCATGTTTGCATACCAGTTATTTGCTGGAATATGACAAAACACCACATTAAAAATCTGTTTGTTGGATTTTTTTCCCCAATGATACACAGTTGTTTTTATGAAAATGTTCATTCCCACAATCTTTGCTTTCCTTAAATTCTTAAAAATGAAAAAGGAAAAGTTTCCTCTGCAGAAAAGTTAACAAAGCCATGGATCTAAGTGTACATCTTAATTAAATTCTGTCAGATTACGCTGTTTCTATCAGCAGTAGGAAGTTCAGACAAAAGAGAGAACAACTAAGTGAAAGGAAGAGGAATAAAAGTGCTCCTGCATTCCAGAAGGAAAGAAGCAAAACATTCCTCAGACATCAGAAGATACAAACCCAAACCACAAAACCCCAACTGCCCCCCTGTTTAGAATCTCCTGCGTAAGAGGAATCATTAATCTCATCAAAGCAGATTAAAGCTGCATGTTACACAGAAGTATCTTTAAATATATGGACAGCACATCAAGTTCAGAAGATTAAAAAAAAAGTTTAGTCCAAAATAATACTGGCTGTGATACAAAAAAAAAAATAAAAATCTCCCACTCCACGCAATCCCTGATCATCCCAGAGTAGGAGGGGGAAAAAAGCCCCAAACCTCAAAAAGCATTCAGTGATCCCATCCTATGGAAAATCTCTATATCCAAGATCTCAAATAAAACACTGCCTGTTTATCTAATGTTAAAAGAGCTCCACAGCTGGCTCTGACCTTGGTCTGAGGTGATTGATGGGGAGGTTCTCACAGCCTTTCAACTCCTCTCACCCTCTAATTTAGCAGCAAGCTCAGGAGCTGCCAACAGTAACACAAACTCCTGACTCAAGGGCTTGTTTCTTAATGATGCCAAGAAATTTGAAGTGGGAAAAGAATCATCATAAATCATTATTTTATTCTATTCTATTTCCTACAAATTTAAGTGTGCATGCTCTGTCGGTGCTAACAGTGGTTCTCACAATCTAACACCTTTTTAGTACAGGAATTTACTTGAAATTTGTCAAATTGACAGTTTGAAACAAAGCTTTGCCTTCCAGACACCTTATTCAGGCTGATCACTTTGGATATAAATGGTATTACCATATCCACTGCTTCAGTCCAGGAGAAAAAATGGTTTACAGTCTTTAAAGTTACTTTAAAATGAAACAGAAAATTATTTGCCACAGACAATTCAGTGGTTAAACAGGGAAAAGGAGGAACTGGTACAGCTTGGGAAGGGATGGGAAGACAGAGGAAAAAAAACCAGTGTGTTCCTGGAGGCCAACAAATGCCTACAGAGATCAGGATGCAAACACAGCCATCAGGGCTTGGAACGGAACCTACAGCCTGTGTTCCCCAGTGCAGATCCTTTTGCCCAGCAAACTGCCATGAAAATGCCAGCAGAGAGGGGCAAGGCAGGAGATAAGGTTGTGTTTCAGTAAAGCAAACTGGAAAGGAAGATATTTTAGAGAGAGGGGGAAAAAAAGTTGACTTTAAGGTCGTGAAAGCATGAACAGAAAGTCAGAAATGCTCAAAGTGAAGATACACATTCCAAAGACTTAAAGTCCCTTTGTGAAAATGCTTTGTGATCCTGAATTTATTTACACAATTAAACACACAGACACTGCTCCACAGGAGTCCTGACTCCGTGCAGGAACCGCATGGACTTGGACCTGGAAATTAATTCTCTTTATGTGGGAGCTTGTGCAATGTCCATAGGATTCCTGGCTCGTTTGGTGTAGAATTAAAAGGCACATAATAAAAATTTTGCAAATGGAGTTTTGAAAATAGTGAAAGACTTATAATTAAACCAACTGAATATCACCCCAGATAACCGAATTTACATAAATCTGAGTATTTACAACCCATTTTTCACCAGTGGTGAACAATTATGTTCATTTTCCAGGTGCCAACCCTGTGTGAACCCTGTTCTTAGGAGCTGTGGAAATCTTAGCTACACTTAAACCCAAGAGAGACTGTTTTAAACTGTGCTATGAAGGTAACAAATGCTCTGAAAAATTGTACACTAAGCTACTCTTGAAAAGCAGATTTTTGGTGATTTTGACACAAATTGCTGTTAGATTCCTACCTGTAAAACTCAAATTACAGTATCCTTTTCACAAGCGTGTTGGGAGGATGAATTAATTAGTGTCTGTGAAGCACTCAGTAAGGCCATATAAAAAAGTAGATAAACCAACTCACGATGAAATTAGTAACTCCAGGGAATGCAGATCTTAGCTGAAGTGTGGTAAATCAGGCCTCAACCCCTACACTGAATGATAAGGATAAAAATGGAACTCTGAATACTTTCCATTCACTGAATAGTGCTCATTTTTCTCTTGAATGGAGTAGAGATCCTGTGGAAAAAATCTGCTATACAATCATGAGAAAGCCATTTGTAATTCATTACTGTGTTCTATATTTGATTCTGATTAATGTTTTCTTTTCCTTTTCACATGATTTTTCTTTTATTCCCATTTATAGTCCTTTTTCATATTTTCTTCTAAACAGAACACAGCGTCAGCAAAACTGAGTACCAGGAACTTTTCAACCTAACACGTTATAGAGCCTTCACAATTAGGCACAGAAAACTCAGTCATTCACTGTGATTTCACTTCATCTAAGGGAAAAAAGGGGGGAAAAAAGGATAAATTGTCAGGCAGTTTTGATTGCAGTATTTGTCTCATGTCCTCTGTCAGCAGTGCCCACTCACTGCCCTGTTGTTGGCTCACTGAGGATGGAGAACTACACAGTGGTTCTTCCACCCAGAGAGAGTCCATCCAGCCCTCACCATCAGCACAGCACAGGGGATGTTCTGCCAGAGGAAAGGGGGATTTAGGAAAAATGTGAACCACACAACAGGCCACACCAGCACAGTCAACATCTCTCACCGTGGTCACTCCTGCCTTAAAGGTTTAAATCACACTCCAACACGTTATGGTCAGTTCATTAGAACATAAACCTGTCACACCCAAAGTCTCCTGGCAGACCCCTGTCTCAGCCTGCACACCGTTACATTTTCAGTTTCCCATTGGACATGTTATTTTTGGAGCTGATTCCACTACTTCTGTCCTTCCCCAGCCTCCACCCCATCCTAGATCTAGAGCCACCACTGGATGGGAAGCCCCAGCAGTGCCAAGCCCTGCTTACTGTGCTCCATCATCTCTGAGGAAAATACATCCACTCTGTGTTCATGTTCTCTTCAGCACTGATAACACACTTTCCTCTTATTAGTCCAGCAGAAATACATCACATCTGTGCACAGAAAGGAAAGGCATCCAGAGGGGCAGAGTGCTGGGTTTGGGACTCTTAATGCAAGCCAAACCCACTGAGATTTACAGCATGTTTACTTCAGGAGCTGCAAATACACCAACCTGTATTTCCCAGATACCCCTGCACTAACCCAGAAATCGGGGCTAGAGGGGAAACTGAGCCATAAATGGAACATGTTTGGCCATTAGGATGCAGCAGCACGGCAAGCAAATTATGTCCATGTTCAGGATTACACAGTGGTCTGAGCATCTGCGATGGCACAGAATGAAAATGAAATGTGCTTTATGCTTGGGAATGTTCTTTATTGACTAAATCAGTCTAAGAATAAAGTAAACTTGTGCAGTCAAACACAACCCTCACCCGCGTGTTATTAAAATACATCATTCCCAAATTAATATGCATACCTCAGAATAATTATGCCCTTGTAACTTTGACAGGATTTGCATATGATGTTCGTCACTATTCAATGTCAGAACAAAGAGGAAGATGTTGAGATAATACAAAACGTCTCAACTGGCAGAAATTTAAAATAAATCCGTAAATCACGCTGAATTACAAGCAGGAAATGTGCCACACTGTGTACAGTGGCACTCAAATGGATTTGAATTTGTCAGTTATGGAATTTTCTGCAGATAAGCCTTAAAGATGCCAATTTTTCTACCCCCTTCTCCCTTTTTTGCTCCTCCAACTGCTTCCTCCAGAATGATCATTCCTCTTGTAGGGAAAAGAAAGAAAATAAAGAAATTCTGAGAAGGCAGCTGAAGACAGTCTAAGGTTGTACTGGGAAAAGCAGCCTGGTTCTTGAGGAGAATGTGCGAGAACATCCCAGTGCCACCTTAAATTCCAGCTTTTATTGGGATCTTAGGTTCCCAAGCACAATCCCTATCCTCCTGCAGCCCACCAACATCAGAATGAATGGTTGTAACGTGAGGGACTATTGAGGGGAGACAGAAACCTTTGCCAACTGAGCGCTAAAACTTCACAAAAATCCATTGTCCAAAAAAAATACAGTCCGTGAATATTTAAAAGCCGTAGCCAAATAATTCCGAAACTCATCCCTGCAGAACATTTCGGTGCTGTGACCCATCACTAACACAGAGCAGCTGGGATGTGCAGGGGACACCTGACCAGGCTGCTCAGTGAACAATTTACAAACTAAAGGGATTTTATTTTGCTTCTGGGTTGCTACTTCTGAAAGTTTGTTTCAACTGATCACATAACTATTTTTATGCAAGTCCAGGAAATAAACCTTCCCCTGATCATTTTCAAATGATTAGATGTCATTCAAATGGTTAAATGTCATTAATTTCATGAAGGACGTTTAGTTAATTTTGTTTGTATGTCTTCGTATTTGGGGATTATTTCGGTACATTCCAAAAGCTGTAATATCACTATCAAAGGACCAGAACTTTTCTTTAGCTGCTCATACAGTCACCAGCTGCACATGAAGCCCTGGATAAAACAGGTTTTAATTAAAAAATGTAAAATACAATCCCTTTATTCAGCTAAATGTCAATTAAATTGCCTTTAGAAATTTGATTCAGCTTACTAAAAAAGAGCACTGCTTAAAAATACATTTTGATTTCTTGATAAATTCAAAAACCAAATCACCTTGAGGAACTGAGGCTTGTGTTGTGTATTCTAAGAGTTAAATTTTAAACTGCTTTGGTACTTACCAGCCCCTCACTGGGCATGATGCTGGTGAGATGAACTACCTCAAGATGTGCTGACTGTGACACCAGAGAATCAGATGAGAGCGAAATGATGTGGTCACAAATCCCAGACAAGGTTTTACACTACGAAGAAAAACAAGTCAAGTAATTCCTTGTATTCAACTGAAAACTACCAGCAAAATTCTTATCCTAACTGAGAATAAACAGACCATTTTAATTCTTAGCACCCTAAAAACTACAGGGGTACGAAAGTCAAGAACAAGAGGTAAAGGGAACAGAAAACATCCATAAATGTCAAGCAAATGTACGTGTATGTACAGTTCTGCTGAAAGGGTTTCACTGTGCACTGAGAACATCTGCATCTCTAAAATATCTTCTCCACTCCAACTATGTGCACTCAAAAAAAAAAAAAAAAAAAAACAACAAAAAAAAAACCCAAATCCAATGAGCTTTATTTTATCTGTCTTTGTAATGTATGATTCTGAATACAATGGAATTCAAGTGAAATATGTAAAAAGAAATGTCTTATGCACCAACTGAATAAACTATTTTGGCTCCCAAATGATGACATCATCCCTACCAACTGTGAAAATTAAGTGAATTCTGCTCTACAACTTGGAAAATTTTTCCTTTGTTAAAAATTACACTGACAGAGAAGTACCTTAGTTAATCCATTTCCTGAAGTAAAATTCTTATGCATCTTTGAACACATCCTTTAACTGATATTCCAGATCACTCCAACTATGCAATAATTTTATTTTATCCTACCTTCCAGCTAAAGATCTCAAAATCTAAATGCCAATCCACACAAACCTTGCATGGCCCATTGCATAGATGGTGACAGTGGGTCTGACAGATTAACCCCATCCATCAAAGGCAAAGTCCAAGGACCAGAGAGGAGCTGAGCTGTTCCAGAGAACATTCACGTGTAAAGATTTATTCCCAAATTTCCACGTGTTGCTTAAAGCATTCCTTCAAAACAACTATACCTAAAAATGCTTGAACCTAATACGAAAGGATTCATTTAGATGAATTTCAGAATGGGTTTCCAGTTGAAGCTGTGCATCTATTTTCCTTTGGGGATTATACTCTCATTTTTTCCTAATTATAGGAAAGTCTAGTGAAATCCCTTAAGGGAAGTTTTATTTCAGGCAGTTGCAAAAGCACAAGGTTTTCTAATATCTCATTTGACACTATACATATAAGTTGAACAAATAAAGTTGTCACAATGAATAAGTTAACTGCCTGAATTTATAGGCCGTGTTTCCATTCACTGTGCAGTTACTCATGTGGAAATCCAAGGGCAGCTCTGGAGTACTGGACGTGGCATCTGCATTTTGCAGCAGCTGCAGGATGCAAAGCATCCCAGTCAGGTATGTATGTGGCTCCAGCTAAAGGTCACCAGGAACAGAATTATTTCAAACAGTTCAGGCCAGAGCCCTGAAACAAAACTTTAGGTCCTGTCTTCTCCCACCAGAGATGCAGAAACTGGTTGGTTCAAAAACTGGACAGTGCTGCCCTTCCACAGAGGAACTGGTGGCTGCCCCTGCCTATGAGCACAGCCTTTTATCCAGCTTTTGGATTATTGGGCTCTCAAAACATTACTATGATTTTCAACTGAAACCTCTCTTATGCCTTAAAATTCAAGGGCTTATGTACAGACTAGATGCAGAGTAAATCCCAGAGAGAACACTTTCTATTTTCTGATGCAATGTTATAAAACTTCAGAGTTGTTACAAATACTTTTTCAGGAAAGAAACAAAAAAGAACTTTTCAAGCAAAGCAGCCTGGTCTGATGGAAAGTGTCCCTGCCCACGGCAGGGGGTTGGAACGAAATGATCTTTAAGGTCCCTTTCTACCCAAACTGTTTATGGTCATATGATTCTATGAAATTAATTCTGGGAATCTTTAAGATCTCCTCATGATTCCAAAAGTCAGTAAAAATCTATGTATTAGACTTATTAAAAATACCAGTTTGCTGGTAAAGTAGTTCAATAGGGGCCTGAAATCAGCTGTAAATAATGCAAATAATGCTGAGACTGTATAAATGGGAGCAACAGAGCAGAATTTATGAATAAACCACAGGCTCAGGAAGCACTGTTTGGTGTGGCACTGGCAACATCAGAGGATACATTAGCATATGCTGAAATATTTTTGGCATAAAAATACCAGAAGGGACCAAAGTCTTGTGTACTAGTTCCAAACCCATGGAGAAACCAAGTGAATTTAGCAACATCCCAAACAAAAATGGTTCCTTCAAGAAGTTCAGTTGCAGAGGAACTTCCCACACGTTTTACAGGTCATCCAACACCTAAACCCATTTATTACATTTCTTTCAATGGGCCATGACAAGAACAGAATCTTTAGGAAACCACTAAGTCTTGAACAAGTTCTACAAACTTCTGCAAACTTCTACATCAGAACTCATTACTTTTAGTGTGGCAGCCACTGCTGGGGTGGTGCAATGGATTAAGTGAATAATCTGTATTGACTGCTGAGAGAAAGAACTGGCAGGTTGCAGTTTTTAATTATCTCAGGTATATTTTATTAGCCTAAAGAGCTGATGTAGTCCTGATAACCACATTTGGCTGCACAGGGATCCAAACAGGTACTCCAAAAAAGGACACCTGGCTCTCAGACATGCAGTTCAGATGATCCCAAAGTGATCACTCCTGCATAATTTAGCTTTCCCTCTAATGCCTGGGTTGCAGAGTAGACACAGTCTTATCATGGGATTAGTGAGGGAAAGGGAACTCTGCACCTGCAATCACATCTCCTGAGCACATCCTGCCCTGGAGCTCTGCCAGGCAAATCTGCACCTCTGTGAATCTCTCCAATAACCAATGAAAAAAATCAATCATGGATCATAACTTTACAAATCTCTTTTGAATTCTAAGTGTATCTTTCTCAGTATCTTTCAGAAATAAAACAAAATGCCATGTGTTGTTTAAAAGTCAGAGATTCTAAGTCTTACAACTGCAAAATTTTACTTTAAAACATCACAATTATTTTTCTTGAGTATTTTCTATAACTTTTGGTTTGATTTTTAGGAATAAAGTGACTATAAAAAAAAAGAACAATTCACAAATCTTATTCTTGAATTCAGTATCCTTTAAGTAATTTTTGTTTATAAGATGGTGTGAAAAAAATAGTGATTCTTCTCATTTCACCAAAAGTTACAATGCTAAAGGGGTTGATTCTCAGAGCCTGGGTTCTCTGAGATGCTCAGGTTGTTTCAGGTGATTTTGCTCTGATTAAAAGGAGTTCTACTGCCTTGGGATCCAGACTCCCCAAGGTTTATCGCACTTTCACTTCTGAGCCTATGGAATACTTAAAAATGGAAACTTTTCTCTTTTCTATCTTTGTAGGTTTCCATTCAGAACAGGCAGAAAAGTCGAAAGCAACATTCCTGCTAAAGGTGTATTTCTAGAAGTCCTACTCAGGTAGAATTGTGGACTAGAAGATGTATATATATGTGTGTGTATGTATGTATGTATATATATGCATTCCAAATTCCAAAAGATATCAGGTGCTTTTAAAAGTTCTTTGCAGACCCAGATTTGCAATAGTATGCTTTTTTTTTCCCCCCTGAAAGTCACTGCATGCTTTCTGATTTTAACAGCACATCAATGTTTTATGAAAAATTTTAATCCCTGCTGGAAGCAGACTATGTGTAAAAGACTAAAAAAAATAAAAAAACAAGTCAGGCACTTGGGCAGAGCTTGTCAAAAGCTTATCTGAACTTGTAAATCCTTTGAGAGTTCCCTTTCACCATAGGCTTTAACTCTATCTTAGTGTCAGGACAGGTTTTCAGTGCTGGTATCAGGAATACATGAAGTATTTGAAGTTAAAGGCTAATATCTAATCAATAATCTTGAATAAGATTCTTCCATTCCCCTTTGTCACCAGATTTTTTGAACATTGAAGGCACAAAGCGCTCAGTCTGACAACCAGTGATGCACCAGGTCTGTGGCTCTGAGGGCTGGAATTCCACACCAGCAATCCCAGTAAGACTATAACACTGGTAAGAATACTGTGAAGCTTCCAAAACAACCTAAGAACAATGACTATATATGCAATTAACTGTAGGTATAACAGACAGTAAAGGGAACTTTGACTTTTAGCCACTGATACAATTCGTCAGAAATTAAGTCAAAGAATAAGGAACTTCATTTTCCTAGAGTAGCCTTTTTTCTTTTTTTAATCATTAAAGCATGTAGGGTAAGATTAGAGAATACCAAAGTAGAATTACTTACCACATGAAGAATTTTATTTTCTGTTTCATACACTGTACAATCCTGTGGTAAAACAGAACAAAAGCAATTAATGAACACCACATTAAATTTCCTGCTAAGAAATAAAAGAAGGTTTTATGCTGTTAACTATTTCTTAAATATCCCTGATTAACCTCTTAGTTAGCTTAAAAGTTGTAACTTTTGAAATAATCATTTTCCTATTTTAGTCATAATTTTAAGAATAATCGATCTTACCAGTCCACAACTGCAGCATCACCACACCCTTACCTTGGCTTTTGATATAGTGATATTATAGGGGCTAGAATGTTGATTTTCCTCCATCAAACAACCATACAAACTGTTAAAAGAGATCTGCTGCCTCTATGGCTTATTAATGTTTGAAAAGTCCCTCAGTACAGCCCTCTGGACAAGAGGGCACAGCCATGGCATGGTGGCAAGAGAGAGCCCAGATTAACTGAGGCAGCTCTGCCCCCACCTCCTCCTGCCAGTCCACACTTCAAATCTCAAGCTATACTTTAGTAAAACAGAAAATAAAAAGGGAAATATGGAAAATAACTCTTCCAGGCAGAGTGAGATGAGGATAGAGCCCCTGAGAATCTTGGTGCCCTCTGACAGCAGCCCCAGCCCCGGCCAGGCTCCCTCTGCCCTCGGTCCTACCCGGGGAGCACCAGCAGCTCCTATCTGTCAGCAAAGAGGAAATTTCTGTTATAAAATCCGAGGAGAAAATTTTCCTGAGGTATTCCAGGAAGGCTGACCCCCATTCCAGTGGTTGGTGGGAGTCCCAGACCCTGGGAGGGAGGGAAGGAGCCTCATCTCACCGGGCATGTGTTTGGCACAGGGATTTTGTTTGTAATGCTACACTGGCACAGATCATTTACATTTAAGTGAATTAATGGCTAAAAGTACAAATTGTGCTGGAGAATTGTTAAATGCTTCTCCAAGGGCTATGCCACTTTGGAAAAAGCTTTGTGCAAAGCCAGATATGGATTTCAGGATGTGTTTTTAAGGATGAGGATACGACGAGTCAAAAAACCTGTCTCGTTTATTGGGTTTTATTTCCCTGAATAAGTTTTCAAGTAAAATTTAACTGTGATATACCTGAAAGATCCCTTCAAGTAACTTAAGATTCCCTAGTTCTCTTTCCTGGATTTTAATATGTTAGCAATAACAGTTAATTGCTTCACCTTCCTAGGACACAATTCCAACATCCTCACTCTGTGCACTCCAGGAGCAGGTCAGTTTGGGCTGGACACTCTCTGCCAAAGAAAGGGGAGCTGCCTGGCAGTTCTCTGCTCCTCTAGTTCAGCATCCTAAATTCTTATCCAGCTCCCAAACCTTCTTCCTTGGGTGCCACTTTGAGGATGCTGTCCCTGATCCCATCTGAGGTCGCTGCAGAGCAGCTTCAGTCTATCCAAGCCCTCAGCCCAGGCACAGGGAACTGTCACACCCTCAGCTCTAAAGTCAATTTTTGTTTTGGTGCTCCTGTGGAGAAATTAATTTCTAAGTGAATGCAGCTTAAAGAAAATTACTATGGAACAAGAAAGTTAAAATCAGAAGATTGTGAGCACCAAGGAACACAGAAGAATTTATATTAGCATTTCATGGTCAAGTATCCCTTTGATGTTTCTTCTGTATTCTAACTGTTATTTTCTAGAGCACAAAAAAGAATTCAATTACTCAGTTTGGTTGACAATGCCCAAGGCAGTTTTTCCTACAAGTTTTACACACTTCAAACAGCACATCCGCCATCTCCTTTTAACCCTCCCTGCACCAGGAGAACAAAATGATCACAGCAGGGCTTCCAGCTTGACTTCAGAGCTAATGTTCCTTTCTAAATTATTCCTTTAATTTCAGCACTAGAAATACAATATGAGCCTCATTCTGAACAAACTTAATTACTTCAGGTCAAAGAATAGAAGACTTATGTATAGTAAAACTGAAATTTTACTGTTTTGTAGAGCAGAATTAATGTTAGCTGTACTTATGTTGCACATTCAAGATTACATTAGCATGAAAAATGTTAATGGCTTTGGGATTCCTTCCAAAATAGATGCATATTGACTTTTTTCTTTTAAATACATCAGACTAGTTTAACTGAGAGGTTAAAAGCACTTGCAATATTATACTAAAACATTAAGATATGTAGGTCACAATATTCTTCTGATTTATTTCTCTCTGATACACAGCAATGCACTAGGGATCTCATTAAAAAATAATCTTCCAGGCCTACCATTTATAGAATGTTGATCTATTTTTCTTAGAAAATAAATAACAGTTATGGTTGTATTCTTTCTACATCCTCCAGTAACAAGATGATACGATAAAAATATTTCTTCTCAGAGTTTTAAAATAATCATAAAAGAATTAGAAGCTGTGTTCTATTTCCCCTCTGCAAAAGGAAAAAATACAGGAATTACAAAACCAGTCAGAGCAGCAGTACTGCAAACAAGCCAAGTTCTGCTCTGTCCTGAACACCCTACCTTTCAAAGGTACAGTACACCTTCATCACTCTGATAAAGTGAAACAGCTCTTTTTGAATATTCATGAAGAGAAAAGGTCAGGAGGACTCGTGCTCACCCACGCAATGTTCAAAATTATAATTTCTAATTCCGAGAGAAAAAAATGCAAGTAATACAGAAATTTGCAGATGCCATAAAGAATGTTTTATGGCGAGTCTTGAGGACAGTTAACTACACATAAAAATATGTATAATACTTAGTTCATTAACTTAGTACAATAAAGCAGCGTGAGTTTAGTCGACTACTAAAAAGAAACAGAGACCCTATAAAGCAGCAGTTTGGAAGGGAACTTAAAAACTTTGTGGTGTTTGCCAGTTGACTGGCATTTTTCAAGATAACACTGCAGTAAAGTCCTACATCAGCCTTGGAGGGGTGGATATGACAGAGTGATATTTAAAGATATATTGCTTACACACATAAAATGAAACACTTCTGAAATTCTCCCATTAAAAAGAAAGAGGTTACTCTGAAATTAGGCAAAGATAACAGTGGTGAATGCACCAAAGCAACTTATTTTACCTGAATTAAAGTAGAGACTTGATCATAATCTATATTTAGAAAAGAGTGAACAGATGTTAGATAACCACACGTTCTTTAGCAAATGCAAGCAAAATAAGATCGAGGGGCTGAAAGCTGAAGTCTGCAAAGTTCAACCTGAAAATAGCACCCACATTTTTCATGGCAGTTGCTGAATCACAGGATAATTCAAGTGGAAGGGACCTCTGGAGGTTATCTGGTCCAAGTACCTGCTCAGGGGAGGCTAATTTAAAAGTTGCACCACGTACAGGAAACTACTAAGAAACAAAAATTTCTATCAGTTGCAGTGCAAACAAGATAGCTCTAAAAAAACCTTCATCCTAAACACACTGTATTTGACTAAAAACTGGGTAAAAATTCACGATATGATCTCTGAATTTATCTCAGTGAGGTTAATTAAATATTAATAAAGAACAGGCAAAATTTTCTTTGGCTTTTGTTGGAAAGAAGTCAGGCTGAGTTGTGCTGACATCCTTTGGAAACACACTTTTTGTTGAGAGGATGGTTGTTCAGGCAGGTTAATGGTGCATAAAAAGCATCTATCTCAGGTTTAAACGTCATTGACATGATCAGGAAAAAATGAGTAGAAACCCAACTTTCACTAGAACTGCTGAACTCTTTCTACTCAACAAAAGATTAACCAATGGCTACATTTTATGAACAAAAGTGGAAACTTATTTTGTCCCAGTTATTCCAGTTGACTTTCCCTTGGGGAAGTCTTGGTGCTAAAGCAGGAGCAAATCCAAATTCAGGGAAGTTAGTCTGGTGGATTCCTTTTCAGAGCAAAAAGTGTGCCTTGATACTAGAGCTGTATTTCAAAATTAATCCAACTGAGAGCTGAAAAGTTTCAAGACTCTGTTCTAACATGCTTTTTTGCATACTGTTATAAACACATTTTGATGGGACATTGCACCTCAAAATCAGGATGCCTCTGCAGTTTTCTGCATGGTGTTATTCTTTTATAGTAGTTTAGGGGATGTGATCAAAGAGGTTGAGAAAACTGAGTAGAATAAATTACATTTCCAAGTATAAATGGAGTACTTAATGGAGCTATAAAACTCCCCTAAAATAAGAGAATAAAGATCAGTTTTCTCATAACCAGTAGGAGAAGATGCTGTTTACAGATAAACAAGTGACTATTCATCATAGCATTTACATGGTATGTAAATAATAATAATAATACATAAAAATAAAATTTTTGAATGATCTCATCTTCACACTCACACAGAGAAAGAATATGACCTAGAAGCCAAAAAAGCTACTTTCTGCTTAGATCTAAGGGTATGTCACTCACATCATTCAGTACATGAAGATTCACAAGCAATATCTATGTTAAACTAAGGTTCCAGAGTCATGTCCCCAGTTTAGAAGGAAGTTCACCTGGAGTGGCAGCTGTGAGTTATGCACACAAAGCCTGTTCATTTTGCACGAAACAACTCTACATGTTGAAGACATTCCTCACTTAATGTGCCAAATGGGTAGCTTCGGCTGCTGCTTTCACACTGGCTGAATTAGGTGTTTAAAATGCATATAATTTGTAAAACAAGGATTATCTGAAAGGATCTGAGATCTAGGTTTGTATTAGTTATGCCTTTCAGTTCATATTTCAGCCTACAGTTGAGACTGCAGTTCTGGCTTAGGTGACACATTTCTGCTTTCACACATTAAGATCAATTTTCTTCAGATTTAGTAACAGCAAAACTGTCTCTCTATGACTGAGTTGGTTTTATCAGCTCTGTCTGATGCTGAGTTTAATACACAGTAAAAAGGTCTTGATAGACATCTATCAAACAACCCAGATCTGACAAGAAGATAAGGCAAAGAGAAAACCTGATTTGTAGCCAACCTGAAGTACTAACTAAGCATTTTTCATCTTGGAAGATCTTGGAGTTTATGCTAAAAGATCGGTTTCAAGTTGTCAAAAGAAGGACAGCTTTGGGACTGGAGTTGAAGAACTGGAAAAAATAGAGAACCAAACTATTGCTGGCAGAGGAGAACAGAATTTCATCTACCAAAAGCAGGGACATGAACGACAGAAATGAAGACAGCAATCCAAAATTACATTTTTTTTCCACCCAGACCACAGGGAAAAATCAAACTCACACAAACAAAATGCAATATCAGCTGAAGGATGGAATCAGAATCCAAACTTTTTATACTGTAGAGAAGGTCTTTTTGCTTAGTCTGTAAATCAAAAATAGCCTCGTGCTATAAACACCTTGTAAGGAAAAGCTTAATAAAGACACATAAATAATTAAATGCCGACATAGAAATTTTTAAACTAAGAGAAGACAAAAAGGATCATTGTCTTGCACTGCAAAAATGCATAAAGGACACAATTTCCAAAAGGAATAAAGCTGAATACTATAAATTAAGGATAGTCATGCAAAGTACAATGGCATATTTATCAGCCTTAGTTCTTTTTCTCCAAGAACTGAAATAAATTTGAAGAGGAGGGGAAAAAAAAGTTTTCAGAATGTTCCTACTCCAAAAAGCTTCTGAAATGAAATGAATTCTATGGTTGGTCTACTGTGAGGTTACACGGAAAACTGTACCAGCACAGGACAGAGGCAGGGGAGTCCTCTGGACAGGAGGCAGGGCCAGCTTAAGGTCCTCACAGAGCTGAGCTTTAGCTAAGCTTGATTCTTGTTTCCCCCCCTACAACTCTTTCATCTTTCTCTTTTTCTTCATTCCAAGACAGCCCATTCCTGTCCTCTCCACGTATTCCAATAACACTGTTCTGTCTCATCGATATTTGTATTCACTCACAGGGGGAGAAGCTCACTGTAAATATTTGTAAAACTAATTTACATCCAGTCTTTCTGTACCTGTGTGTCACCCCTTGTCTTACTGCAGGGGCAGACACTATTAGAGGCTATTGTTATTTATATACCATATAAAACTACAGACCAGACAAATTAATTTCATGTACCTGTGGACTGTGCCATATCACAATTAATTAATGCCAGTGATGATAATACTACTACCCTTATTTGTTCCTTATTTGGGTTGTTTAATGTTATGAATATTTAACGTTCGTCACTAAACAACCTCCATGTAACTGGTTCTCCTTTCAGTGAAGAAGCCACAGTACAGGTTCAGGATATATTTGTATGTATTTTAAGACCTTGTCCCTGAAAGATTCTGGATCATTCATATTTTAATCTGCAATAACCTGTCAGCAGCAGTTAAGCTGTTTCCCACTGTGGCTTTTTGTGTAACATTGCATAGTGGGAGATAACCTGACACCAAATTGTCTACTCAACAGCAAAGTGGATTAACTTCACACTGTCCTTCAATCTCTCCAGGTGTATGAGGATCACCAAAGCCCAAAATTTTTCCTGTCACTCCCAGGGAATGGCAATATATGCTATAACAGCTTTTCTGGGCATGTAAAAGCTCAGTTGTTTTTGCTATTGCAGTTTTTCAGCAGAGGTGCGAAGAGGGCTCAGAGCAGAAGACAACCCCTCCTACCTGTTGCACAATGGTTGTGAGTTCCAGGCACAGTTGGACAATGTTGTTTTTCAGCAGTGAATATTCTGTCACGCTGACAAACGGAGACCTGTGAGAGGGGAAGGACAGGTTGATACAGCATTAGGGGGTTTAACTCCTGATTACAGCATAAGCAGATATATTTCACACAGAGATCAGTTTTACACCACAGAAATATGGAACACCAAATTATAATCTCCAGCAGCAAGTTACACAACTTTTGTAATATATGCCTTTGAAACAAGAAAATACATAGGCAGGATGTAAACTGCATTTTGACCAGAACACCAGAAGTTTTCATTCTTATGGAGAGTAGAAATAGGATTTTTTAAATAACTCTAAGCAGTCCAGATTCCCTTTGTACTGCTCATTAAAAGCATAGCTTTTGCAGCATGACATCACTCTTCAGCAGCAATCAACACCTTCTTTCAGGGACCAAAGCAATGCTTACTTAGTCACCAACAGCTTCCTGCACGCTTGGATTTTCTTCAGGCTTTCCAAACTCCAGCTGAATCTGACCCCATTTGAATTCATAAGAACTGACAAGGTCATAGCCTGAGAGAATATGACTGCTGGCATTAGGTTAGGAAGATGTCACCAGGATTATACAAATCCTGTAAAGGAGGGTGATTCACTCTCACTGTGATTTTTAAGGTGCCATTTATAAGTTGCAGAGCATTCAGATTCAAGATAAAGCTATTCACTGCTATACCTTCAAAGAAAAACAAACCTTAAATACTCTGATACTATTTTATGTTTTGCTTTCTGTCTTGCCACAGTCAGAGAGATACTTTTCAGCAAATTCTCAATTCCTAAATTTAAAAAAACAGTAGCTGATTGCTGAACATTAACCAACACAACTGTATCTAACACATCAAGCCTACTCTTGACAAAAACTCTAATAAGAAAATTTAATTTTCAGACTAAGCAAGTGTTGCAATTTATTTTAAATATTCTTAATTGGCTTGCTCAGCTCCAGGTTTTTGTGTCTTTTTCATGGTTGAAAGATAGTTCAGACTCTACAAGCTTTTCTTCCTTGCCCTTCACTCTGAAATTTCCAGTGGCATTGCCAATTTGCAGCAGTGAAATGTCACCTTGGAATGGCACAGAAGTATTCATTTCACACAAAATCCAGCTGAAAGAGCAAACATTAACACCTTCCTGAAAGACAAGGGGACTAAATTTTGCCTCCGACATTCGAGAAATCTGTAAAATAAAATTTAGAACCAAAATTCCAGCCCCGCCATTTGAATATTAGAATAAAAGAGCATAAGAGACAAAGAAAGAACGAATGCAAAACTCCCCAAAGAATTATTCTCATGCGTAAGGGGTCGAGGAACAGCTAATTACCTGTCCAGCCAGGCGAGTAAGTTCTTGGCAGCACCAATCAGGTCAACTACAGAGGTAAGGAAATCGTTTGGCAGCCGTCTGGAGGCTCTGCCGTCGTAGTGGCCACTCCTCCTCCTACCCGTGATAAAGTTCTGAAGGTTTTTGGCTGAGGCATTCAGCTTGTGAGACAGAGTCCTCAGGTTTTCGGTCTCCAACCCATAATTCTGAGGGGAAAGAAGAAGATGAAGTGATGCCGTGTGCTGTCAGCTCTGCAAACACCACCGTGAGGTCACACAGCCTGAGTGGCACTGGCTGAAGGAACGGGGTGGTTGTGGACACCTGGTTGGACACTAAACAACAGGGTGCTTTGTCCAGAACACACAGGGGGCACCCACAACCACTTGGGTCTGACTGAGTCCCTGAGGGAAAGGCAAACACCATCCCCATGTGCTGAGTGCCAAGGTCTGTCAGGAGTCAGTGCCCTGTCCCCTCCCCGTGCCTGTCCATGGCAGTCCCACTGCTCCAGGTCTGTGTGAGCCTCCCTACCTGCCTGGAATCCCTTCCCCTGAGCAGAACTCCCCTTTCACCTGGGCTGGGAACATGGTGTGCAGCCCTACGTGGATGACAGGCTTTTGCAGGAACGTTCCTTCCTGACCCCTGCTATTGTTGGAGAGCAGCTGTCCCACATGGAATGTCACATGGGAAGAGTTGAACCAGGTCAGAGCAGAGACGTGGTGCTCCTACTCTCAGTGGCTGCTTAGGGAGGAACCTGAGAAGAGAGCAGGCATGTAGGAACAGCTGTCCTGGTTCAGAGGCTCCAGCCAGCAACAGTGCTTCCTATTTAACAGTTCTGACTGGATTTTCATCTATTGTTCTAATTCTGAAAGGTTGAATCTAATTAAAGGTTTCCAAACCTTTATCCACATTCCTTCATCCGTGTTTCAGTCCTTTAATCACCAACCAATTCCCTACTTAGACCAGGTAACAAGCACAAAGATATCTCAGTTCAAAGACATTAAATAACTCAAATTCACACAGAAAGTGTCAAACATGCTGAATTGGACCTGGATTTCTTGCAGTCCAAACAGGATATAGCACATGAAAGAATTTAATGAGCATTAAAACAAAACCAACTCTGAGAGTTTGAACTGATTACCCACTATTAATTCCAACTATGCTTGTGTTACAGAGGATGACTGACTATGAACATCACATGTTAATTTTTTTGGCTAAACTGCTTCCTCAAAACAGAGAATAAAGAACTGCAAAGAACACACTATCCTGAGGGATGCTACCATAGATATTTGTACTAGAAATAACAATTTTCAACTCCAAAAAGGAAAACATAGTGACCAATAACCAGCTTGTGAAATGGGATTCTGTGGAAGTCAAGCAAAGCAAAAACAAACACTTGGTGAAGTGCTTTGGAGCACTTACAGTTGGCACTGAGCACGATGCCTTCTCTGCCAGACATTCTCCCTGTCAAAGTTCACTCAGAAATAAATCAAGCCTTTGCCTCCAGCTTGGAGGGCGACCTACAGGGAATGAAGCACTTTGTTGTCTCAGTGAGCTCACTGCAAACTCAGACTTAAAAATGATTTTGAATATTAGGGACAGAATTAATGCTGTTGTTGTTGTACACATATCATGCCTAAAGCATCATGATCAGTGTGGGCTGGAAGATCCAGATCAAGACTGAACAGTGACACAGGTCGCTGCAGATGAGAAAAATTCATCTTTTTTTCAGAACAAATTCTGGAAAATTAGCCACAGTCATTCTATTTTGGAAAAGTTTAAACTTCAAAGACAAGTTTTATTTGATATTAGTATGTCATCTGTGTAATACTGTGGGTAATCTAATTAAAGCACTAAAGGAATTCCCTCCCCTACTCTATTTTCTCCTCAGCTTCTACTCCTGTCAAGGTGATCACTAAGTGGATGTACTGGGATGGCTTTTCCAGCAACAACCAGCTCAACAGGGCTTGGTTTTCCCTCAAAAAGAGTTTCATTTTGCACACTCAAGAACACGTTACAAGAATGATAAACTAGATCCTCCTGGTTCTGTTTCCAAGTCCAACATTACTAATTCCTGTGGAAACAAGCAGAAAACATTTCTTCCAATAATTCATTATCGCATAAAAGCTCTGGAAACCTGTCACTTTGCTTTTAAGAAAAGCTAAGCAGGAAAGAAAAGAGTTTGACCACTAAATGTATAAAAAACAGAGAGTATGTGAGATACCAGCAAGTGTAATCAATCAGAGCAATTTCTCAAGTCATTGGAAAACACAGAGAATTGAACAGGAAATGTGTTTGTGGGAATCCACCCAGTGAACAAGTTCTTTGTTTTATCTTCAGGTTTATTAATTGCACACCGCTGGCAACCTTGATGTCAATATAAAATACAGCAAAGCATAGATAAAATGTGCCCATAAAGATAATCAGGAGATGAAAGGGAATTTTTCAGCACAGTAAAAGTGCTGATGCAAGTTGGTGGTTTAGCTGAGACTGAGTGAGGCACAATAAATGGAAAAAGATAAAGATATGATGAAAATGACAGTGAATCAATACCTTTGGAGAAGACTGAGACATTAGATTGCTCCTGATTTCAGTTTGCTTCAAATCCAAGCTTTTAATTTTTGAATTAAACAACTATAACAAACTACCACATGGGAAAAAGGTGGTTAAAAGTAGTCCTTGAAAGCATCCTCTCCAAGCACCTCATCCTGATACTCTGAGGCCACCAAGCCCCACAAGCCCTATTCCACTGTCAGCAATCAAAGTGATGGCAAAGAGAGGATCCAAAGGAGAAAAGAGCAAGAGAGTGGATACATCCCCAAGTTTGAAGTACATGGATTATTATTCAGTGGACACCTTTGAAAGTGAAGAGCTGTGGTTGATAATCAGTAGGTGAGGAGCCTTGTTGTGTGTACGTGGCACTGCCAGTCCCCAGATCTCCTCTAACTCCTGTAGCCATCTCATCTACGTGTTGCCAGCTGAGACAGTCTCCAACCTGCCAGACTAAATCACTGTCACAGCTGCCAGAGCAGACTTCAGTTTTCACAGCCACACACTCTGCCCTCCCCATGTTAAATACGTGCTGTTATTGTGAGCCACGCCACGGAAACGATGCTCCCGAGCCTGGAAAATTCTGTCTCCTGGCAGGTGATTTCTGTCTTGCACAGTAAATCCTAGATAGAATTTCTGGTTTAAAAAGAAAGAAAAATAAGAGATAAAACCTCTAAAAGGGACAAGACAGTGCCGTTAGCACAAGCAGGGTTATTTTTCATCCAAGAGCAGGAGAAAAAAACAAGCAGGATTTGTTACATTCCCTGGTTTTTTTCATGATGCTTCAAGGTTGTTGCGTCATTGTTTTTATCAAACGACTAAATTAATGGAAATGGATATACAGGTTTAGGGAATGAATCCTGACTGTTAAAGCAACTCCAGATGCTATCTGTCTAGAACCACACAGCCAAGCAGTTTGTCAAATTCTCATGATTTCTGGATCAGAAACTGCTTAGTGGGAATAGAAAGTCAACTACACTCCTTTTCAGTGAAAGGGGCCTGGACAGGGACATTGCAGAAGGGCAACTGCTGGAAGGAAGGGCTGAATAACAGCCCACCTTGAGCATAGAAAGACATGACTGGTAAAGCTGTTAAATATTTACTTAAGTTTCTTCCCATAAAAGCACAGTTCAAGCAATAAGCAATTCTGTATATCCACTAAGTCTAATATATGACAGCATTATTACCTGCACACACTCCAAAGAGCCCCACACAGATTATCTGATTTGCTCAGTGACAGATTGATTCCGTGTTTCAGGTTGGAGCTCAGCAATTCCTGACGCCCCGTTCAATGACAGGACTTGGAAAGAAGGATTTCGAGAGGCAGAAAGTGTGAGATCAGAGGCAGACAAGCTTATTATAGAGGAATATCATTAGCAAAATGCCAAGCTGGAGCTGTGCTCGCAGTGACACCTCTCAGTGAGATACACAGCTGATTTAGGTGGAGGGATAACTCTGCTTGCAGCCTGTAAAACACAGCTTTCAATCCAGCAATTCCATTCCCCAATGCTCCCAGGCTATCAGAGAGCATCCCTGCCCTGGTTCCCCTCTCCTGCTCAGGCTGAGCTGCTGTTTCGCTGTTCCTGGTGACAGGTTATTGTAGGTGGTGAGGGAACAGGCAGGACAGGTCCCCTCCAGGGCTTTCACACTTGACCAGCTTTTCTGAAGTACAGAAAACAGGTGGCTGTTGTCAGAAATGGTAGAATTCAGGAGACAGGGGAAAATGCCTTTTTTTTTTCTAAGCAAACTGAAGCAGGTTGTTATTTTTATCAGTGCAGAGTAGAAGATGTGGTGTAAAGGATAAGTTGTTGAATACTCCACAGAATTAAAAATGCATACTGGAAACTGAAAAATAGGAAATCTGCCTCCAAACAGATAGTTCTTCCTTTTATGTCATAAAATCAAAAATGCAGAAATAGCTAAATGCACAGTGGTCACCAACCCTCCCACCTTGTGTCTGTGTCACAATTCCAGCTAAACACTCTGCCTGTTTTGTACATACATCCTGGTTTGAAATTCCATTTTTAAAAGACAGAAAATTAAGCCATTTTTTTTAACCATCTAACAATATAAGATATGAGGTTTTTTACATTCAAAGGAATGGAATGAAAAAAGTCTTCAGCAATAGCTTCGGGTGTTTTCATACCTTACTGCAGGTATGCAATAACATCACAAATTAGGGGTTTATGCTAATAAAGCAATCCAGGAAAATTTTAGCTACCAAGATAAAAATAGGCCAAATTATTGTAGCAAACATCAAGATAAAAAATAACAAGTATAATGGGGGAAAAAAGTTAAGTGCTAATCAATGTTTTTGTAGGCAACAACATTCGAAGATCAAAAGCGGAGTGAGAAATCCCTGCAATATAAGAAGAGTTTATTTCTTTTGTGGAAAACCCCCCCAGCATCTTCTCTTACAGGTACTCAGATTGTTTTGCTGTAATGTGACATACAGAGATAAAAATAATGTATGCACATCGAAGTTTAATAGACACAGGATATAATTTTACCTAAATAGTTTATGTTGCATAAGTAATGACTTTAACTTATCTTAAAAACAGATTTCTTTTTAATTATAGTAATTTTTCTTTATGTTGTAATTCATGTAAGTAGTCAGAGTAATATATGTATAAATACATGTATAAATATGTATAAACATGTGGATGCATATACAGTTTTTCAGTAGGTGATGCTTTGATACTTAAAATTTTCACTCAACCAAAATAAAAGTGCAGAGCAGGAGATCTGAGCAAGGAGATTAAAGGAAACAACCCTGACTGAAATTCAAGCATCTTGCATAAAATTCACCATGTTCAAGGCATTTCAAACACCACAACCTAAATCATGTACCACACTCCCATTTGTATGTTTGCTGCACAAGCTGGAATCCCCCCTATTTATGGGTCCAGTCCCAAACAGCTCCGGACCCTTTGTGTGCCCCCCGGAGTCCCATCCTGCCCCAGCACCCCGAGGTGCTTCTCCCCATCCTGAAGGCAGCACATCTGGCCCCCTGGCATGCTGCACTCCCCCTCAGGGCTCATTTTCCACTTTCTTTAAGCTGATTTACCTGTGAACTGCCCCAGAACTGTGTGCTGTGCCCTCTTCCCAAGGCCGGGCACCACCGTGCAACGAGCAGGCTTAGGAAATTAATTTCAAAGCTCCATCTTCAGGCACATCTTCCCCATTTCAGCCTGGTTTTCAACCCACTCTAAATCACTCATAATTGACTTAGAGTTGCTGTGGACCTGCACACCTAAAACAGCTCTGCAGGGATGCTTCAGCTCATCCCTGGTCCTTCCAGGCTCCCTCCTGGTCCCCAGAGCCCTGCGCTCACAGGGACAGGTACAACAGCACATCACCTCTCCCACCTGCCTCCCTGGGGCTCTCAGGTCACTGGGAAAGAAATCCCCAAAGGAGGTCTGGGATTTTGGAATCCCCTTTGGGAAAACACAGCGTGCCAGATGGGATCCCACCCCTCCCTTCTGTGTACACTGCTGTGGCTGTTGCTCCTTCTCTTCACCATGGAAGTGACAGTGTTTGGGATAGCATGGAGCCAGTCAGCACTTCATAAAACCAGGCAAACAGAGCCTGTTTAAAAATAAAATAATTAAAATAATAACAAAACCAAAAATCCCAAATAATCACGGACTATGATTGTAGCATAAATAGTTCTGACACTTAACTAGAATAAAAACCATCAAAATACACTTTTAAAATGAAATTTCCTTCCTGGAGGTATGTTTTTAAAGGTTAAGAGCCTAACAGATAACACAGTGCAAACCTGATTCTAAAGCACTTGTCTCTCTAAACATTTCTTTGATTTCATCACAGATCCATTACAATTTTGTGGTGATGTTTTTCTGATGAAACTTTAAATTTAAAGTATCAAACCAGTATGAAATTAAAGTATGTGAGGCAGTGCATTTCCTTAAGGTGTGGTAGTTTTTCCTCTCTAAAAAGAATTAACAGGCTGACTGTCCTTTATACAAATAGCAGTTTGAAGAAGTAGGCAAAATAAGTTTTTCATTAGTGATCCTGTGAATCAGTGCACAAGTTCTTGTTCTAAAGAAGTCCAGGTCTAGAGACTGGAATCTAAAACTTGACATTTCCTAAAGGGTAAAAAAATGGGACAATCAGATGCATGTTTTGACAACACTTGAAAAGTTAAACAAAACACATCAAAGAAGCAGTGTAAGTTTTATTAAAGAGACTTCGTGTCAGATGCAGTTCACGCACTTTATACACTAATATATTCAATAATTTATGTATTTTATGTCTATATAAAATCCTAACACTGTTGTTTTGAAACTTATAAAAGTATTAGGAAAATCTTTTTCATCTTAATGGCTGGGGACTGCAGTTGCACTAAAACATGGCCCAAATGTGCTTAATTCTTTTCTTTGAAAGCTCTTCTCCTTCTAAATCAGTAAATTAGCAACACCATACAATAAAACCAATCCTTCTCCCTATCTTTAATAACATTTGCCTATCATTTCAGTTAAATTGCAGTATTATAATGTGGTTTATGTGCACAGAAGGTGATGTTTCATAAAAATAAAAGTCTGGAATTCATTAATAACTATGGTAATTCTATGCAAATATGCAACATCACACTACAAATCAGAGTCTATTATCTGAAACACCTCAATGCTTTTTTATGTGTAGCTTTCCTCCCCCTTGTTCTCCCTTCCATTATAATTATCCCACCTCGCAGGAACCAATTGTGTCACAATTCTTTGTCTCTTGAGTCTATAATTTGGAACTTGTCACAGTGCTTCTAACACTTCATATGCCTTCCTATTACCTTGTAAATAGATAAATTAAGTAGATCTAGAACTAAGATTAAATATTTTAACCTACTTAAAAAATTAACATTTGCATTGTAGTTTTTACCTCCTGAAGGAGCTTTAGCCTTTGCATTGTAATTGATACATATAAATGTCATCAAGCATAATTAAGGTGCCCTGGAAAGTATCTTATTTAAAAATGTGGGGTTTATTTCAGAAAAGAATTAGAACAGGATGGTCTTTCCTTTAAAAATCAGACTCAGACTGTAAGGGCAACATCTGAAATATGTTTTGGTTTTGTTTGTTTGTTTGTGTGGGGTTTTTTTTGTTTTTTTTTTTTTTAGAAAATGGTATTTAAATAAATTTTTAAATTTAAGACTTAAGAGAGTCAGATGAGTGGGCACCTCGTAAGAGCTGGAGAAAAGCAGCAGATGAGGTTACAGGCATAGAATCAGATTTGTTGTTCATGGGTCTCAGGAGAAGGATCACTGATTACACAAGACTTGCCCCATTCTAGGCCAGCCTAAAGCTGCCCAGTGCACCAGTTTCTGTCAGGGAATGATTAGGATGATCAAGAATTAACCGGATTTCTTATCTCCTGCCTAAACATTTTATAAGTAGCTTTCACATTGCAGCTCTTGCTACAGATCTCTGAACAAACTCTTCTTGGTCTGCTTAATCCTAATGAAGCAACATGATTTAAATTGTGTAATAGCCAATACTCTCCCTCATTGGGTGAGCTTGAATAAACTGGAACATGCCAGTGTTTTGTTTATGTAGGTCTGTGCAGCAATCTATGGAGAGAGAGAACAGATTACTGGGGGACAAGGATCTAAACCTAAAAAGGTATGAGGAGATTTAAAATCATTACACAAAGCACAGACATTAACCAACCAAAACCACTGATTTCATGAAGATACTTGTGTGAAAAGTGTGCATTTTAAGAAAATGCATTTCAAGTTCTCCCTCACAGTGCAATCCAGCACATCCTGACACGTCATCGATGGCATTTTTGGTTTAGACCTGTAAGAACATGGAGTCTGCTACTCACTTATGTACAACTGTTGACTGCCATAGTGACATAAAATAGAAAGACAGTGTAGTTTGATGCAAATAAAAATACTGTGATCACTATATCTGATCCCAGATGACTTGGGCCACTGGTCTGAGAGACTTTCAATGTAACCAAGGTTCACTTCGTGATGAATACAAATTCATTTTTCAAGACCACGCTGCTCTGAGTAGCTGACCATGTCCAATGAATACCTTAATTACATTTTTTCCCCATATATTGTTTGTTTTCTTCCTTTTTCCCCCCACCCCTTCAAGAGATTTTATTGATTCTTTCAACACCTGAAACTTTCTTAAATTTTTCACAGTTTTAGATTACCCATTCAGCAAGTCCTTGAATTTTATTCTCTTTGTAAACAGCCTAAATACCTGAACATTAATCAGATATTTGTCTATACAATGCCCATGCTCAAAAGCTTTCAGAAAGGAAACTTTTAAGAGAAGAGATTCCCTCTGAAAGGAGAGCTCCTGTCTCAGCTGTAAAGTGGAGCAGCATCATTTCCACATCTGAACCACCAATAGTTATTTCTGTGGAGGCATTGAACCATCAGGTTCAGAAACAGGAGAGATTGATTCAAACCTGTGCTTGGAATAGTGCTTTAATTTATCTGAGAAAACCCTTTTCCTGTTTTCCTGTGAACCTCAGCATCATCCCTTGGATCTGTTCCTGAGTGCCCTCCCACTCTGCTTCTAATTCATATTTTCTGCTCAGTTCTGGCTTCACAAAGAGTTTAGATCTAAACTCCCAGGAAGTGAATTTGCATTTTAAAAAATGTCTCCACTTCAAAATGCATTCAATGCTTTCTTGTGGCTTTTTTATTTTTTTTTGAGCAAAACCTTAATATTACAGCAGCATGAAATAACAAAACCTTCTCACAACCATAATAACCTTCTCATAACCATAATAACCTTTTCATAACCATAATAACCTTCTCACAACCATGTTGGCAAAGTGGTGAATGCATTGCACCATCCACTCAGCATTTGGCCTCTGCTAAACCTGACATCTGGGCATATTTAACAGCTTCAATGTCAACTCGCAGCAAAAACACCAGTAGGAAAATCAAGCTGTGGCAGCATTCCCTTTCTGATGGGCACAAAGGCAAGACCCGTGCCTTTATCCAAGAGGATAAAGGGAGTTGGGCTGTTTTGTGGCTTCTTTTCACATCCCAAGATGAGTTGTTTTATTTCAGCATTAAGGAAGGCCTGATCTGCATATGGCTGCAATTAAAGAACATATGCAAACCAGGCAGCCTGGTGGCTTGACCTCTTCCATATGTGTGGGAAAACAAGCTTTGAGCAATGTGCTGACTGGGGATACCAGGATAAACAAACAAGAGCAAAGGATGACTAGGAGATATTGCCTCCAAAAAACCAGATTGACTGTGATCTGCTGACTGTTCAAAGTTATTAGCAGTTCCTGCCTGCATTAGTCATTACCAAGCCTGGTGGTGTTGTTCCCCAGTGTGCTCCTGATGATATGTTTCTTTCAGAAACACCTAAATTACACCCAAATTCTTCTTTAGATTCCCTGGTGCCAATCCATGGGACTCCACTGGCTTTATTTCAAGGATAAAATGTTTCTAAAATATATATCCTTCTAGTACTCTTTGATCTTTGTGGATGTGCTGCACCTTTCTCCTCAGTATATAAGGAAGCTGCACATGTGTAATGTGCTGTTAAACAACCACAAACTTTTATTCTTTGTTACTAAAACCTTGTATCCAGTTCAACTTTGCCTCCATAATAATCACAGTTTTGTGTAAGAACCAACCATCTAATCATAGGAAGTCTCATTTTCTCAATGTTTTTAAGTACCTCTCAAAATGAATTATGAGGCAGAAATGCAAGATTACGGAGGAGAAGAGATTCAGTACATAACACAAAATTAGAATTTTAAACAGTGCTGAATTATTCAAAGTTCAGAGAATAAGTGATAGGCTTGTCTTGGAAATATAATGTCAACACTGACCATTTCACTTGGGCCAGACATTTAACTCAGATTCCTGCAGAAATGTTAGTTGCACATAAAAAAAATCTGTCATTCAGGAGAAATGTTCCTTCTATTCATAACAATTCAGAGAAGCATCTAGAAATTAAATTAGTAACAGGATTCTTCTGAATGGGCATTAATGAGTGTACGAAAAAGTTCATTTATCAATTTTTATCGTGAATTTGCTGCTCAAGCAACTCAGTCAACACCAGTGACATGAATATGCATGTGCATGCATATCTATTGGCATGCATATGAATTTATCTCTGACAATAACTGATCACAGATAATTACTCAGGAATTCAGGCACCTCACAGCCATTGATAAAGTAACACAGCAGCATGAAAAATGTCTCACTGGGAATTTATGGAGGAAATTGCTCCTTGCAAATTAGAAAACAATTTTTTGGTAGGGAAGACGTCATAGTTTTTAACTTACACTGACCCACTCCCTGTATTTCCTTGGCACAGAGAATCTCCATGATATTGCAGGGTAGCAACATATAACATAATATAAAAGACTCATTGCATGTTATATGTTACTAGTGTTATTATTAGTGCAGATTTCAAATCAGGATCCTAAAGAAAAAGTGATCTATTTCTTTCTGCAAGGGAAAGAAGATTTTGCAAATGAAACACACAAGCCATAAATACAATATAATCATTTCCAGTGGAAAACAAAATTTGAATCTTAGGGAAAAAAATTAGATGCTAATTTTAGTTGTTCATAATATTGTTTATAGCTAATTATTTGAAATACTGTATAAGTAACAGTGCAATTATTAAAAGCCTAAAAATTATCAACGTACTTCATATGGATCATTGGAGACAATAATTTCTTTGATGTTTAAGATTTTGAACCCATGAACAAACCAAAATAATTTCTGTGTATTACTGAGCTTTTGGGTTATTTTAGAGAAATTTAAATCCACTATCAGTGGAATTTAGATCTACTATTAGTAGAATTTTTTTTTCATGGAAAGGGTAGAATAATGCAATAATGTGTATTATTCTTCCTTTTTGTTCCAAAAATAGAACCCTCTATCCTCTTTAATCTAATGCACCTTCCCCCTACTGTTTAACATGATTACCTAGGACTGAATCAATATCCCATTAGCTGGATCCAGTCAATGGAGTGTCCCTCAGTGTCTGTATCCATCCAGTTCTCAAGGATTCAGTCCTGGCACAACCCAAGCAGGAGTGACTGGAATACCAGGAGCCATGCACAGATATTTATCCATTCAACACAACCTCAGCAAACCTCATCTGCTTTGGAAATGACTCCCATTTGGATGGTTGGCACACCCACATCAGTGTGGGAGTTCAAACAGCTTTGGTAAAGACTTTTAATAAAGCACACCAAATCAAAATTATCAACCTCAGCTGGCTAATGGATATAAATTATATATTTAATGCAAAGACATTCAATCAAGTGTTGTTATGCAGCAACAGACCCAAACCCTACGCAGGTTTCTGACAGAAAACACAAAGCCCTCTGTGCTGCAAGCCATGGCTTTGGAAAAGCAATGTTTACCTTTCATATACCCTGGTTGAAGTCTGATTTCTGTGTTTGAAATAGAAGAATCAGAGTGGAAATGTTACCACTGAGCACTCCAGAAATCAGGACTTAAAATTACTCTGTTTAACTCCTCTACAAAAGGATGGTGGTTTAGTGGCATTTTTATGAAACCACAGCAAACTGCAAGATCTGGATTTTTAGGCTTTACTGAATGAAGCACTGGCATTTTAAAATCTCAAAATGAGAATAGGTCAACAATTCCCAGCCCTGTTCACTGTGACAGTGATGTGAAGTCAGTAATAAGAATTGTTATATATAAGAATTAGCATATATATGAGTCACATATATATGACTCATATATCTGTAATAATCTAATAAGCAATAAAATGCAAGACAACAGAACACAGAACCGAAAAGTTGCCAGTAGTGAAATGCAACTCTCACCACTGATAATTTTCCCCTTCATGATCAAGAATTCAAACAGGAAGGATAAATTAAATTAAATGACCATTTTCTGAAGGCCCTGTTGAAAGATAAACGCAGTCTCAGCTCAAAGTACCCCACAAACATCATCCAGAAATATAAAAAAAAAAAAAGTGTAAAGGACTATTTTATCTCCTAGAGATTGTTTGTGGGAGCAGTGATGAGAATCTCTCACAAGATTTCATTTTGTGGAAAGATTTGGTAACATTAGCATGTGTTTGATTAAAAGTAATGTAGGAATCCAGCAATACATTTTGTCATGAGTAGGAGATGAGACAGGATGCAAATATTACAAGCATCCTTCTCTCTAACTCCTTTAGTGTAGAAAGAAAAAGATGGAAAAGAGGATGTGAATGCTCTGCTGCACAATGTGTTCATGTGTCACTGGCAGGCTATTCCATGCTCTTCACATTGAGATTCCAGGGAAAGCAATAATTCATATACGTTAATTGGGTCTGTCAATTCTAATTGTTCCACAAAGGCCAGGTGAACATCCTTGGGAGACCACAGGGTATGCCCACATTTCTGCACACAAATCAAGTATCCAAATTTTGGTTAGTCTGAGAGCTCAGACAGAGCAATTTAGGTTAAAATTAAGGTTAGAACACAAAAGTTTGCTGTCCTGCTTTCTGTCTCCACTGGTTTTGGCAAATTGGACAACTGTGCAGGAAAGGACTCCTGTGGAAGCCAGAGAAATCAAAGCAAAAGAAGCAATAAACAGTCACTTAACACTGCACCCTGCAATGTCCCAGCAGCTGGTTCCAGCAGAAACAACCATGAAGTGAAACATGATGTTGCTTTATAGGTTTTTCTTTTATCCCTGTGCAGGGAAAATGTCCATTCCTTCATCCCCAGGAGTGACTGTGATCAGCCTTGGAGAAACCAGGCATCCAAAAGAGCTGAAATTACAAACACAGTCACTGTCTCCCAGCTCTAAACCTCGAGAGAACTGAAATCGTGTCAGAAAGGAATGTTCAGTTCATGTCCCCTAAACCAGGGGTACAAAGATACACACAAATTATGATGTATTCCAACACTATCTGGAGTAATTTAAGTCAGTGTTTTCCCTCTTGCCCTGACCTACAGTGTCAGACACGTGTGGTTTTTAACATCATGTCATTACCTACCTATTCATTTGCCTAAATTTCTGCAACTGTATTGGCCAAATAAGCAGCAAAGCAATTTAACTGGACAGGTCAAGGTGTGCTGTTCTCCACCAGGGAGGGACAGGAACTCAGAACAGGCAAAGGGGTCCAATGCTCAGTGACTGAAAACCACTGAGTTTACCCAGACACACAACCAGCATAAAATACAGCACTGGATTATTGTAAAGGGATTCTTTTATACATTTATAAATGGAAATAAGTACATTTATTTCTCAGAAGCATGTAGAAGCTCCTGAAGCAGCCCATTCACCAGCCCAGCCTGCAATGGATTAGGATCCTCATTCTCACTGGTGCTTAAACAGATACATTCGCAGAAGGAAATTACAGGCTTTGGAACAGGTTTAACACTTTGAATGGAACATGTTTCTCCCCGTTTTCTGAAATGGAATTACTGTGTGACAAGAAGACATCTCTCAGCTACATCCAAAGACAGGAAAAACAGAACACTCTTTCCTCTCATTTGCCTGTTAACATCTGGTGAGGGAGCCCTGGGGGATTTCAGAGAGGAAGGATTTCACTTGTATAGGTAGTCAAGACAAACGATATGGAATTACATCCAAACTTCTCCTTTTCCAGCACACCAGATTAGCAAGACCATGGAATTCTTGCCTCTTCCCAGTAAGACAAAACTATTATGCAGACATGTGCAAAATACCTGTGAACAGCAGTACTTCAGGCTACTCTGTTTGTACAATTACCTTCCTTCCCTGCTCTCATCCTTAGAGATATTTGAAAATGCCAAAATTGCCAACAGATTTTAAAAAGAAAAAAAACCAAACAACCCTTAAAATAAGTTATTTTTCCAAACTGCATGATTTGAAAGAATGAAGCTGCTAATTAGACTAAGCAAAAGATGATCCACACTTTTCTAATATGTGCAATAATTAACTAACTCAATTCAATAGCATTAATTCAATGTTTTGGCGCTGCACAATAAATAGCACTGGACTGCCAAAAGCTGAACTTCTTCTCCAATTGAGATTAATAAAGCTCTCTGGATGCATAGATGTTTGTACAGCCAAAAATAATGGATGTGCCAGGTTCCTCATTACACTGAGGAGATGGAATATCTCTCCATCTCTCATTAAGAGGGATGGCATTCCACGCTAAAAAAGAAGATTTATGTCCATATACTCAAGCATCAATATACATATAAAATGAAGATTTTAGTCTAGTATAATCACCTTTGAATAACCCCTGAAATATGGGTGGAAAATAAGTATTTGACATATTGAATGACTTGTTAAAAATGAAACCTGATTACAAATCAGGTAAAGTAAGAAAAAATACTTCCCAATATACTCCCAGAATTGATAAATCAAAAAGTGCATTAGCAGAATGAAATATTAAAAGGATCTCAAGAGAGATCATTGTAGGTATGGCTACTAAAAGGTAGTATTAAAGTAAAAAAAACTTGAATAATTTTAATTCAGAAGAAACAACCTCATCAACAGATACAGAGACACCTATGAAAGGCTGGCAGCTCCATCTCCAGCATGGAATGCTCCAAAATAAATCCCTGCAAGCTGCTTCCCAGATGACCAACAAATTCCCACTGCTGTTATAATTTTGTTAGAGAAATGCCTAGTAAAGAAATATGTTGGAAAAATGATAGGAAAAAGAATTTTTTTGGTAGCTATGCCCTATACATTATTTTTTAAAAAAATTCTAAGTATGCAAATAAATTCTACTCCTGCCAGTTGTCATAAACATGTTGACCCACAGATGACTTTGTTGTTCCTTCTGCTGGAAAATCCACCCTGCCTGGATTGTAGTTGTGAAAGATCTGAAGAGAAAGTTTCCAATCTTTATTTCTCCTTGAATTCTCTCCACAATACAGGGCCCAATTGCACTGGTTGAATGCCTGGGAATTAAGAGTACTTTTAATTACTGGAGATACAATCTCCATTGCAGCATTCATTTCATTTCCCATTCATTTTTCTTCAAAGTCTTCCTTCCCACTGGAGTGTTTATGTTTTAATTCGTGCAGACCTTACCAATATACTGACTCCAATACTGTCCTAATTAAATTAAATTTACTTGCACAGGTTTGAACAGCAACCCATGTTGACCTCGAAAATGTTCCTCTTCTCGTTTGCAGTGTTCTTTATTCTCTAGCAAAAAGTGATTTTCCCCAGGCCCTACTGCTTCTTCAGATTCAGCCTCTGTGCAACAAGTCCTCCAATACATATCCCAATTAATATTTCAACTTTAAAAAAGTTACAGTCCAAATCCAAAGTGGCCCACACTTTTTAGTCCATAAATATTATTTAGATCACTTCAAACAAATAATTGCAGTTCCTGACCACACCAGCAAGAAAGGACTTTGATGTTCAAGGTAGGATTTTCCCCCCCACAGCCATCATTCCCAATTTTCTTCATAATTAAAACTCAACTCAAAAATGTCTTTCCAAAATAGTCAAAGAACTGAAGCTGAAAGTAAGGCTTACCTATGACTTTCCCTTTCATAGCACATAAATTCAGCCCTGAGCAATCCCAAGAAAGTACCTGTTCTTTCTTTCCTAAGAGAAAATTGCTCTCACCTTTTGCACTTTGATTTTACCCTTTCATAAATGGGATTATTCTAACATTTTAAATTATTGAGTTTTAAGGTAAAATCCATATGCTTCTATATCCCTATACAGCCACTTCTTTTATTATGGGTGTATCAAATACTCTTATTATTCCTTATTTACATTCCTTATATTTCCTTCTTTCCTACTGCAGGTCATCTTCCAGTGTGGAATCTTTCCTGCATAGGATTCTCATGTGCAATGCCTGGTTGAAGAAAACTCTGAACTCAGTTTTATTTCAAAAGATAATCTGTGATTTTACATATTAGTAGTATCTCTCCTGATTTTATTCCAAAATAACATCATGGTCAAATCAATTAACAAAGACATAATATTAGTCTCTGTTTCTTATGCGGTTTTTTGGGGAAAAGTGGGCATAAAATCATTGCAAGGGCAGATGTGTAATAGTTTGTGTTTAATAATTTGCATTTGGAGTCTGGCTAGTAGGTGGTTTGGGGCAGGGAAAAAAAAACACAGGAGGTGCCTCCTTTATTTTTTGTTTTCTCTTGCTCTTAGAAAGCCTTCCTGTGGGTCAGCACCTGGATCTGTGTGCTGTACAGGAGTTTGCATCCCTGTGACTGAAGAGCAGCCTTGCTCCCTGAGGTGTAACCCCACCAAATCCCCACTCCCAAAAAATCCTAGACCCTCAGGAAAGACAGGTGGAAAACATGACACAGCAACACGCACGGAACTCCTGATCATCATCGAGCCTGAGCCTGCCTGGGAGATTCCTCCAGAGCATTGGAGCTGCTCCTGCTCCAAGCCTTGCACAACCCAGCTCCCTGAGATCCTGCTGACACTGCCTGGGAGAAATAGGTCATGGAGCCTGGGCACTGCCAGCTGCCAACCAGGAATCGATGGAGAAATCCATGCTTGGAAAAAAATAAAATAAATGGGTGCTCATCGACATGGTCCCAGCGAGGGGGGACAGACAGAGCTCAGAGCAGGGCTGGTGGTGTGGATAGGACCAGGAACAGGGCTATCCATGATCCAGAATGGGAGAAAACACAGTGGATACTCTACCAGGGCACTGGGAGCTCAGGCTGTGCTGAACAGGCAGAGGGACAGAGCAAACTCTGCTCCTGCTGGTACCCACTCTCCACAGGTGGGATTTTGGACCACGTTGGTGGAGTTGCTGTTTCCCCTCTTTTATTTTTTTTTTTGTTTTTTAGAAGAAGAAGCTTTGAAAAAAAAAAATTAAAGTATATCTATTTATGAATCTACAAATACACTGCATTTTGCCATTCACTTCATTCTGTCCATACAGGGCATTAAAGGATTGACTCCTGACTGGCTGGGGCTCTGTTTTAGCTGCTCATAAACTGCATTAATACAAAGTACCTCAGGGAATCAGAGGTAAAATGACAGGCTCCTTAAGACTTTCTTATTCTAATAATTTCTTGTACGTTAATTTCTGTTTAGTGGCATAAACAAAAAACAGACACTTATACCCCCTTTAAAAAGTACTTTAAAAATAAGATATTTCCTCTGGTTTTTTTCAGACTAGGTAATCTAAAACTATAACAGTGAGGAGCTCCAATACATAATTTCCACTGGTCACCAGCAGTCAGGTATCATTATAATAATATATTAATGTTTCAAGATTTAGTACAGAATAGGAATACAATTGTGATATTTTAGAAGTGTATTTCAATTATTAAAGGCAGCATCAGATCTTCTACGATTCAATAATTGCCATCTTTTGAAAGGATTGAAGAGAAATTCTTAATAGTGCTTTTTGGTTAGATGGATTGAAATTCTTCTAAATTATTATAGTTTTAAAATAGCTATTATACTTAGTCTGGTGAAACTTTTCCTTGTGATCCTGCAAGAACTGAAGGATGTGCTGTGCATGGCAGCAAGGCAGAAATGTCAGAAGCAAGAGAATAGCCCAAGAGCAGAGCCCCAGGCTCCAGACTCACTCAGCAGAAAGCACACGGAACAGGCAGGGAGAGAAAAATTTAGAAGCAGGGGAAAAAAAAGGAAAAAAGCATTTTAGAGCAGAGTGAGAAAGGAAGGGTAAGGGCTTAAAGGCAGGAGGCTGAATAAATGATACCAGGAGCTGGAAAATCCCCATCCTGCTTCAAAAGAAAGAGGAAGGTCATAGACAGCACAGTAAGAGCTGCACTATTGACCAGCAGCAAGAGGTACATTTTCTTTGCTTAAAAGAGAAAAAAATATCCTCATAGAAAAGCCCAACAAGGGTCCTCCCAAAGGGCACAGCGACTGCAGGGGAGCTTTGTCCAGGGGAAACTTCCTGGCTCTGCTGTTCCTGCCCGCTGTCAGGGCACGGTGACAGCGCTCTTTAGGTGACATAACGTGACACTGGAGGTGTTGTGGCTCTTTTCGTGTGGGGCACAATGTCTCAGAGGGAAAACTCTGGAGCTGGAGCTCAGATGTTTCCAAAGCACAGGCGGTGGTTGATGGTGCAGCCCAGCCCAGCCACAGGTCCAGCTGTGGTGAGGCCGAACATCCCCTGCTCTGGCAGATGTGTTCTGGAGTTTGTAAGGACAGATCTCGAGCTACACTGAGTCTATTTTGTCACTCAAGAAAAAGACTAATAAGAGGTACTTCAAATTGGGTTGTTTTTTTTTTCTCTCTCAGATCAAGTGCATTTTACCCCATTTGTTTTCCGTCTTACTTTTTAAGTGCCAATTTCCCTCTCGGAGGCAATTTATCTTATCAAAATCCCACAAGATAACTTAGTTATGCAAAAGAAGAACTCCTGATAAAGAAATAAAATACTTGGACTGTCATATACCATTTACTCACATAATTTTACTGTTGACTTTTACTATATTTTTTCACCCATTCACCTCCACAAACAGAAGAGAGTTATTTTTTTCTTTAGAGTTAATACATTACATTTTATTAGCTGGCAGGAATTAAACAGCAGAGGAAAAAAGATTTCTTTGATATCAAATACTTTGTTAAGAGGCTAACTGAATTAATAACCTAATGATTAATAATATTGAAAAAACAGTGTTCATCGAAATGCTTGCAGGTTGCTAAAAAAAACCCCCAAACCTAACTTTTAATTGACACACATGTCTGTAGATTAGATAAAGTCAATTTTACCATTCCAGTCTTGTCTTAAAGCTCATTTTAAACAATCTTCCAGTCTAATTAGCATTACCTCCTGGCTCTGTAGTACCATCCTTTTGAAGGCTGGCATGGTTAAAGCACTCAGGTCTGCTTGGTTCAGTACAGTGTGGCAAATGTCCGTGAAATACCAGGGCATATGGCATATAATTACAGGACCATATGGATGCCAGCAGTGATAGTCAACAGCATTTGAATGCAGGAGCAAGAAATTCAGAGGAAAAAGCAATAAAAGACTATAACACACAACCATAAAATCATTAAATTATAGTTCCTCTACAGCTGAGAGAAGCCAGGACATGCCTGTCCTTCAATGAAGTAAAGCCACTGTAGCTGGAGAGAACATTCTGCATTACTTTTATGTAGTTTGGAGATTTATAAACCCAGATGATTAAGGTGAGTGATGCAAGAAATCACTTACCAAAGCACAGAGCAGATCAACTGCTTCCAGGATCAGCTCCTGGTGGCCGATGCGAGTGACTCCCAGCTCCTCCAGCTCCTGGTGAGTGATGTGCAGCAGCTGCTCCCCATTGATCTTCTCCCTTTCAAAATTTTTGATGTATTGTTGGAGGCAATCATCCAGGCCTGTTTGGAAAAGCCAACAATGCATATTCAGAGAGCAGAGAAAAGAAAAAAAAGAATCCCAGTTCTGTAATTCATGAATAGAGAAATTTCTTGGAAATACAAGTGTACTTCCTTGTTTGGAGCCATTATGGAAAACGTGCAAAAAAGTGGTTATTTAACTTCCATAATACAGCACATGCTGCTAAAGAGGAAAGTTTGTATTACTGATGTTATTTACAACATTTTTAAACACTTTAGTACTGATTTTACACCTTCATGGTACTTAATAAGGAGACCAGGGAAGGATGAAACAGCACAGAGAGTGACATTATAGAAAAGCTTTTTCTCCTGATGTCACAAAGACCTAAATATAAGTTTATCTTATGATTAGGAACATATTCTTCCTGGTACTGCTCTTCCAGGACTCTTCAAAGTCAGATAGTATGGCTATCACTGATTGGGAACAGTGTTTTTAGGATCAGTTACCACCTGCACTAACTCTGCTGCATGCACTGCCAATTCTCCCCCAAAGTCAACTTTTCCAGTTTTCTGAATCTCAATAACACACAAATTATTTTGTTCCAACACCTTCAATTAATAATACAACTTTGCCCATACACAAAGAATTGTTCTGTTTCTCCCTGAAACTTGATCAGGTGGAAAAACCAGATTATTTTATTTCTCAGACAGGAGAAGAGGTCGATGAACAACATCAACTAAAACACTTCTTGTTCCTCCAAACCTGTTTCCCCACCACACATGCTCTGAGCTTCCAGAACAATTAGTTGAACACAAGGCTCTAGCACTAAAAGCTAAAAGTACTAAAAGCTACATGAGGTTACTCAGAGTTCCCTCAAGGACTCTGTCAGATCAACCATAGCCTGATATGCACACGGTTTTCTGGAGACCTACAAAATTCACCTTCAATGACTTCACCTATCAAGCAGAGTGAGTAAAACACTTTGATCCTCAGTTATATGATGCAAGTAAACCCAAGATCCATAAAACTACAGATATCCAGAAAGCACAGAAATAACCAACTTGGGCACTTAAAGAAGACAGAGCTTTGAAATATAATTTCTGCACACAGCAAGTTACCAGTGGGGCTCAATTAGGGAGAAAATGTGCAGCCAAGCTCTAAAAGACCATGATGTATCTAAAGAAAAGGAAAGCAACAGGCACATGAACAGTATTGTTCTCATTTGTCTGTTTAAAAGTTCTCACAAATATAACAGAAATAACAGTAATATAAACAGAAATAAAGCAAAAGTTAATGATGTCTTCATTTCCTGGATTGTTAATCTAAAGAAGCAGATATTTCTGTCATGTGCCTCAGTGTCCTTTAAAGAGAATTTTGTAGTTGTTTTAACATTTTTTGAGCCACAAAGGTCCTTTTATTTAACCAGACAGTACAGTTTGGCAATGATGAACAGAATTATATTCCTCTAAATTAGCAAAGGAATGTTAAATGAGTTAAACAAGACAGTGCAGGAATTTCACCAAAGACAGATTAGAAAATTACATTACTGTCTATTATTCCATTTCTAAACACACCTTCTTAGATAATGTGAAGTGATTAAGTTCAATCTATTAAAACTGGTTAATTTAATTGTCATAGAAAGCATTAACACATTACTGACATGGAAGACCTTGGCCTGAGTGAATGCTGGGATTAGTGCCCAGAGATGAATTTCTAAATGTTATATGAGAAGTTATCAGAATAACAAAACCATCTTGTGGATATTCAAGTCAGAAAATGTGAAATATATGAAATTTAAAACTAACCTGTAGGCAAAAATAGTTGATATTGGCCACCTTCTCCAGAATATCAGAGAAAGAGAGATCTGACACCTTATATTTGGCATGTTGGGTGTCACCACTGTGAGACTCAATTAACACAACATAATTCAGTTGAGACACAAGAATTGAATAAAACACAACAGTGTGTGTTTGTCTTCTGTTCATAAATACAAGGGGATATATTTCAGTTTCATTTAATTAACTTCTCTTTCAGCATGATCCAATTATTTACTCTGTAAAGTGATAGTCCTAAGTTATGGTATAGGTAGAGCTCATTTATCATTTACCAAGTCATGTTCACAGTTTTATAGGCACTTATACCCCATGCAAAATTAGATCAGTGTTAAAAATATCATATTTCATGTTGTAATTCATAAGTATGAGGTAGTTTGGGGGTTTTTTTGGTGTGTGTGTGTTTTTTAAAGCTCAACTCAGCAGTCTGTTTGCAACTAATACCTAAACCTTTTCTCTGCTCTGGAATGGTTTGCAAGTAGAACACTATTTCTCTGCATCTGCTCATTATTTCAAAAAATTTCATGAATGATTTTACATAAGTGTATTTCAGTTTGAATTGGTTGAAGGCTGTTCACTGAAAATTCTGCAATTAATATTTCACATTTAAATTCCAAGCCATAACACATTTCTCTTCCCTGCCTGCCCAAGAACAATTCTTAGAGCAAAAATTCTGAGCTCTACATATTCCAAATTTGCTTTTAGTGAACATTTCCCTAAAACTCAGAAGTCACTGAGCTTGCTACTAGATAATAAATTGTTTTGAAGCAAAGCAAAGCAAATTAATTAAAAAATTTAGAATCAGTGGCCACAAATAAGCATTTGTGGTATTAAGAGAGGTTTAGAAAAACCCAAATGAATGTGGCACACTATGAAAACTGCACAGTGAGAAGTATTAAACCTGCCCTTGTGCCAGAGAGGATGTCTGACAGCAGAGCAAAATATGAAATTTGTATTATTGGTCCTGCTCTCTAATAGCTCCCCAGGGCACCTTTAGAAGGCTTTACTTACTGGTGCAAACAGTGAGGCAGCTGACACCAGGATCCAGGGATGTGTCATTAAAGGGCCAGGCTGGCTCAGGGCCTGACAGCATCCAAGAAACATCCACAAAGAGAGACATTTGTCCATCTGGGGGTTTTTTTCTGTCTCTGGGAGCCAGGTACTGCAGTGTGAGAGGTTACCCAGCAAAACTTCAGCCTTCAGGAGCTTTGCTCTTCATTGTCACGGCTCTAATTGTTTTTAGCAGGAAAATATCGAGGATGCAATTAGGAGGGTACAGGATGAGATTGCGTTGACTCGCCAAACCCAAATGAAATATTTATTTCCTCAAGCCACTCAGGTCTCATTAGTGCTCTTTATGCAATTCCTGACATAATTTCTGTTTACAGATAAGTCCTAAAGTAGTTAAGATTCACAACTACAAAGAAGTAAAGGGCATTAGCTCTGCTTAGATGTAGATAAATAAAATTAAACCTCTATTCCCAAGTTACACAGTATCAGTGTCACAAACTTGCAGTTCTGTTGCTGCACATTCTTTAGTTGGGTACAGTTTATAAGTAAACTATATATCCTTCAGAATGCAACAAATTGATTCAAGTAGAAGTGTTTAAGCATATATATTTTTTATTTTGAAAGCCAAGGCTTAACACCCACAATGAGAAAACTATGGTTGGTGGTGGAAGAATTTTTATTTTTCCAACCCAACTTGGCTAAAGGACTTAACTCACTTTAACAGGGAATCAGTGAAGGTTGAAGACATTTCCTGATCTTTCAGTATTGTTTAACAGAGCACAATCCAACAAAAGAGTTCTCCATTCAGTGCTGACTGAATCAGCTGGGAAGCAGCACTGGCTGAACATAAACCCACATGCTCAGCAAATGGTCTTGTAGAAAGAAATTGGGTAAAACACCCCAAAACCCACATTCACCTGAAAACCCCGATGGTTGGACTTGATGATCTTAAAGGTCTTTTCCAACCTAAAAAATTCTATAATTCTGTCTTGTCTCTTTCCATTTTTAAGTAAAGGAAAGTTTAATAAATCCACATGGACCAGGAAAACTCTCTCTCTGAGCAGAGGAAAAGTAAGCAACTCTGATATGTTGACTCACCATGCTGATGATTTTGCAAATAAGACATTGTCTAAATCATGGAAATGTGAAAGAGAAAGGAGGTGGAAAAAATGAGAGAGAAAGGGCAGGAAAATTAAAGCCAGTTAGCTTGAAAATATTTCTTTTCAGAAATGCATAATTGGGAAAAAAAAGAGTCATTGAAATAGAAAAGCAAACCAACATCTTAAAAAAATTCTCTGTAACACTGGTTAAAATCAGATTTAGGAATTAAGTCAGAGCAAACATTACAAAAGGGATGCTCCATACTGTGACAGATAAAGGTCCACTGAGGTTAAATGAATCTTTCCATCGGTGTCAACAAATGCCAGGTTTGGTTCACATTAAAGCACAAACTTGGTGCCATGTTACGTAAAGATCTCTCCCTTCCTCTGCCATTGGCCAGAGATATTGGAAAATATTACCATTATTGAAAAAAATTACTATGGAATAAATGGAGGGAAGGTCCAAGTTTTTACCCTTTATGCAGGAATGATGCAGACAGGGCATCTCTCACAGAGAGAACTGGAGAGACAATAACTTTGTCAAGTGTTACCCATCACAAAAGTAACTTCTAATTTAAAAATCTGTAACTTCCAATTTTTCATAAACCTCTCCCTAAGCTACGTTTACTCACTTCTCCTTTTTCATATATTTTAATATGTTTTTTATTACTGACTAGATGATGGGCTTGCTGCTGCTGCATCATCATTCCCAGGGGAAAATCCAGGGCATCTGGCTGGAACAGCAGGACCCTGGCTGGGAAGGGAGGGGTCACGGGGAGGGCCCTGCCAGTCCAGCCTGTCACAAACACCACTGCTCTCCCCAGGTCACTCTCCTGACAGATGAGGACGTGCAAAATCAGACCCTCTGTGAGGAAAATGCAGCCTTGCTCATTCTGCTTTAGGGATGAACAAGCAGGAAAGCAGCTCAGTGGAAATGCTTTGACCACTCCTGACTTGGGCAGCTCAGCACTGATGTACAAAGTGTTGGAGTCCACTGACAGCCAGCTGGGCAAAATCACTTTGATTCAGGGCCTGAGAAAGTACTGAATGTTTTTCCTAGTTAAAATTATCTTTAAAATTAAAAGCACATAGAATACTAAACTCACAGTTGCACAGCAGCTTACACACAACAGCAAATCTGAGGTACAAATGTCCGTGGAATCTGGATCTGAAGGACAAAACCTCAAAGTCGATGGAACAATCTGATTGTTCTAAAGAATTGGGCTGCCAAGACAAATTAATAACCTTTTAATGTACCTCGTTTGACTAGTAAAAGCTATACAACATTCATATCTCTGTTGCAGAATGGTGACTTGTGAAAAAAAGAAAAATCAATATATCAAAGTGAGGCAGGGACAAATACCAATTTTCAAATGTTGCTGCGCTGGATGTTGAAAGGAACCCACTAAATTTGCTGTGCCTTTCAGTGGAGATAAATACCAACAGTGACTGTGCTCAGTGAGAGTTGATGTCTTGTGTGACATATAGGGCTAAAAAAAAGGACAAACACTGCAAAGAAGGGCAAAGAAAAGGCAAAAGACAACCAGAAGTCGTGTGTGCTTTGAGAAAGGGCATAGACAAAAACTGCTCAAGTAGGTTTGGAGCCTTGAGTATGAAAACATTGTTTGATTTCTGTTGGTTTTTGCAGGTGAACTCACACACGACCTTCCAAACAGACAGGGCTGGACCTGAGGCATCTCATCTGAACCACCAAGGGCTTCTCTTCCCAGGCAGAGCAACTTGCAAGGTTAGAAAATTAGATGTTCACTATTAGGTGAAATCAAAACTCATTTCTGTGGTGGAAATTCTCTGATTAATTGGGGAAGGCAGCACGAACTTCTGCTCCTGTCACAGCCTTCAGTTTACACATGCAGATCTGCTTAAACACATCCAGTGTTTAACATCATCCACAGCCTCAGTCCAAGTGATGGTTGTTACAGAAACCAAAGAAGTTTGGGGTTGTTTTTCAAAGAAACATGAGGTATTTTCCATCTAAAGCAATATTTAGCAGAAAGATCTGGAAGAAGTTGACTGGTTGGCTGACAGAGGGAAGGAGGTAGAGAATCCATGCCTTTTCCTAAATATGATTTTATTCAATACACACATCAATTCATCCATGTTCTCCATCAAAAACCTCTCTGATTTATTACTCTGGGCTCAGCCAATTCTTATATAACTTGTAACAAGGACAATCATCAGGTGGGTATTTTTACCAATGACGTTAAAAAGCTTTTTAAGAATTATTCAGTCCAAATAAAGAAAAGGAATAATCCTCTAGGCCTGTTCACACTAAGCTGACTCTCAAATACCAGATATTGGTTCTTAAGCCCTTCAGGAGAAATTAAACAAAAAAACCCCAAAAAAGTGTTTAGAGTGCCTGAAGAAAAGGATCTTCACACACTCACAATTCAGAGAGAGACAGAGGGAATGTGTTTAAGGACATTCTAAAACACCAAACTCAGAGCGTTTCATAGAATCAGAGAATGGCCTGGGTTGAAAGGGACCTTAAAGATCACCTAAGTCCAACCCCCTGTTGTGTTCAGGGACACCTTTCACTAGACCAGGTTGCTCAGAGCTCCATACAGCCTAAACTTGCCTTAAGTTTAGAGTTCTATCTGAAAACTGAAGATTATCTTAAGGACTTTGCATCTTTAAGCCTACATGTCACAAATCTGATCTTCAGCAATATTGCAGCTAGATTACAAAATTTCCTACAAAAACTCCATTAAAAACCTCCAGGCACAGCAGGAAGGCACAAACACACAAAAAGGAGAGAATTCAGATTATTCTGAAAAAATTAATCCCTTAGCTCTGGCATTATCTGACCTTTAAATGCTTGGCTGTGCAAGTAGAATGGGTTTAAATGTTGCTTCCCGGCTGAGTTTCCTCTGCGTCACTCCAACATTCACAGGGATACAGATGGATGTTTTACATGCAAATACAGGCAGACTCTGCTGCTTGAATTTACAGATCATCATCTGCATGAACAGGAACTGGGGCGGGATGAGCACTTGGAATTAATGTTTCCCAGGCACCAATTGATACCAAAAAACGTTGGCTTCCATTCCAGTCTTCCAAGCGGATTGAACTTACTGGACATAAACTCTTCCACTTGTGTCAGACCTCTGGCTAGGGCTGTGCAGGTCCACAAAGTACTTCCCTCGCTCCCATTTTTCTCTCCTGAGGGTGCCAGGATCCACATCTGTCCCATCCAAGCCCTCTGCAGACACACTCAAGCCCCAGGATCCAGCTGGACTCTTGGCAGCCAGAGCACTTCTGTGCTCCTGGCCCTTCATTCAGAGGGCTCTCTGCTCCTCATCCTCTCCATCTTCATCCTGTAGCTCTGTGCCACACCCAGCCACTGGCACTGGCCCAACAGTCCCTGCCACATCACAAAATTCTCAGACTTTTCTCCCTTAACAAAATCCTGTATATCTTCAACTCCTTTCATTGACTGCCAGCTTCTATTTCCCAATATCACATTTTTTCTCCTTCCATGCTGTCTCTACTCTTTTATTTTCTATGTGTGGATTTGGTGGCTTTGTCTCCTCCGTAGCCAGCAGGGAAGCAGTGTTGGGAGATGGAAGCTTCCAACCTCATTCCTCTTCTCTCCTCAGAACAGGTCAGAGCTTCACTTGCGCTGACAGATCTCCTCAGCCACAAACACCTTTTGGAAAAGGAACACAACCCAAAGCAGGTCCCTGAGCATCCAAACACCCTTTTTATCTCACTCCCAACTGTTCTCTGCTGAATCAGGACAAACATCACTGCCACTCCACCACAGTGTATGTCTGAGACACAAACCAGATTCTATTCTGAGACACAAACCTCCCAGATTCCATCCCATACGCAAATCCAGTGGGAATACCACATCATCACTAACTTCAGTATTGTATTTTTAGTATGGTTAAAGCAAGGGGCTTTCCCATAACCTCAGAGTCTGTAACTCCTAGCCCTTTTCAGCAGCAATTTTCCAAGATAACTATATTATCAAGACAAAAGCTCTGCTGAAATTATGAATATTTTAAGAGTTCACAGCAGCTGAGAAGGTTTCGTAAGGGAATGTGTCAAGCAATATTAATAACAAATGAACAAACTGCTGAACTAATAAAATTTGATTTAAGGATATGCCATCCCCCTTAAATTGACATTCATACATATGAAGTAAATGACTTAATATAGTTCTGCCTTCATTACCTGTGACTGAATAATAGGAAGTGAGGACATTCTAACTTTGTCCTCGACTTTTGACAGGTGTTGAGCTGTAGTATTACCACTGAAGTAATAAACAGCATTTTCTAGAAGCTTGGTGGAAATTAGTCCTGACCTTAAAGAAGTTTCTGGAAGAAAAGGGTCTCACAGGGAGAATGGATCACATTTTCAGGCACATTTCCATGCTCCTGGCTGTCACATTCCACAACAGTCTTAACCTCGAGATATGTCACTAATGCTGTTACTGATGAATTTCTCATAAAAGTGATAAAAAACAGAGATGTTTTAATTAGCTCTTTGTGCCAACGCAAATTTACATCTTTCCTTAGCCTCATTAATTCTCTCCTCGATGAGGATGTATAACAACAGCCTCCAGTCATTTCTGAAGCAGCAAGGCTGAAGTGTGACCTGGAAGTGCTCTAAAGTCCTGTGTTCACACTTCCCATTTGTTTGATGAGATGCTTCCACATTCCAGAGTGACCAAGCTGAGGATACTTGTTCCCTGCATTTGCCTTGTTACACTGATTTTAAAAGTGCCTTGCATTTGGACAAAGCATTCCAAGCACTCCTGTACTTCCTACACCCTAAGAAATCTGCATTTGATGATCCTTAGTTTTCTCTCTGAACTGCTGAGATGACAAACTGATGATCATCATCCCACCCACTATTCCAGACATCCTGGAGCACGTATCAAAATTTTAAATAACTTTTAGAATCAGCTAAAAAGACAATAAAAGAAAATAGATTCACAAGACCAAAAATAGGTTCATATTTAGAAGAATCTTCTTGATTTATGCTCAAACCAAAATGCAGAACCAGCACAAATTAAATTCTCAAATCACTTTGCCCAATCACAAAGGAGCAAAGATCTCTGTATTGGAATGATTTTGGTGAAGAACAATCATCTCTAGGATCAGTAATAACAAACAACATCCACCCTGCACACATGTTCTTAGAAGTGGAGAGCTGGTGTGATCAGGGTTCATATTCCTCCTTTTTGCAGTAAGTACCAAAGGTTGTCTCCACATCTCCCAGGGCTGGAGGGCAGTGATAGGTGATTCCAAGAGCCTGTTCCAGTACTCTGCTTCCAAGAGGATGTGTTTGGAGTAACCATTAACTTGCTGTCAAAGATGATGGGAGGGAGAAACAAAAACTACAAAGAAACCACAACACCCCAAAGCTACCAAGAAAAAGGAATGATACTTAGGTGGAAAGAAAACCAGGAAATCCATATAATTTCCTTCACTAGAGCCTGAGCACATTGAAGGGAGCTCATTTCAGACCCCTATAGTTTCCATTTCAGAAAGGTCAGGAAGTCTAATAAGGAAGGAACAGCATTAACCACATCTCATCTACCAGGACTGATCTTAAAAGCAAAAGTACTAGAAAAAATAAATATAACTGAAATCTCCCTTCTCTGGCTTCTGAGGATTTATCCCCCTTGCACTCTCCACAGGAAAGTCCTAATCACAGACTGACCTGCTAAAAACTAGTTTGATATCATACAAACCCAAAGAAAACTATCACACCAAGCAAGTTCTTGTACAAGTACTACAGGGATGTGCCCCACTTGTCCCTGTCTTAAGAGTGAAGAAAAAGAAACACTGAAGAGAGAGATAACGAGTCTGCTTCGGCTAATCAATAGAGAGACAGTGACTTGCCAGACAAAATTCATGTAATAGCAAGGCAGACAAAGTTGGGTAAAATGAATCCTGCCCTAAAAGTATCTCTGATCACCTTGTAATAGGGCTCCACATTAATTCAATTCATAACCATATCAAAACCCACCCAGGCACAGACGGCTCAGAACAGTGACTACCCAAAATACATGTAAAGAGACTGAAGTTTTCTGAGGCTCTTACAGAGCTGTGGAATGTTATCAACTCCCCAAACTCACCCAGGACACCAGAATCCCTGATCATGTCCTCCCTCAGCGAGTGCCAACGATGCAAAGCTGAGCGGGGATAAAGAGCTGACAGAGGAGGATCAAACAGAAAATGCTACAGATGTTTCAGTGCCAAAATACACTCATTCTTGTACCAGCTTCACTGACATATTTTGCTAAAAATTCTGGATATCAAAAGAACAGCCAAATTCACTGTAGGCTTTGGGAGTGAAAAGCCCAAACAAATCAGAGTTCTGCTCAACCCGATTTCTTCAGCAGCTACAAATCCATGACCTAATTCATGTGTAATGGTTTAGACACCTGCAAGAAACAGTCCCAGGAGTAGAAGGGAGCCTTGGCAACTCCTCACACAGTTCTCCACATTGATGCTAAAAATCAGATTGCTGCAAGAAATAAAGAGAAGGGGTAGGATTCCCTTTTTTCCTCAGGGATATTCAGAAGCTTCAGTGAAGGCATCTATTGGCCAATATTTGGGCAAGGCTGTGGGTCAGTTGGTCTGGGGTTTCACACACATCCCTCTCTTTCCTTTTATTTCAAGGAAACCCTGAGGAAGCCACCTGCAGCACTCCTGGTCATCCTGGTGACTCTGCAAATCTAGATGATCTCAAATTAGGCTCTTTCCTTACACAGTTTGGAGGGATTGGCTCCAGCAGACAGTGCTTAGCTCAGTTAAAAGTCAGCTCGTTAGCAGGAATTGCCAATTCACTGTCAGGAAAATCCTGAACTAGGAATCCCTATTTTTATCAATACAAACTATAGGAAGCCAAAAAAAGTAGGCAATTGGAAGAAAAAAATCACAGGAAAAATAAAAATCAAACTGTAAATCCCACTGGAAAATGAAGCTTTTCTCTTTTCTTACATCTACCCATTTTCATTCTCCATTTCTGTTACATGGTGATGCCAGAAATTTATTATGGTTGTTATTGAACAAAATGAGAGGTAGAAATTTTTATTCACTACCACTTTTTGTGGAGTACCAGCTTAAGATAGATTAAATCTCTGGCTTCAGCTACACGATGGAAAACATTACTACATCTTAAATCACTATTACTTTGTGTTTTAAATTCTGAATTCTAAATGTTTTGCTACTTGATCTAGACGTAGCTTATCCAATATTAAATACTTCTATGGAGTAACATGAAACAGGCAAGAATCTTATCATATCTAAAGAACTATATATCCAAAAGTCCATGAATAAAGTATGATTGCAGCTCAATGTAAAGAAAATTTTAATCCATTCAGCAAAGCAGTAAATTTGCTGGTAATTCAGTACAAAAAAAAATTAAACCCCGAGTGATTACAAAACATTTCAAAGCCACAGGATGTCACTCACTCATGTTTGAAATAAGACTTTTTAATATGCCTAAGATGATTAAATCTTTTACATGGCAGCAGGCAAAAAAGGGACATAGGGCAGGACTGGTGCTTGAATTTCCATCTCTCTGACAAGGAAGCATCAGACTGGAAGAACTGCAGAGTTCCCTTCTACCATTCTGGGCTATTTTTATGCTCTTCATCAGGAAATAAAGTTTTTTTTCTCAAGTCATCAGACAAGGAGTAAGAGATCCCCAATAATAACATGTCAGCAGTAAGCACTGTCCATAAAACCTCGAAATAGAGCTGCTGGTGAAAAGGTAAATGCAATAACTCTCTGTGAAAAGGTAAATGCAATAACTCTAAAAATACAGAGCCCACAGCCCAGAGCAATGCACTGGAGTGAGCAGGATAAATTAATTCTGTGTCAGCAAAAGGAGCACAATATGAAATAATGTTTCTGGGGACATTCCTCATGGCTTCTTCTGCACTGCCCTTGCAGCCATTCCCAGGAAAGCCTCAGAAAAGAAAATTATCTTCTGGTTTATTTGTCACATGTGCCAGAGAACAGAACATGGAAGGGTATTAGAGGTTGGTCAGTTCCTTAAGAACATTTAGGAAATGGTTTGCTCAAACAGGATCAAGCAAAGTGTAACAGAAACAAGAAAATACTGGAAAAAAGGGTTTCACAAATCAATTAAAGAACTACAGGTTTCTGTATAAGAGAGCTGCTATAAAAAAAAAGGCAGGAAAATTAAGATTGAGATAATCCAAAAAGGTCAGAAGAGAGAACTAGATGTGGCCTTCATATTTATGAAACATTTTGTCTTTAAATCATTACATGATTAGCTTCTTCCAAATTGCCATTTTCCTGAACTTCCAGAAATATGACACAAAACAAAGACAACTTCATCCTAAGAAATTAAGATAGTATTCAGTTCTCCATGACAATTCATTTTGTTACCTATCACTGCAATTGGTTCTTCCTGTAATATTAACAGCTAAATCTGATGGTTCCTACCTCCCTCAGCACATATGGAAAAAGCTCAGGGCGTCCTGGATCCACGAGATTTCCTTTGCAACTTCTACATGTTAGTAAAAGTAAAAAGAAAACCTGAGGAGTTTGGGGGGTTTTTGTGATTATAACACCTAATTTCTAAAGGAAATGTTGCCATTTATAACAAAGTGCTCCAGCCACATCCACTGGTTCAGTGATTCCAAACAGGCTGAGGTGCTGCAGACTGGGAAAAGTGCTGGATGAGCAGAGCTGTTCCCGGGGATTCATTCCAGAGCTGACCCGTGGTGTATCCCATCAAAAGAGCAGGCAAAGAGCAAATGTAACTTGGGTGCTAATTCCCCAGAGCACAGCAGAATTTCAGGCTGCTTCAGCGCTAAGAGGATTTAGCAAACAGGGAGTCGCAGTCTGTGCTTCCCTCTCCGGGAAGGGGAGCACGGGACACCTGCACTAAGAGGATTGGGCAGGAACCTCCAGCTTCCCTCAACCAGGGGCAGGGAAGCGTTTTTATGGCATTAGAGGATTTGATCAGGAGTTTGTTACTGCTGGGCTGTAGCTGTGTGGTGTTCCAGATGACTCCACTGTGGCTCTAAAACCCAAATCCCCCTCCCCACACAATCCCCAAAACCATCCTCCCAAGGCTAAGCCCGAGCTCCAGCCTTCCCAAACCCCAGCCAGAAATGCAAAACCAGCACAAGGAATTTTGGAAACGGATTCAGTCCTGGAAATCACCTCAGGTTGCATTAATTGCATTGTGCAATCTTAATTTTTATCTTTTAAAAATTAAGTGCCAAGTGTATTACTTCCCCAAAGCAAACAAGTATTGATTATTTTATGTTTGAAAATGAACTTAATTATTTTATATATTCTACACGTGTTATGATCCTTCATTTTAAAAGCTTTGAGATCTACTTTACATAAGGCATTTCTACCATCATATCCCTCCCTAGTTCAAGGCCTCTGCAATTAAGAATTTAAAGATCTTCAGAAACAAAAAGATGCCTTTTTGATCGCAAACACAGGAGCTGTTTAAAATTGAATTTGGATTTTTCCTTTACTATCCTTTTGTCAGATAAGTTACACTCTCAAATGTAGTTTAAGTAAGCTGATAGCCTGAATGAACTGACAACACCATTAACAGTGTTTCTTTCCCCTAAAAATGTATAAATGGAACAGGAAAAATTCAAACATTGGTAACTTTTAACACACATCTAACCCTGTGAGCAATTTAAAAATTCTAACTTTAAAAAAAAAAATCAGGTATCTGCAAAAATGCTAAAAGTGATTTACAAAACTGGAATGTCCTTGACTTACTTTAAGCATTTTCAGGGACAGGCTGAAAAATTAGTATTTCCTCTAGAGGGCTTCAGGCTCTGCGTTATTTCCCAAGTCACCCAAGTTATATTGCACGAAGTGGCTGCACTAGTGAGGGTCAGAAAGGCTCTTTGCTGTTCTGATTGCTCCTGCTTGGGGAAAAAAATAATCACAATTAATTAAGTGCAAGAGAAGCCCCTGTGATCCTGCCATGGTTGGTGTCCTAACTTTCCAACACCACTACCAGAAACCAAAATTGAGATGGTTGTATGATAATGTGTCCTAGAGATGCTGAAGTTAATCAATTTTCACTTTATGTTTCCCTGGAATATTGCTCCTTATGAGACCTAGTTCTTTCTTTAACGATTATCTTAGTACTATGTTAATATGAATTTAGATTTTAACAAAACTATCTAAACCAATATGTATATGAAACTCATACACTAAATAAAGTATTATTTATTAGTAGTTCTAAAATTTTTCTCTAAGCCTGTGTTGTGATAATCTTGCTAACCAAGCTCCTGAGTCAAAGAATTTATGTACTAATAGAAAATTTTACCAAAGTTTGGAACTTCAAATTTAATCACTTTACTATCTCAGTGTTTCCATGTCTCCTCCAGAAATCCTAGGCTTGATCAGCCAAGATATTCTATATTCTATCATTTTTCTCTATTTTTGTGCAAAACTTGTCCTTCTATGTCTACTTTACTCCTGAGCCACCATTTTATTCACTGCCTCTCAGCAGCTCTTACTTTTCAGGTATCTGATGTGTAAACCACACTTCTAAATAGGATATATTTCTTATCTTTTCAGATATAAAAATGCTTCTAAGGGTGCAGCTCCAGAATGTGGTTAAGCCAATTTCAGACCACACCACTGCCAAAAGAGGCAACAATTTTCCTCCCCTCTTCTCTTGTGTTGGTGTTAAGAATTTCACAGCAGCACAGGGAATCAGCTGAGCAAAAGGAAGGTGAAGGGAAGCTCAGCCTTTCTTGTCAGCAACCTCTGAAATAACTTTACTTTGAAAATTCAGCAGCTAAACCTCTCATTTTTATCTTCTCTGCCTCACTTGCTGCTCCCTCCCAATGCCTTTGTAGCTGCATGTTCACTGAACTGGGGAACTGATCCATCTGAGAAATAGCCCCAAAAAAAGGAAGGAAAACAGGTTATTTTTTGGCAGATGAATATTCTCCAAGCCAGTTTGCAATGCAGGCACAGAAACCAGAGACGGGGGTGAGGAGGAGCTGCAGGGACACAAGAGAGGAACGAGGGGATGGAGCTACATCCTGAAACCAGGATTGCCAGGAACCAAGTTGTTTGATCAACTATATCTCTGAAAAAGCTTGGAAAGGAAAAATGATTCTGATGTACCAGACTGTCCCTGCTTACTACAGCAAGATTTAAAAAATATATTCCAGAGCACAGCAAATGAGTCCTTTTCCAGCAGGTACAAAGTATTTCAGTCCCAAGTGTCTCTGGTGGGACTGGTGGTCCTTTTTTTAGAAATGTGATGCAGGAAAGGAGCAGGAAACTGAAAACTATGTCAATGAAACTAGAAAAGTAATTTTGAGATCTTGCACTAGGAATTAAGAAACCATCAGTTAAATCATTGACAGTTACATGAAACCTTCTTAAGATGTGTCTTGTGTTTAAATTCATAACTGAAACAGTTGCCAACCTGTACAACTCTATAAATCAAACAAATTCTCTTTTAAATTGTAGTCTAATTAGATTTATCTCCAGTTTGATGTTTGTCAGATACTTGCAGTCTGTGGAAATCAGAGCACTAAAGTTCCCACCAGAAGATCCCCCCTTCCACAAAAACCATTACTGGACACTTTTTTATGAATTCTGGTGTGATCCTGGAGGGTCTCATCCTCGGAACCGCTCATGATTTAATACAGGAAGCACTGCAGTGATGATTTGTGAGTGTGGCCTTGATTCAACACAGAACTTAAGTGCCTGCCTCACTTCTCTGCCTGTTGCTAATCCTCCAATTGATTTTCACAGGAATATTCACCATTCAAATCAGACTTAAGTGCATTGCTGGAGCAGAGCCAGAGTGCTCTGAGCATTGCATGACTGAGCCCACGCCGGGCAAAGGTTTGGAGATGGTCCCATTCCATCTCACAGATCGAAATTCATGTCTCTGGAAGGACAACCCACAGAAAATTTATACCTCACTTAAAGCCTCCTCCATTTTGAAAAGCCCTCTGCAGGAATTAACATCTCCCATGATATTTCCTGGTTACATGAGTGCTAATTTCCTCAGTAAAGATGTTTTTTTGGTGGCATATTTACATTTTCCAGTACTGACTGTTGCACCACTCCTGATGGCTCTTCCACTCCAGGATGGGCAATGATGTGATCTAACACCTGCTTGTGAAGAGATTACATTCCTCACAATACTAGAAGGGTGATGATTCATGGAAGAGAAACATTAAATAAAATTTCTTATTCTGTCTCATAATCTATACATTAACATCCTCTGTCATAACCTTTGTATAGTACTCTGAGAAATTTGTTATAAAACCCTTTAAAATGTTACATAAATATTAGTTCAATCAAGAAAATACTATATAACCTTTTAGGGACTCAAAGTCGTGGCTTTTCAGTTGACTGAGGGGGAAAATAATAAATCAGGGGATGGAAATATGAGAACAGTGGTCACCTTCAACAAAGTGAAGTTACTGATCACAAAAAGTTGATGAGAAAAAAGTTCCTCCAGACCATGACTGATGGTTGGGTCAGTGCTGAAGACCTGGAGCCAGTGGGGAGCCAAGAGAGGTGGGAGTGTCCTGCTGGGCACTTTTCAGCCAAGAGACAGGAGTGTGAGATACAGGGATGAAAGAAACTCCCAGTTCCATTTTCCCCAGACGAGTCCCTCTTGTCAAGGTCAGAACGGTGCATACCATGAGTCTGAACTGAAACCAAAGATTTGGGTCTATTTATGGGAAGACAAAAGGTCAAAACAAGTTTCTTTTTCTAGGATTGAAGGGAAAAAAAAATCCTTGGAGGCCCCATTGATAACAGATGGTACCTAAATGAATCCTTGAGACCTGGCAGATCCACTGAAGTGATCACCCAGGTTTGAACAACAAATCCAGTGGTGGAGCTCATCAGGGGACAAGTCAGGGCATTTTTTTCCCCCCCCTCTTTTCATCTATAAATGCCCAATCAAATTGTACATTTTGTTGAGATGGCCTTGGCAGGACTATGTGCCTCTTCAGTTCTATTAAAAAAAACATACTTAAAAAAAAAAAAAAGGATGATAACAAGGTTGACAACAACATGTAATGGGTTTATTTTTCATGTTAGGAAATTTTCATGTTTCTTTCCCAAACAGGTTGTTACATCTTGCTACTACGAAGTTGGCAGTAGTGCTGTATTTTGGATATACTGTGAACACATTTTGATTGGGTTCTGGCAGGCTCCCAGTTAAGCTGAATTACAAAGAATGCCAACAACACATTACAATTTCTTTCAGTAAACACGAGCCCCAGCTCTCAGGCGAGCAGCCATATGCCATGTTCTCACACTCCTCTTTTTTAACCCAAAGAGCTGAATTTAGCTGTTGCTTATGAAGGAAAAACACAGTCAGTGGATCTCCTCTCGTACTTAAAGCTGAATTTGTCTCAGTGCCAGGCAAAGATCTGTGTGAAATGGCACTTTACACGTTGAGAAAGGTAATTCCACTTGCAAGGAGCAGGGACAGGTGACAGCAGGGAAGTGGCACCTCTGGGTTGACAGGAGTGGGGGGGACTGGCCTCTGTGCTCGTGCACAGGTTTCACAGCTGCTGCCAACCATCAGCTGCTGCTGCAGACATCCAAGCCTGCCAGCCTGAGAAGTGTTTTCAGACTGAAGAGAAACCCCTTTGAGAATATAGAAATCCATTTGAGAGAGAATTTTAGAATTCCTGTTAAAAATGCACGAAGGGCCAAGGCACGGTCAGAACTCAGAGTTCCACCCTTGGAAAGGATCTCAGTTCTCACAAGGAACGTGGATGTGACATGAGCTTTCAGCCAACTCAATATGGAGCTCCACAAGCTTCTCAGAAAGCTGTGTCTCTTCAAAGTCTAATATTGAAAACACCCCCAGAACGTCACCATTTTTTTGAGTCAGTTCTGACAAAACCCTTCTGATGTGTCAGTGACAGGTAGAAGGAGTGATAATCTTTTTAAACCTCACAAAAGTGACAACTCTCTTCATTGAAGCCTGTCCAATACATGAAATGCAACAGGAGAGCTAAAAATCACCTAAAGGAAAAAAAAAAAAGGGATATTTTCTAGACTGGAGCACTCCCACAGGTGCAATCACCCTCCTGCTGCACAGGGTGGTGGTGATGGGCTCCTGCCTTTCCTGCACATTCTGATGCACTTTCTTTGCTGGCAAAGCTCAGATCTCATTATAATTCCCTATTTCACAGGTAGGAAAACTGAACTGAAGAAATGCAAAGCAATTTTCATCAAATCACATCAAAGAGCAGTGAGAGAACTAGAAAGAGACCCCATGTCTGCTCACAGATTTCAGACATGGGCTTAATTAACTGGGAAAAATTAGAATCTTCTCTAGCCAGGAGTGAAAGGAAGCACACATACTATCTGATCATCCACCAAAATATTCATGGTCTTGGAGAATAAAGGAAAATTGATGGCATACACTTCACCCTTTGGTTTTTTAAAAGAATCTTTCAATATTTGCAATAAGCCCCGTTCAAGCCACATTTTCCTCTAATGCATTTTAGTTCCCAAGTGTTCATAATCAAAATAAATTCCAAGTACTGCAAATGAGACATGGAAAATTACATCCACTTGGTCTGCCCCATCTTTATCACATTCTTCATGCCAGAAAATTCAAATTACTGTGTATTATGTATTCACACATTCTGTTGCTTGCTCTTTAACTCGCCTTGTTTTCCCACACATCTCTTGTTCATTTTGCAAATGTTGTCTTGTCCTTTTTGGTTCAGTCCTCTGTTCTCCCATTGCTTTATCTCAGTGCCTCAGTTTTCAGACAGCCCTTCTGTTTATCCCATTTGCATCCTGCAATGTCAGCTCCAACCCCCATTTCCTAACCTGCAATTTGTGTTGCCACTTCTCCTAATGTGCAGCTGAGTGGCTGCTGAGAGCACAGTAATGATGCAGATATATTACAATTTGCAGTCCATCCCTCTGTGCAATCCACTCCATCCCCTCCTAAACAATTTTAATTCCACTCTAAGTACGTGGCACTCCCTTTTTTCTCCCCCCTAAAACAGTGTGTCAATGTTATGTCCAAATTCGTCCCTTACAAAGGCTTTTTTAATAAGTTAACAAAAAACAAAAATAAATTCTATTCTGTATTTCTCCAAAATTTAGTTGTGTACTAATATAAAAATTCTTACTCCTTGATTTTCAATTATTTTAGCCCGAAGTGTTCTCAGAACTCTCCTACAACCCCCTCTCTCACTGCAGTATGTCCCCAGTTCTCTGCATCTCCTCACAGCCTCAACCTCTCATCACTCAATGGCTCAATTGAAGAGTCAACTTCCAACTGCAGGAAAAAATCTTGGGGAAATTTCAGGAAGGTGTACAACTATGACCCCTCAAATATATGAAGCAGTTCACCATTGTTTCCGTAGCTGAAAGCCATCATGGACTATAATACGAGTAAATTCTAACAGAAATAATTCTAGAATGGCTCTAAGGTGTTTCTGCAGTGGCAGCAGCTCTTGACCCTCCACCTGGATGAGGGAGAGCTCATTCTCAAATTTTCACACCCAACTCTGCTGCAAATTCTGTCTTTTCAGAAGTTCAAGCAAGAACATGACTGTTGATGTACAATATCACTCTAATGTGCTGCAGAGCATCAGATCTCAGCTGAAAGACTTCATTCCAGGGTCACCCTCCAGGAAAACTTGTGTGATTTCACTCTGTTCACCTCACAGACATCAAACACTCAAAGTGTGAGCAAGGTCTGCTTGGAACTTCTGAAACTAATTTTATTTGTGTGCTGCTGGATTTGCTGCCATACCTTGAACTTACAGGTAGAAAATGATTTAAGGTTCCCTCAGGTTTCCACTAATTGCCCATACCTATTTTGTGAATTCTCACACTCACAAAAATATCTTTCCTCTTTGAGTCTTGCTCTCCTTATCCTTTAATTACTTTGCCCTGTTTCATCTTAAGCAGCCTTTGCCTCTCTCTCTCTTGTAAAAACTTCATGTCTCTCTGGGAATCCACCTCCAAACTCTTTATAGTTCCTCCACCACTTCACCTTCCAAGACTCATGGTGTATTTTCTTTTTCCTGCACATATTTCCTTTCTCCTCCCTTTTAAAATCTGTCTTCTTTCACATTCCATCAAAACTGCTCCTTTCATTTTCATTTTCATAGTCAGAGCAGACAGAGTGTGCTCAGGAAGCACATTAACAATAAACTTAAAAGGCTGCATCAATAAAAAGACTGAAATATTGTCTGAAGAGAACCGTGAGGCTTTGAGAACTAGAGCAGTAGGAAGGGAATGAAATACAGTAACACAACAGGTCGTGCCATCTGGGGACTATTAACAGATTACTGCTACTGTGAGGAGAGGCACCAGCTCAAGGGAAAAAGATAAAGAAAGAAAAAAAAGGAAAGAACCTGAGCCTTCCAGTGACCAAAAGCACTAAGATGGAGCTGTGAGGAAGGGAAATCCAATTCCCTTGAGCTTTGTGAGATAGATTTTTAGTGTTTTAATTTACTCATACTAAAATTAATCGAAGTTCTGTGGAGATTTCCTCCTTTTCTATTGTAAATCTGTCAAAGTTTCCTTAATAATCAGCTTTATTGCTGTGAAGCAAAACCATGCTGCTCAGATTTTGCCACAAATAGAAATGACTTGAAGCACATTCTAAAAGCTGATTGTCTTATTAAAAAGAGCAAATATAAAATAAAGTCAGGAAAGCCATACTGGATTCTCTTCAAATGTAGAGCCTACAAGGTGTGTTACCTGTCCACATTTCTTTTCCATATTCTAGCTCTTCTTTCCCTGAAAGGCACTATCACCCAGCGTGGCCAAAACAGGGAGACAGAGAGATGCATCTTACTCTCCCACCCACTAACACAAGAGTTAGCTGAAGAACTACTTTGCTTAACTAATTTTTAGAAGAGGATGCAAAATTTCAAACAAGATCTAAAAGGTCACAATCAAATCAGCAGAGCAGCTTTCTCACAGCACCACTCAGAAAAATTAGTTCTCACTTCCAGGTGTTTTCTGCAGTGTATCCTGCTCCATCAGCATTTTTCAACTCCTCATTTTCCAGGAAAAAAAAAAAAAAAGTAAATCACAAAATTTAGATCATCACATTTAGGGTGTTCTAATTTTCTGCTCAACTCGGTGTAATTCTGATTTCCAGACTGATCATAAATCACCGGGTTTATGTCTAAGAAACTTCCCTGGAAAAAAACCAAGGAGGAGGAACAGCAGCACCAAGGACTTGGTGACAGAGCCCTGAATGTGACTGATCAACAGAGTTTTCTTTATGACAGACCCATACACAAGAAAAATAATAAAGTGGAGTTGTATAGAACAAGTGAGGGATCCCATAGGGACAGTTCTCTTTTCCTGCTACATCTGCTCCTACAAGCTTTCACAAGAATTATCCTTTGCCTTGTCAGGTTTCGAGTGCCTTAGGAGATGTTTAATTCACTGCCACTGAATTCAGCGTGTATGCAACCACCAGTGTAAGTTGCCAGCATAATTTCTGGGTTAACCAGGCACTTTTTCACATCACATTACATTAATACAGTGTAAAATTGGGTATTGTCACATTTATCAATTTATCAGATTACCAGAGTTATCACATTTTTCTAGCACCTTTGCAGTGCTTGTTATATAACACCAAACGACCTGCTGCTCCCTCAGACTTTATTTAACTTCCATGTCATTTTTTTCAGGCCTGTGAAACTTTGTGCACAACTCTCAAGACTATAAATATATCACAAATGCATTAACAAGAATAGACCTGAATGTAAAAATCACCTGCTCAGGTGTGCAAGTCTTGCCATGGAGGGATAAACACAGCAAGGTTTCCCAGTGTAAAGAATCAGAACTGGAGGAAATAACCAATGATTAGAAGGGGTTGGGGTTTGCTGTTGTCTAAAAAAAAAAAAAAAAAAAAAAATAAAGCTTGGAGCTCAGGTCATACACATTAAAAAATAATCAGTACACAAACACTTGTAAGATTTGGCTGCAGTATTATTTCACCTTGGATGCTTGTGGTGGTTTTTGCCCCCTTTAATGATAAATTAAAGTCATAGTTGATATTTATAACTCATATTAAGGCAGAATGCCCAGAGGAGTTTTGGAAAGAGTGAATCAAAGGACTATACTGAGGAGATTATAAAGTTCTACTTGTAGAGACCCAACCATTATACAGGAAATATGTTCCACTGTTGCAGAGGAAATATTGATTAATGCTCATCTGTTATTATGGCATTCCTTACAATATCTTCAAAGCAACCTCCCATCAGAGGTGTCAGAGATGCCGAATTGTTCTTTTTCTAAACACATCCAAATTCTTTAACTTTCTTCTAAAATCTCCCAAAGTCATTCACGGTATCAACAGTAAATCAAGTGGGAGATCTGAGCAAGGAGGTGTCCCAGAATCAAGCAAATTTTGATTTTAAGTATTTTTAAAGCCAAATTAAGCCCCAGAAACAGCTTCCCAGCACGGTCACTGCAACTGCAGGAGTCAATGCTGTCAAACCCAGCACTGGCACCACTCTGTATGTCTGCCCTCAATGCACACCATTTGCAGCCAGGAGGTTACACACTAGAACTTACATTCAAACTTTACTCCTTGAAGTATATGCATGTTTAAAATGTTTAATGTAAGGCTTACAACTCCTCCCCCTGCGAGCGGTAAAAACGGGAAACACAAAATTAATATTTTAAATATTAAAACTCCGTTTTCAAGGGCAAGAGTCTCCTTTTGCTCTTCTCATGAATAAGGCAGGGGAAGAAATATGCCCTTTTTTAGTGAATTCTAACAGCATTCAGCTGCAATTAAACTTGGTCTATAAAATTAAGGGAATCTTAAACACTAAGAAGACAAGAATTGCCTGTTACATCACACACAGATGTGAGATACCATCAACCAGATCAAGAGTGTCTCCATCTGGACATTCACCAACTCCCACCAAAACTCTGGCAGATATAAAAGCACAAGTCCATTTCTAAAACCCTTATTGATTCTTCTCAGTGTATTGTATTTTTTCATCTAAATCTTAATTCTCAACAGCAATTTCTACCAAACTTGCCTAGCAGGGAAATCAGATTTATTTCTCCACTATACCACAGTCACATGAGAATTCCTTTTCAAGATTTATGCTTAATTTGCAATCTTCTGCCCCGCTGGTACTAGGACTGATTTGAACAAAAGGTTATATATCCATTATCTCACAATTTGAAGGTTTGTTGCAGTTTGTTTTGGTAGAACTTTTAGGATCACTTTAGTAGGACAGCATGTACCAACTCCTTGTTGTCCACCAGTCTATTACATAAACTGGCTGCTAACACTTCCATTTGAGACAAAGTTCCAGACACATTTCCTGTAAAAAACATCCTCCTGACCTTCTCCTGGAAGGAGTTATTTATTTAACATTATATCTTCAAGTCAGCAGACAAAAGACAAATGGTGTTATGTGTAATACAGTTTAAGAGGAGCATATAATGTTCAAATTAGGCAATTACTTGTAAAACAGTCGTGATGAATATTGCACTTAAACTAAATCACATTCTTTTTTCAATATTTTTCCTCTACTGTGTACAGGCCACAGCTTCCTAATAGATGTAGATATGCAAGTACAGAAATGAATCATTAGCAGACAAATTAAACTTGTTATCCAAATGCAACTCCATTGTTAACAGTTGAAAAATGAGTGGATCAAATGAAAATCTAATAACAGCTCATCTGCCACCCGGCATCTCCTGCCACAGCTCTTAATTCATAGGAACACACTCTCACCAATTATTTTGTACCTGCATTTGTTTTTCTCTCTCTAGAGTAATTTCAGGGTTCAGCTATGCAACTTAATTCCTGAATTAGTGGTTTCCAGGGAATGGGACAGCAGAGTAATAAGCTGAAGGAAAAGAAGGGTGGGAAGAGGGAAGTTGGGAACCTTCTTGGAAAGCAGTAAGAAAAGTCCTTCAGTGTTTGATCATGAAATGATGGGCAGAAGAGTCTACAATTCAGTCACGACCTTCCCACGTCTACACTGAGCTTATTCTGAAATTCTTTGTTGCAAAGACAGGACGAGAGAGAGGAAGGAGACAGAGGGACTGAAACAACAGCACACAGGGTCTCCACGTCACCAATCTCAGCTGTGGAAAGGTGCCCAAGTTTTGCTTTAAATACCAAGAGACTTGTTCATGTCACAGCAATCCCTGAGAGAGCAGGTCAGGGAACACAGACAGCAGTGCTGCACTAACAGGGTCCTGCCTTGCAGCAGTCTCTTGGAATTGGAGCTCTCCAGCAAGCAAGGAGAGAATCCTACTTTTGAACAGGAATTTTGCCAACCAGAGTGCTGAGGTTTCTTGCTCAGTGGCTCTCAGAGGTTTTACAAGTGGTATTCTGTAATATATAAAGTCCAAGGGTGACAGTGGGACACAATCACAGCAAAGAGGCCTCAGAGTTTTGGATCTTTGCTGCTAGTCCAGTTAACACCTGAGAAATAAAGGACATTAGATAGAAGCAACATCACACTGCACAGTAAAAAAGGAAACTCCTGAGGGAACAATCTGCTGCTGACAGGAACCTGGGATAAGCCTTAAAATGCCAGGTTTAAAAAAAATGCTTTTCTAAAAATGAGAAAGCACCTCTTACTTCTTGACTGGCATTTATATGAATCACAGCACTGTGAAGAAAACATGGATTTGTCAGTTATATTCATTACTTTTCTGCTATGTTGTGATGATTCTAAAATGGTTCATCTGAACCATCAGTCATTCTGTAATCTTTGGGTTTTGAACTAGAGGTACAGGAGTGCTGTGAGACTGCAGCTTCCTCCCGCCTCAGATCTGTACTCCAGTGGGGCATCAGGGGCATCCCTTTCCTGGCATCAGGGAGAGCTGCTTTCTCCCTAAGGAAAGGTGAGCTGGGAGCCAAGGGTGACACCAGCACAGACAGGGTGTGATCCCAGCACCCAAATGCAATGGGCAGAACTGGTTGCAGGTAAGAGAGTCCATCAACAGTGATCATGAAATCATATTTCTGATGATATACTAATAGATACAAACAGCACTTGTTGAACCACAGTTGATATGTGAAAGGAAGGAACTGAAAAATTAAAAGGTGATCATCACACAGTGGAAAGTAAAATATACAGGCATCAATGGGATAATAAATCCTCTGACAGTATCTGGGAAAGCTCTGGAGCTGTCATGCCATTATTCAAAGTATTATTACTGTGAGGGAAATCTTTCTAGGAAGATTATCCTTATCTGCCTGTGAAATCCATGGTGCTCTGGAAGAAAAGCACCAAATTTTTCCATGCTCAGCTTTCCATCACAATCTCCTACTGATAACTTCTACAAGCCAACCAGGAAGTGGAAAAGGCTTTTGGTTGGGGTTTTTTAGATGGCAACAAAGGGTATAGCAAAAAAAAAAAAATCTTTTTATGCCTGGTTCACTTCAACCCTGAATTTTCTCATTGTCATGAAAGGTAAAATACATGAGTCAAAAGGCAGTGCTTGACTCAGCAGGAGAGGGAGTGACCACCTTCATGTGCAGATCTTTAAAAGGCACATCCTTCATTTTCACAAGTATTTTGAACCTATTTCTGTCATCTATAGTATTAGGAAGCATTTACAGCTTCACAGCTTTTTCAATCCACTGCCATTATTTTTATATTTTCACAAAAAGTCTCTCCCAAACACAGTTCCTAAAGTCCCTGTCCCCATAAAACGCACGGCCGAAAACACGGCAGAGCGTGGAGGCCACTTCCTTTGTGTGTGTTATTTCCATAAATTTATTTTAAGCAAAAGGATTTCTTAAAATTGCATTTCACAGCTTTAAAATTTACCAGCCAGTAATTGCTTTTACCAACAGACTGAGAGAAGCCATTAGGATGATTTCAGTTCTGTAATCAACACACACTCCCAGCCACACAATTCCGTCTGACTCACTCCCTGCACAGACTCTAATTAACTTCCCAAGGAAAGCCAGGGGATTCCTGTTGGAGTAATAACGCTGTGGAGACATTATGCAAAACTTCACCTCTAGGAAACGATCCTGTCTACCCTGATTGCAGCAGCCAAGCAGAAAGCTTTCTAATTTGGTCAGGAAGAGAATGAAATCAATCTCTGAGCAGAGTAAGGGAAGAGTTGGTGGCTTTTTTTGCTTTTGAAGTAAAACCATACCCAGAAAAATGATTGAGAAAACGCCATAGTTAAAACTGGATCCTACAAGTTGAGAATCTACATAATATTCAGGGGCCAAAATAGGAAGTCAGTGGTTTCACACTCAGCATTGCTAAGGCTGCCCATCACCAACAGCTTCCTCCACAGACAGAGGGGAAAAGAACCAAAAAAATCTCACATAACTTACAACACATCTTGGAAATGGCAGGACTGAAAAATACAACTGAGAAATCCCCGAATTTTGATCCACAGAGAATGCTTTGGGTTTGATTTTTTTTTCAGTGTACTTTAAATTTATTTGAAAAAACATCCTAATGGGACACTTTAAAAGAGAGAGGCAGGCAAAAAGATGTCTAATTTCAGTTATTTGTCTTATGTTTTGTTGCTCTCTTAATTATATGAGACACTGTAGTCCCTTCTCCCCTTCCTATCCAATTCTAACAGGATGTTGGAACTGGATAGGAAATTAACAGTATTTGCACCTTGTCTGCTTCTCCATCACAGTAAAAATCCTCATTTTCACATTGCAAGTCATTCTTTAACCTCATTTAATTCCTTTTGTGCATTATTATAATCATACCAATCTTTTTTTTTCCATTCCTTCCTTTGAACCAAGTTTTTAATGTCTCTTCATTATTCCCATCCATTGGCAGGTGATTCATTTTTGACATGCAATTACCACAATTTCCTTCTACCCTTCATTAAAAGTTTCTGCTAGTATTAAATATTAGACCACTGCAAATAAAATGGACAGATCCCAGAGAGATGGATAAAAATGTAAATAATCATGACATTAGGGCAATCGTTCAGCACAACGTGGATCATTCAATGAGTTTGATCCCCTCAAAGTAAATTTTTTAGCTGGCCAAGTCCATTTTACATGTTCAGGAAGGACATGCTCTCAGAATGGGGCACATCAGGGAAATCAGATACTCTGGGAAAGACTTGAGATGGTCCAGTAAGTTAATCTGAGCCCCAGGGTATAATTCCATGGTGAAAGACAGGACAGAGCTTAGATAAATATGTAAGAATGTACTGAGAGAAATAGGGGAGGGATTTTACCAAGGCTGAAGTGGTACTTAAATATTGTACCCAGTCTGATACCTAGAGTTTTAGGATGTTAATAAAATAAAACCCAGAGAGGACTCATAAAAGTGGTGCAGGATTTAGAAGAACATCCTCAGTTCATCTCCTCAATTTATTGAATTTATAGAAACTAAGACCTGAGTGATACAGCTCCAATTTATTTGTACCTGTTCAAAGAAAGGAGATACCAGGAACTAAAGCACTTTAATTTCAGCAGTGAAAGACTGGCTGGAGATTAAAGGCAGACAAAGAGATGGGAATGAGCTGCTTCAAAAAACAAACAAACAAACAAACAACAGAACACTGGAAAAGGGGCAGTGAATGTTATTAAGCAGAAGAACAAGCACCCCAGAGAAGGGATGGAAATTCTGGGGTTTAACATTTGAAAGTGTACCTCTCTGGAAAATTCTGCTTTAGTAACAAGTTTGCAGTGCTCTGCAAATGGTAGCACACAAACCTTCCTGATTCTCTTAGAGTTGTTATTCCATCAGTTATGACTCTACTTGTCATAACTTAATGCTCACATAACTGTTAATTAATTGCCATATTACTATATTTAAATACAATATGTAGCTGCCAGTTTCAGTTCTTCTCGTTGCAGACCTTCAAGAAGCTCAAATCAACAGCTGGAAGCCTTAGGAAAAAACTTTGGGAAACCAAAAGTGAGAAAAAACTAAGGTAAGATGGAGAATATATCAGGCGCATAAGAAAAGAGCCAAACTGCTGAGCTCTCTCTGCTGCTCTACAGGTTCTGTGGGGTTCTGTTTTATTTTTATGAACATCACCTGGCTCAGTCAAGAATCCTCATTTCTCCCCCCCTCCCTTGACTTCGATTCAATCTTTTTATTGATCCTAATCTACACTTCCAGGAATGCTCTTCCATGTAAATAAAATCTTGCCCTGGGCAGCAGGGTCTGAAGAGTGGAAAAAACAGCACTCGAAGGTCGTTAGAGAAACCTTGGAGGAGCCTTAAACGTCAAAAAACAGCGTTCTGGCTGAAAAGGGGAACATTAGAGGGACTGTATTAGTGCATCATATTTATTTATCACTACCCATTTAGACAATTTGCCAAATCCCAGAGCAGGAATTTGGGTTCTGAGCAATGTGTTCGTGCTTTTTCCATTCAGCCAGACTGGGGGGGTTGGTGTAGATGTGCTCCCACTTAAATATTTTAAAAGATTATGTGGATAAAGAGATGAACAAGCTCTTCAGTATCTCTCTGGGGCTTATTTTTGAGGAAACAAATGTAAGAGGGAGGGATGGAAAAATAACAAAACAAGATTTTAGAAACCATCATAGTGTCAAAGGGTGTTTGTGGAGTCAGATTCTCTTAGACTTACAGCAGTAACATTCTTCCTTGCTTTCCAGTGTAATCTGGATTTATTCTAAGATCCTTGGGACATATTTTTCTCCACTTAAACAAGAATCCCTTGAGATGGACATGATTAACAGTTGTTTCAAGAAACCAGAATGGGGAAACAAGTTTTTCTGGGGGGAAGGGGTTGGCTTTTGTTTATGCTTTTGTTTGCTTTTGTTGTGTCTTTACTTTTGTTTCTGTGTTTACTTTTGTTTGTTATGCTTCTGGGTTTGCTTTGTTGGTATTTTTTCTTTCACTACACACCCAGTATTTGCTTAGAGTTACACAGTTTTAGGGCCCTCTGAAAAGATTTTTTCTCCCAGCTGAGGACTGGAGCTTGATTTTTAGAACCGGACTGTAACTTGAATTGTCGTTTGCTGACGCAGCACAAAATGTTACAGAATTCAGAGTCCTTAAGAACATATTGGCTGTGCTGCAATTAGGGCTGCAGGTATTCTGCAGAAATCAAGCAGAGCTGTGCAAGGCAAGTCACATCACTGCCAGAAGAGATTCTGTACAACTTTCTCCCCTCCATCAGCAAAACCACTGGAAAAGGTCTCTGCCCTCTTTGCAGGATCCCTGACCCATCTGTTGAGCTGCTGAGAGGCTGCACAGAACCACGTTATAAACAGGATTAATGACATGATCTCGCTTAAAATTGACCCTCGAGCAAGAAAAGGAGGGGAAAGAGGCATTTTTAGCCCAGTGATTTATTTCCCAGCCAATCTTACATATGGTTGGTACTTGCACAGGCAGGAGATGGGGACCCATTGAATTGGATTAGGCTGAATTTGATTAATCTCACTTAAATTAGATTTATCTAAACCTGCATTAAACCGTGTTCGTTGAGCAGTAAAATTATAATCTTTACTCCTCAGCAGAGATTCCTTCATGTAGGTGCTAAAAATCTCTGTATTACAGTAAGTACTGAATTGACAGAAATGGAATATAGCTGCACTCCTGTCCAACAGCTACGGTTTGAGTTTGAATTATGGAGTTAATTACTCAGTGGAATTAAATAACACCTATTAAGTTCACTATCGTGTGAAAGCCACTAAGGTTTTGTGTGTGAGAAAATCATTTGCTGCCCAAGCTCCTTAATTAAAGCATCAATAATCATAATCTCCACCTGAAATCTTGCCATCTCTAAAAGTCACCCCTATGTCACAACTAAGATACAGAAAAGCATAAAATCAAGCAGTGCTGGCATTATTTAATCTGTAATACAAAAAAAAAAAAAAAAAAGAAGATAAAACCAACCCAAAACCAAACTTCATAGGCAGGAATTACTTGAAATAAATCCATATTATCTAAATAAGAGATAAAAAGCTGGAAAAAGTGCTTTTTTATTCTCTTTCAATGAATTCTTGGCCATCCCCAGTCATAACTCCAGTCTCAAGGTCTCATTGCTACACCTTCTTTGTACCCTAATTTCAAATGCAGGGTCTTGGTGCTAAAAAGCATCAAATGTTCATATTTACCAACAGCATAAAAACACAAAAGTGAACAGGAAACCCACAAAAATACAGGATCTAACATCTCCACTTGCTGTATTTGACCCCACTGAGTATTGAAGGAAAATTTCTCCACTAAAACAAGCTCTAAAGTAGCTGAGAATTTCAGATATCTTACTCAGGATAGTCATAGGTAAAGACTAAATTTTCAAGGAATAACAGCAGAACCAGTCAGACCAGTTGCACACTAACACAGTCAGATGCCTCAGGAATCAGCAGAAGGTCATTTTGGACAAAGATATTCAGCACATGCTACAGTGACATTGATACTGAGATCCAGATCTTCAAAAGGGCTTTCCCCAAATAATGAAATGCATGAAAGAGCTGTGGTTTTCCAGGGGGACCCTCCACCAGCCAGAAGACTGCAATAGATTACTGGGATATTTAGGACTGACCTTTCACAAGCACCATCAAGCACAGCAATAAATCACAGCTTTAATCCCCTTTCACCCACGCACACACAACACCAAAGATTAATCCAAAATATTAAAAGAGAGTTGCAATGAAACTGTCATGGAATCTAAACCAATAAAGGCAAATATCTGAGAAGGGCAGCAGCCAAGTATTTTATATTTCAACCAAGATTTACTAACCCTTTTCTTATTACTAACCCTGATATGAACCAGAAAGCTATCCCAGGAAGTAACTCAAAGGAAAAACAAACCCCAAAGCAAACACATGCCCCCGCTCCCAGAACTGGGGGCTGAACAGGTTACTGGGCTGGGAAGGGTATTCTGGAACAGTGACAGAGCCCAGGGTAAAAAGCCTCTATTTCTCATTAAATCAGCAGTGACTCTGTCAGAAAAGTAAGATTTTCAATGCAACTTGTGTTTCTAAGTTGTTATTTAAAATATCTTCTCTTAAACCACAGAAGTTTCAGGAGCATCAAAGAGTTGTTGTGTATGATTAAGGGAGCTCATGAACCCACACTCAGCACTGAGGAGTTAAAGCTCATCAATGCATCACCCTGGCACTGACAAAGCACCAGAGAACTTTCTTTAGAGACAGAACTGAAAGTTTAGGAGTTTTTTGAATTGCAATACTGGATGATTTTATCTATTTATGTTAAGGCTTGTTTCTTACTTGAGCATAACTAACATACACGTGCCTAAACCACAGTGATCAGGAGCATTTGTCCATTTCACACCTCAGAAATCATGGCACAGATTCTGCTACAGCAGCATATCCTATGGCATAGATATGCCAAATTAGGTACATTTTAAAAAGGCTTTTTAAACTGAAGAGATATAAAACAATTATAAAGAAGAACAACAAGTTATGTGCCATTTGTATACATTAAAATGACTGAAATCCATCCAGGCTTTATAGAAGTCAACTCTGATGTTGTAACCAAAAATAAACTGATATTTTCATAGTTTTTCCCAAATATTTCAAAGAGTTACTTTACCCTATACTTGGAATAGCTGAGGCTATCGAACATACCTGAAAGCATTTGAAATGGAAAAATTTAACATGACGTACCTGTTTTCTTCTTTAAACATCATGAAAACCAAATATGCTTCTCCTGAGAGAACATGTTGCAAAGGTCTCTTGGTTTTGAACCCATCTGAGCAACCACAGGAAATAAAATTCACTCCCCAGGGGTCACAAACTTACTGGTACAATTGTCATGGTCACACACACATAGTGCTCTACTGGGAATGAAACTGGGCTTTTTAAAAAGCATTACTTAAAAATATGTATTCTAGAACTGCTTTCCAAGTATCCTTTTTAGCACCAGAAGTAGCTTTGGGCTTAAAAAAGAAAATTTCACTAATATAAGTATTTAGGGCACTGTACTCCAAGCCCATAAAAAACTCTGGTCCAGTTCTAGGGAAATAATTCCAGCAACTACCCAAAGCTGAGCACAGTTCTAGGGAAGGGCTGCCTGAATTTATACCCTCCAAAAAGGAAATCAGGCAATCACATAATGGAGACAAAAGTCTGCACCTGAGAAAGGTCAAACCTTTGCTTCTCAGATGATTTCTCCAGCAGATCTGATAGGAGGGGTTTATCATTAGCACATCATCTTTCATAATTAAACAGGAATTCAACAACCACAGGCAAACTTTGGATAGAAGTGGGTTCATCACCCTGAGAATCAGCCTCTTTCTATCATTAGCAAGCTCATTATTTACACTTCCTGAATACATTTCCTTGTTAGCAGAGATCTAAAAGTGGCTCTTTGCATTCAGCTGAAATGCTTGGAGCCACATCCCTAAAACTGAGTTCATACCACCTCTAAAACACATAAAAAAAAAAACCAAAGCCCCCCAAATCCAGAGTCAATAACCCCCAAATCCACAGCCAATAACTCGGCAGGGAAAGGAAAGCATTTGCTGTGTTCAAAACAAATCAAGGCTCAGCTCCGTGTCTGAATAAGCCCAGCAAAGAGCAACATAACATCTAATGAGGCACTTGGCAAATTACACAGACTGCTCCTTATTTTGGAGGGAAATGTGGCATAAACAGAAACATGGAATTCTCCAAAGGATGACGTTGCACAGCTTGTGCATTAAAAATAATGTCCAGCAGAATCCTGCAGATATGGAACAAAATGTCAGTCGAATTTGCCCAAATTGTCTGCAGATGTTTGCTGGCCATGCAATCAGGCACAACCAAAATGGGATTTAATGCAGCCCTGAAAAATCAATTACGCAGGATCCCTGTCCTCCTCTGCTCCTGAAAAAATGCCAAAGCTCCCTGTACTGGTGTTATTTTCACTCATAAATTCCCATTAGCCTTGTAAAAAACTATTTATTCCTGAAAGTTTTTATTATGTCTGACTCCAAACCCTTACTTCTACCTTCAAGTGTGTGGATTCCACGAAGCCTCTGGAATAATCAGAATCTTCACATCATGGCAACAATTTGAATCTCTTTTCTACACTCTAATAAAAGCCAGGATAAATTTAAGTGTATTGACAACCATATGATTTAAAAAGGAGATGCTGGAGTCAGCCTGTCCACAGACCCCTTCAAAAGGAACCCAATAAATTGGCAATTATTCTAGTAATTATTAACATTTACTGCATTTATATAGAATTAAATATAAATGCATACATCATCTTAGGAATGGTATTTTTTAAGAGTATTCACCATTCCAGTTCTCACACCTTGATCAAACCCAAGGGAATGTATGGACTGTAAATGCCAAACACTAACCTTTATTAATTAATAATTAAATAATTAAAGTATTTTGTTATGTGCAAATATAGCATTGTGTCACTGGCACATTACAAAAAGCTGAAAGGAGTTTTCCTTAAGGGAATCCATTTTTAGAACCATTCTATTCTGCTTTTAGGTCAAAGTAGATGATTCACACCAAAAATGTAAATGCTTAATGTTTCTATTTTCACAGGGAACTTAATAATTTCCATTAATCAGGCCAATCATAAAACTGTACAGAGATAAATTTTATATCCTAAAATTTCATTTTAAAATGAAGACATGTAGTAAATAAATCCACATGCAGCTCAAAAACTCTTCTATTTATAGATTGAGAAGGTTTTCATCCCAACTTATATAAAACATAGAATGGGGGCCATGTTTATTTTCCTTTCTTCCAATTCCACATGCTGTTCTAGAAGTCAGATAATAATGAAAATATATGAATCCCTCTTAGCTAACAAAATAAGAGTTTTATTCAGCCAGTAATATTTTCAGCAAGACTGATTTTTGAATTTTAACACCATAAAAACTGCTTATAAACAGCATTAATCGCTATTTGTTTTTCCTTCTACAACTGGCCAAGTAATTTGCTTTCTGTAATAAAACTCAGCTTTGCCAGAAATGGCTTGAATTAAAAAAATATAGAGGAGTAGAACTATTCTAGCTGATATTGTGCATATCTTAGCAAATTTTTAAGTAATATTTTATGCTCTGGATAAGTCTGCATTCAGAAAATGCACTAAAATGAGCAAATATCTGCTCATTCCTCTTTGCAGCCCTTCAGACTGAAGCCAACACTTATCTGCAATTGCTTTAAAATCTACATTTTGTTGTTTGGTTTCAAGCCACTTTAAAGGTAACCCAAAAATTTACCCAAATAAGCAGTTAAAAGTTAAAAAGATAACAGGGAAAATTTATGTTTCATTTAGAATTTCTCTGCAATTAAGTCTATTAAAATACCAATGGGAATAATTGCATAACTAATCAAAACTCCACCCTTTCCCTTGTTGGTTTAATACATTTACAGAGAAAATACTATAATCCATGAAATCAGAAGTTGAATTTTGAATTCCTGATTCAGAAATGAAAAAAAAAATAAAATAAAAAAAAAAAAACATAGTTCTTCTTGTTGAAGGTCTTGTAGCAGGGCTGTGCTGCAAACACACCTACATTTCTACCAATTTTGTTGTTCCAACCCCCTTCGGAGCACACTCGTGCTGGCATCAACACAGAGGGAAAAACTGGAGCATGAATAACTCCTGAATCACAAAGCCATTAAGGCATCACCACCATCTCCTAACTGGGAGCAAGTTTTAGAAATCTTTCAGCAAATATATAGGTCAGCATCTGTCACTCAGAGCCCCACTTGACAAAGCTTCTCCCAGGGAATGTTGGAAGCCAGGTTTGTCAGCAGGGCCTGGTGCTGGGGGACCAAACAGCACAAAATATTTACACTCAGCTCAGTTATCCTCACTGAACACACTGCAGATTATTCCCCTTCTTCTTTTTCCCCCCAAAAAATCCCTCATGCAAAAATCAGCAGGAATACAGAGTGCTGGTTGGGACTGAGATTTGCTCAGTTTTATGTATTTAATTCCTGGGCCAATGTGGTGATCCTTATTTACTACGAATAAATTGAACACGACTGCTTCTGGTATAAAACTAGGAAATTTCACTGAATGTCAATCATTGGATAAATTCAGTTCTTAATATTAAAAAAAAAAAAAAGGAGGCTTTCAACTGTAGTTTTGATTGAGTCTCTCAGTGTTCACTGAACCTCTTGAATAACTAAAATATTTTTTGGTTGTGAGATGTGACTGCAAAAACATAAGAATGAGACGCCAAGCAAATAAAGAGAAACTTGTTACAATCATGCTGTTCAAATTAGTTTTTCATTCCACATGAGATACCTTCTTGTTTCACACCAGCAAGACTGGAACAACTTGGAACAACTGGAACAACTACCAGGACTCTGGTCTGGTAATCATTCCTTAGGATTGAGGGAAAAAGTTGCCTGGGAGGAATGCAGTGGCTTTCTGATCATAAATAGTGGAATTATTCCCAAGAGATCAATTCGTAGGGAAGATGTAAAATTACTACCACCATAAGCAAATAAAACTTTCCTCTACTTTAAATGGTAGAGAACTTCAGGACTAAAGAAATGAAAGCTGCACTCTTAATTCCCTGCATCTGTAGGTTGATGAGTAACGTATTTCTGGAAATTGTTGCTCTGGTGGCTGCAATGGAGCCTTGAAATAAAGTGAGTGAGCTTAAAAGCTGTCTGGGAGCAGAGAGCCAAACTTGTTGTTGTGGGTTGGTTCACTTTTGCTGGCTGTGGATTTATCTGGAGTTGGATTTGAGGGCACTGTGCTGCAGTTCTCACTGCAGACACTCCATTTATTTACATTATCCTGATTCCTTTCTGAATGCTCAAACCAAAACAAGAACATTTTTAAATTAACTAAAAAAACAGACCGAAGCAATTCCTAATGCCAAGACTGGTCTCAGAAAAACAAGAAGTGCATGATCAAAAGGAGATGCTGTCAACAACACTATTTATAGTGGTTTAAAGTGTTAAATTTGTCTATTTTATCTTTGCAGTTTGTCCAGGATTCAAGATTGATTGTAGGAGTGTTTCTCTGAGCAGCACAGTTAGAGGGGCAGTAGTAGAGTTCGACCTTAGGTTGCATTTGGAAGATTTTCTCCATGGCAAAATCTGGAAATACTTTGAGAGCAACATTTCAATCCTTTATAACCCTCGCTCTGTTATCAGCGAGTGTTTGCAGACAAAAGCTGCCCAGCTATTTGTTATGCCCTTTGTCCAATGACAAATATCCCACTCTAAATTCCTGGCAGGATTCCCAGCACGTGCTCCCACACAGGAACAGTTTTGGTGCTGATGGACCAATCTGAGCAAAGAGCAGGATTTTGTCCTGGAAACATTTCTGCTGCTACAAACTCCTGAGCAGGTTATTTCCTTCTAGGAGTGCTCACACTGTGGCATAATAACAAAATATTGCATCCAGATAATGTTCTCCCTATAAAAAGGGATAACCTGGAGCTCTATCCAGGATGCAAACTGGGCCAATGTAACGGGTTCCTTTGAAATTCCAAGGCATAGGGTAAAATAACCCTTTTTTCCTTCCATGAATATGTAATTAATATCTCACCTATAAGGTCTCCACCTTACACATTTTGACCATGACTTGTTTGTTTAGAAATGTAATCTTTTTGCTTACATGTAAAATTAAGGGGCATAAGATTAATATTTAAAACCTGCTGAATATGCCCCGGAAGCTCCTCTTTAAACACTATATAATCAGGCCTTTGTTTGATCTCATTTCCCTTTTTTTTTCCTCCATCCCAATCCTCCTTTCAAGTGTTAGACAAATCTCCTCCAGTCTAACATCAAAACATACTGACAGGAATAAGACTGCAAGGCTGCTGAGCTCCTCTCAAGCAATGCCACCCATTGATCCATGAATAAATGTTCCAGCTTCAAGGCACATCTCTGCTGTAAAGTTATCTCTCTGGAGATTCAAAGAAGAGCTCCTTGTCTGGTGCCCAAAGATCTGAAAACCTGCCGTAGTAACTGGAGGATTCAGAAACTTGACATCATGGTTTGCAGCATTTGGCAGGATTTACCCTCATTCTCTTATGAAAAAGCAACAGAATTTTACAAGAATCACCTAGAAGATTTAAACACTCTATTTTCACATGTTGGCTTTCTGCTGCCAGTTTAATAACTGCTTGAAATTAAAAAACACCTTGTTTTCAACCACTATATTATATATTATGATTATGAACATTATTACAAAGGTCTTGCTTTCATTTTGTGACATTGCTTTCATTGCGGTGATATTGTAACAATACCTAAAAAAATTAATAGAGCACTATATTGCCTATGATATTCAAGGAGTATTGAAGATGTAACTGAAATTCTGAATTTAGAAAATCTTTGAGAAATTCTCCAACAATAAAGGTTTTCAGGTATGTGCCTTTGGTTTCACTGCCACGTAATGAATAAAACTCAAAATATGCAACTTCTGCCATTTTGCCCCAAAGGCCACTGTGAAGGAGTAGCCTAAGTGGATACTCAGACTGTGTTTAAATCCCAACCCAAGAGTAGCTCCTGGAAATGGTGGTACAAGTGCTCCTGAATTACCTTCCAGATTAAATGTGACGGAAACTTCTTTTCAATCTCTGTGGCATTCACAGCGTCAAACACTCCCTACCATTGAGAGACACAGGCTGAAAAATGCTAAAACATCTACACTTAAAGTGGGTATCTATAACAACACCATTTTCCTGAAATTTTGTGGCACTATTTCATTTTGGGTCAAGTGCTCCGGTTTGTAAACAAAGCTGAATGAGACTGTCTGAAAAGAAAAGGGGAGGAAAAAGGAAAATAACAAATGCAACTGTTCTCCTGGGTGAACCTTATCTGAAGAGCTGTGATGAATGCTGCTATAATATATCAAATGCCAGTTAACAATAGTCTGCTACAAAAGAGCTGGCTTTGGGAGATATTTACTCACGTCATTCTTGGCAAGCACTCAAAGTATGAGTCAGTCCTGGAACATTTATACTACTGCTTACAGTTAAAAAGAGATTCAGGTCTGACTATTAATACCCAACTCACTTTTAAAAACTGGTTTTCTGTGTGACCGTTTCTTAAATTCTGATGTTTAAAGTATATTTAATTTCTTTTTAAGGAAAAGGTACTGTCTTGGAAGCAAGAGCCTATTTGTGAAGCAAAAACAGTGACATGCACTGACTGAACCCGATTCAAATTTATCTGAGCTAAACAGTAAAATTGAAATATTGGCTCCAACTAAGCTGCCAACCTGTTTCTGACAGAGGTTTTAGCTCAATTCCCTCACACCTTCTCCAACAGCTGCTGTATTTGCAAGAACTGTCATTAGTTTTCCAGTGGAAAATGACTGTAAAATCTGTTCTGAAATCACACCAAGTTGCCAGAATCCCAAACACAACCACCTTTCAATTACCTGAAGTAAATGAGAGTTCTGGTAACACAAATTAAGGAAGAAACCAGTGGTTACACAAACACAGGCACAATAAACTGCAGAGAGCAGGGAAGCACCAGGCAGGTTGAGGACTGGGAGTGCAGAGATCCCACAGGGAGCACTAACCCAGGTCCCAGCAGTCCCGGATCGTGGCTCCTCCGCTTCCACACCCACGCAACTCCAAGGGAAGCAGCTCCACGGAGCTGCACCTGCAGCCTCAATAACTGAGAGGTGATTGCAGATGGAATCAAAGAAAACGAGCAGCTTTTACCTTCTGCAGAGCTATTTATCACAAAAGCCTGACTGCGGTGCATATGGATTGTAATGGACTAGGGAAGGAGCGGGAAATAATGGACCAGTGCTTCCCTCAACAGCTTAAAGTAATGTGATTTCAACTGGAATATACCTCACCACTTCCTAGAAAATTATACACACAAAAACTTGCAGCAAATGTGGAATTTCAAATGTGATTTGGAATTATATTCCATCACATTCTCTAAGGACATTAGATAATGATAGTTATTTGTATTTCATATATGAACAAACAGACACACACCAAACACACTGAGGCTGAATATAGGTATTTTTTTAGTCAATAATATCCAAGGGAGAAATTACAAGTACTTCAGTGAGCTGTTCCTTTTGGCAGAAGGCACATAAAACTGTTGGGAAGAAGATTAGATAGGAAATCAAGGTGTGGATGAGGTCAGAAGTGAGAGTGGGGTTGGTTTTTTTGTTTAACAGCCAGTGCTTACTCAACCTGTGCTCAGTTTGGAACTTTCCCCCTCAGCCCTCACCCCAGACCCTGAGGAGGAAGCACTCGGGAAGGCAGCAGGAGTGCCCCTGGTCCTGCCATCCCGTTTTTTCTCACATTCCCATTCTCCTCCACCATCCCACCACCCCACCATCCACTATCTCCTGGATGCCCCTCCAGAAACATTCCTGCCCCTGCAGCACCACATGATGTCCACTGCACCATCAGCACCCTGTGCCCGTCCCACAGCCCTTCCTTCTGAGGCACAGCCATGCTTCCCCAATCCTGCCCCCTCACATTCCCACCTCACCCTCCAGGCATTCCTGGCCCCCCAAGCCCATCTCACAGCAGCTGTGACCCCTCATCACAGCATCATTTTCTGAGGAGCGGGTGGTGGTCCCTGGGGTGAGGGTCCTGCAGGCTGCCCGGAGAGGAATCCTCTCCTCATCCTCCCTCTTCTTCACGGAGAGCAGAGCTGCTGCCCAAAGCATGCCCACTCAGACAGGGAGCGTGGCTGCGATGCTCCTCTCCATGTCCCTCTGATGCCCCAGTGACTGGGACCATCTGTATTGCTCCTGGGAGGAAGGCTCGGAGCTGACAGAGCCCTGGATGTCACCCTGCCCTGGGCTCCATTCCCCATGCCATGGGATGGACATGGCACAGGAATATCGCTGTGTTTATTGGAATCCTGGAATGGTTTGGGTTGAAGGGACCTTAAAACTCATCCAGTCCCACCCCCTGCCATGGGCAGGGACACCTTCCACTAGCCCAGGTTGCTCCAAGCCCCGTCCAACCTGGCCTTGGACACTTCCAGGGATCCAGGGGCAGCCACAGCTTCTCTGGGCAACCTGTGCCAGGGCCTCACAACCCTCACAGGGAAGGATTCCTTCCCAGTACCCCATCTAAATAGGAACATGAAATCAAGAAGGCAGGAAATGCTGACAGAGTGATCCAGTTTCTGAAGAGCATCATGTTTTGGAAGTGCTGTCTCTATTGTATTTTCCATATCCTATGCAGTATGTTTTAGCACAGCAAAATGCAGAGAGGTTGTTCACATTTATTGGTTATTTAAGAAGTGTTCATATTAGATTTATCTATTCAAAGTGTCTTTTCTTGACATCACCTTGGTGCTGTAAGCATAACGTGTTATTTAGCATGCAATGTGATAATTTTTTAAATGTAAATTATTTAATGAAAATCATGTTTTAAATTCACATCAAAAATCCATATCGTATACCTGACACCCATATAAAAATCAGGAGCAAGTTTTACTTGAGCAATTTTGTTTATCTTGGAGGCTCAGGCAATTAACTAAATGTCCAAGTGTGTTATTTAATCAGTGACAAGTGCTGCAGCTTTTGCTAAAATAGCTGGAGGTGGTAATGAAAAATGCGAGTTTTACAGAACCTCTCACACCTTACTCCGTGTATTGGAGATCAAAGAGACTCTTGAGTCTTCAGAGCAGCTTTCTGGAGGCTGCAGGGAGAGCTAGATCATAATCTCTTCCTCTGAAATGTTTCTATATGCTCAGGATATTGGATGTTTAAGGCATGAACAGCTCTGAGCTGATCAATTGTATTTTCTGAGTGCAGCTCAGTGTTAGTCTGGGACTTATTGTGCAACATAATCATTAAAATATTGGTTTCTTGGAGCCAAGCAATTTTGGTAGTATATTTAAAATAGCACTACCTGCACATAGACGTACCTTTTTCAAAAGCCTGCTTAACTATATTTAAGAAGATAATAAACACCAAATAAATAAACAAGTCTTTTTAATTACAATTTGTCCAGCGTCAACATTTGCAATATACTGGGTAGATACTATGGGTAAATTTATGGACATTTAATGGTTAATAGATGAGTACCATTCATCAGTCTGCTTCAGCCTGGTGCAGAAACACTGTCAGACTTTTGTAATGGGCTTTCTTTTCCTTGGATTTTTTAAATAGTGCCTAAAAACTTAAAAATGAACAAGATAGAAACCAGTGCTAGGCAAATAAGATAGAGACCACACACTGTTTTCACATTTCACTTGCTTTGCTTTCCTTTGCTTTCTGATTATTTTCAGAGAAAGAAGCTCAGGAGAAAGGAATTGATCAAATAGAACAGGAAAAGACAGGAAGATCCCATCTCATGTGGAAGAACCGCACTGGAGAGAGGTAAAAACTGCAAATCCTCATGCTAAAATGCTGGGAAACTTAGACAAACCCAAATGTATTTGCCTGAGGATCAGTCAGGTTGTGCTGGCACGTCTATAATTGAATCTACCTGATTTAAAAGCAAGTATTAATCTCTGTCAACAAAAATATGTATGGCAATATTGAGCAATAAGAATGCACATATATCTCTCTATATATACTATATATCTATATATATAGTATATATGTATGTATCTTTGCAGGAATCCAAGAAACAGTCCTTTTGTGTGCAACTCCAAGGACATTAATTCACTTTCTGATATGGATGTGACTGTGCAGTTTTCAGTAAGGCAGGACCACAGTATTGGACTGACTGAGGTTCACTGTAAGACTTTTTCCAAAGGCTGAGTAGCTTGGTACTCAACTCTCACTTACATATTTATGTTGTTCCTTCTTTCCAGACAAGTTACCTTTTGAGTGCTATTAAATATTTACATGCTGTCAGGAGTAACAAGATGGAATAGGAACTGACATTATCAAAAATAGTAAAGACACACTTAATCTTACTTCTCTAGCTTTATGAGGAAAAAGACACCGTCTGCTAAATAATTTCAGTAGTTTTTCCACAGCCAAGAACTTTGCAGAAAGCACTGGAGTTCAGGATAATTGTATCTGCCAAGGAGCAAGACAATTTCACATGTAAATATATATATTGCAACTGAAGAAAGTAAGTCTACTGTCTGAAAAGTGACCTCACATAATTTATGCTTCCATTGCTGTATAGTTTTAGCCTCATGTTAAATCCACAGAATTTTAACTTCTTTTTTATATCAATGTGCTCTAGTTCATTATTTGAATGCATATGAAAGCAAAAATACTACTTTGTATGCATTTAGCAGAAGCAAATATTATTTGACTCGGAATGACGAATTATAGACATAATTTTCATTGTTTTCTCTACCCTATTCCATAAAGATGATTTAACTCAAAGAAGGTCTTCTAACTTCAGCATTATTCAAGGGAGTTGCTGATATATAGCTGTAAATTTAAGCAACTGTTCATTAAAGGACATTGGCCTTATTATTAAGTTACAGCATTGGGGTTTTTTTATGAGATTCAGTATTAAAGTGCTTACAAACAATTACTGAAAAATTGCCATTCAGTATTTTATTTTGCTTTTCTCTTCTTAGCTCAAGGTCTCCTTTTACATCAAGCCCCCTGTCTTTTTTGCACATGTTGATCATCATTTATTCCTAACTTTTTAGGATAACTCATTAGGATATGGGAAATAACACTGTTGCAATAACCTGTAATAATTAAGATCCTACAGATGCTGCCACTTTAAGCTCTGTTAGGTAAAAAGATCTGTTCAAAAGCAATATTGGGGATTTAGGCCCAAAACTAATATAAACATGTAGGTAGTTTTGTTGCTACAAAAGGAAAGGAAAAAACTGTTTATTTTGAAAACTCTGTTTTGTCAAAGAGAGTTTATTTTACAGGCTGCTTGTCTATATTTCTGGATTTCATAGGTATAGAAGGCAACGGACTTTTAAATTATTAAACAAGTAGCTGTCCCTCACTTTTGTGACATCTTGATGAAATCAAATTTTTCTCTTGGTTTCACACCTCAGCTTTGCAAAAAGAGTTGGTATAAATTATCCACATATGCACATGAACTTGCATTTCATAGCACCCACATTACTCTCTTCATTCACTACCTTAAAAACCAAGAGAGACATGGTTGAAGCCAACAAGGTGTGAAATAACTGACCCATTTATTTTCAGTAGACTTAATTTTAAAAAGTTAATTTGAGCAACCTGCTAATTGGATAAATCACTCGGATCTGTTGGTAGAGATGCATGATAATGGCAGCACAACCTGTGGGACACTTTCCAGGACTCCAGCCCTGATCAAGGCACTGATTGCATGGCATCACCTCACTGGGAGAGTGGCTGCTGAGCCACGGGATGTGACAGGGCTGCTGAAAGCAATTTTCCTGTGTAACCCACTGGACTGGACTGAAATCAGCTGTGAAAGCCATCTAAACATGCACTTTATCTGTCAGACTGGAGGATCCCAGTGAAGTTTAGTGGGTATGTCTTCACAGGATTCCTGCATAGCCTCTCCCAGGGAAATACATCTGGAAAGGCAGCCTGCACACTGCTCTTCCTGAAGAGAAGGCAGCACAGTGAGTCATTGCTGAGCTTGAGGCTGCTCAGGATTCATTCACTGCCTCTACCTGGAACACTGACAAAACCATCAGCACAGCCTCCCTCAGCTTCCCCTCCTCTCTTCCTCCCTCTGTGGGTTTCCACTCCTCCCTTTGATATTTTATGTAAATATTACAGTTGAGTGTAAGAGTTCTCTCTTGTGTCAGCGCTTGCCATAATTCCCTGTCTCAGACAAACCAACCAAAAGGGACCACCCTTGTCAGATTCCAAGCTTCCAACACCAGTTCAGGTACTTTCAGTGTTCGTGTGGATACTGGAAAGCTTGGGAATGGTCTTCGTCAGAAGAGCAAAGCAAAAATCCAAGGTCATCTAAACGAGTTAGGATCTGAGTCCAGAAATGGATGTGAAATTCCTGGCATTTCAGTGGCACGTTAGGAGGCACCAACAGCTGGATCATCAGGTTTCCATCATGTTTCTTTGTCCTCTTCCAGAGGTTATTCGTCCTTCCCCCACCACATCTCTGGGTAGAAGCATACACATGCTGTTTTATTACTAGGCTGTAAAAACCCTCCAGGTTAGAAACCCTACCATTAAAAGTTTGGACTCATTCAGAGAATTTTCAGAATTGATATTCCAGAGATGCAGCTGCTTATCAAAACTGTAGTCACAGAATCACAGAGGTTGGAAAAGACCTCCAAGATCGTTGGGTCCACCTTTCCTGGTGGAAACCAGCAGGTATTTACAGATGGAGGCACATGGATCCCTGAAGTATTCATGTGGTTTTTAACAGGCTGCCTCTCATTTTAAAGTTTTGATGTTAATCACCGTGCCTGCTGGAAATAAATACATCAAGATCATTTTCAGTGAGTGAGCTTTAGTTCTTCAGTTCATCCCTGGGAGTTTCTGAGTTAGGAAAGCTTGTCCTAGGATCATTCTTAGAACCAGTGGACTGAATGCTGGAAAGTTGTTTCTGTAAATTCTGTCTTGACAGAGGTTCCTGATCTCTGCAGGCTGATGTTGTCAGCTGTTATTATTGCTTTGTTAAATGCAGTTGTCTCTGATTGCCCTCAGTATTAGGTAAATCATTCTTTTCCCAATTCAGAGGCTGAGGACTGAATGCAGAAGTATAAATTTAGGCATAACCTTATGTCTGTTCTTTTCCAGTTGCAAACATGATCCTGTTGAATCCCCCACAGGTACTGCCAAGATCTCACCCTCATGATGTAATCTTGCTTTTTCTGTCCTCCCCAGCCAACTCTTTCAGTATCTTATTGATTACTGTGCCACTGTTGGAGCCTACCACCTTTCACAGTCATGCATTATGCATCTGCTTCTCTTTTAATATTCTTAATACTTATCTAATGCTCTCTTTTTTATTTTTATTTTTTTTTTGCAAATATAACTGGGTTTACTATCTTATTTATTCTGGAAAAATGCCAGGCATTTCTATCCTCTGTATGGTCTTTTTTTGCCCTTTAAAACATGCAGACACACAGTCTGCAAGGTTTGCTTGCTGTGGTGATCTTGATCTGAACTGATTGTCCTTCATTAAGTACACTGACTTTTGCTTCCAGCTTCAAAGTAAAAGGTGTTCACTTTGTGTGGGATTCAGGCCAGTGGGAACCTGACTTGAAGTTCATGTTTTCTGTGTGAGCAAGACCCTGAACTCCACTAAGTTCCAGGGGACTTGTACATCATAAACCCATTTATATCTTCTCTTACCTCCTGATGGAAACACTCTCTATGTGTCTGGGCTCTTGGAGTAGAAGTGTTTTAAAGAAAACTGTTGGAAAGGCCATGAGATAAAGGCTGGTTTTTGTCATGTATTTCAAATTTATGTTCCAGCCTGACTGTATTTCCCAATGTCACTGACACTCACGTGCAGACACCGTGAATTCTTTAAGTGTGGTACAATAACAGACCCCTTGGCAACTGGAGTCTCCTGTTATTAGGAGAGATGATTTGCTAAATATTCCTCTGTATAGAGAGAGGGTTTGAAAAGGCTGTGATTTGCATGGCATGTGCTGATGTGCACTTTGCTATCATGGGAAATGAGGCTCCTTTTTGTGTGGAAGAACACAGCTGAAAGTACCAGCCAAGGCTGCAGTGGCTGAATGACTCCCATACACACGGCGTGAAAAATCCCCTGACATTTGGAAAGGTCAATCAGCTTCTGTTTGGTTTGGTTTGATTTTAATCAATACCTGGATTTACTCCTACAAAGTTACTGTGTGGCCCAGTCCATTCTGTTGTCACAACCTTCATGAGATGCCCGGGTTCAGGAAACTACTTATTATTTACTTTGTTTTAAAAACAGTTGTGACATTGGAAGGCATTCTCTTCATGCACCTCTTTCTCAAAGATCTTCTCTACCCTCAGAGCTTAGTTTGGGTTTCAATATATTTTTAGAGAGCAAGCACAACACTTTCTGCCTACACAAATTTAAAATGAGCTGCTATTAGTTCATGTGCTTTTCCTGATTTGCTTCCGTTATAGTAACTTGATGTCCTCAATGCTGGAATATCATCATTTCAGGCAAAATGAGCCTCCTCCCACACATAGAAGTTCCAATAACCATAATGCAAATACTCCTGTGAAAATATTTGGGACTGGTTATGAAGTAGAGGAAGAAATGCTCCTTCTTTATGGGTGCAATCACATCAGAAGTTTTCAGCATTTGGTATATTATGTGGTCATTTTGTCCATCCAGGGATCTTTCAGGCAACACTTCAGGGAACTAAAAGCATTTTATTTAATCTGTTTTCCATTTTATTCAATTTAATTCCTTTGATTCTTGTGATTTCAAAGTCATTCACACAAATATGAAAATCAAAGGCAAGTGGATGAGACAAATGCATTTTATTCTCCTACAGAACAAGGCACCTATGGGGATAAACTAAATGTGACCCTGAGAGCTGTCAAGACAAATTAACTGGTCAAAACCCATCTGAACAAATTCAAATTTAAACTGGGTAAAACTAAAAAGAGAGGTCTCTCAGCTGTCATACTTAACATTTAGACCTACAGTGTTTAAGGAGTCAGATGTACCTTCCATTTTTTTCCTAAAGGACCAACTTATTTAAAAAATAAACATTAATATCTGAAGCATTACTGAATTCTTGCCAGCAGCCAAAAAGAGCTTTAAAAGTCAGGGAAAAAAAAAGGCCTTTTTTTGAGATGGAAATTAATTCAGTAAAAATTATCATAACTGCCAAAGTGGTAACGTGATGATTGGGAATTTAAGTTGTAAGCAAAACCAATCTTAATTTTTTAGGCAGATGAGCCAAATGCTACAGGAGAGTATTAAATCAGAGGTGTTTCTTTGGAGCAAAGTCCTTTTGGTGAGAAAGGTAATTTCTGATGCAAAGAGATACAGCCCATATCCTGAAAATTGACTAAATCATACTTGTGAAATTAAATGTGAATGGTAAACGTTCCTAATTGAGACCAATTAATTCAAGAAAGCACCACAGTGAAGATGTTGCAGACACACAGTGAGAGCTGCTGACCACAACAGTGCACCAGATGTATCTGAAGTAAACAATACTGTTTTCCCAGTCAGTGCTTCCCAGAAAAGCATCCAACTGGATTATAATTATACTGAAGGTTGCCTTTAAATCTGTTTTCTTTTTCTTCTGGAATTGATAAATTCTATGCATTTAAGAAACAGGAAAAGAAATGTTTCTAAAACCTATAGAGAAAAGTACATTTCATCCTGTTTTTCCTGAACTGACCTTCCCTGTAGTTGTCATCTATCACGAGGGACAACCACGAGTGTCTGAGGGGACTGCCAGAGAAATCCAACCCCAATATGCCAGAGCCTGTCCTATTTCTGAGCAGTGTCCTCTGCTATGTGAGATCCACTTTTTCCTGATTCTCAGTACAGTTATTTTGTACATCAATTGTTTATCCCTGGCTCCCCTCAAGATCCTTCTGTCATTTCTTCTTCCCTCATAAAAGCCCACTTGCTGCTCCTATCGATCTGTGCTGGAGCCTCTCCCCAGAGCTTTGTGTTACCACTTTTGTGATGCTCATAACAGCAGTGCTCTTCTGCAAAGTGGAGGTCCCATCTATAATTGATGTATTTGCCTAACAGAACAACCACGTGTTTTCACAGGGTTCTCGTGCCAATTTTGCCTTTGAGGCAGTTCTTGGTTCAAGCAAATCAACTCTGACTGGACTTTGGAGTGTTTCTGAAGACCTTCGTGAACTGGGGATTGCAGGAGTTGATTCAGCTTCAGTTACACCCTGAGGAAGCCTGAATTCAGCTGCTGAACTCAGGATGAGCAAGATCAGGCATTTTAGGAAGAGAACATGCACATCAGTCTGTGTTTAGGAGTATTCTGGGATGCTGTTTCCTGTGCTTGAAGCACTCGGTCTTCTGAGACAAAATGTACTGAGGAACGAGCCCTTGCAACTCTATCTATGTAAAATAAACAAAAAAAAAATGTCTTATGGAATCAAATTTGATACAACTTTATTCCTTCTTTTCCCCCCCTTCCTTTAATTGCTTACTTCCATTTTCTCCTGCTGGAACATTTAAAATGGAGAGGTTGGTTAGAAATTCAAAACTTGAAGTGAAAATTGTGTAACTCAGATGTGTGTGTTAGTGTTCCACATTCTAACTGTGCCTTTTAACTTTTTAACAACCATTAGTGGCAGGGCTGACAAATGGTAGAAATCCAAAAAAAGGTGTCAGAATAGTTTCTTGCTCTTCTCATTTCTTTTTCCCTGCTACCTACAAAGAGAAAAGGGAGCCTGTGAGATTACATCAGCCAGGAAAAAATAGAATCAAGAGGGAGAGATGTGATGGAAATTCCTATAAAATCTATTCTCTGATTAGAGGTATCATAAAGTGCATGAAGAAACACAGGGGATTGCCTGGAGTTTTCTTTTGACAAAGAGGCATCAGCACATGGCAGGGTAGACAGCTGGAGTCTGTGAAGTGACAATCTCATCTGGTATATTTATTACAAGGAAAGGGAAAAAATACTATATGCATGTCTTCAAGTTAAAAAGAGATAGGCTGATAGCCTGTTTTGAACTGAGACACAAAAACAGTGCCTTCTCCAGATTCATGAACTAATTAAAATCTATAATGCAGGGACTACCAAGAGAGAAATGAACACATTTTACATATTCTGTTAATGTCGAACACTGAGTGTAATTTTTCGTCTTAAAGTCTGTGTAGTGAAAAGAAATTAAGCACAGGAGTTTTACTCCATTAGATTGCTAAAGCAAATTTTCTGAGTGTAGGACTGGGCATGAAGAGAGAGTTCTCCCTTCCATGTTTTAAGATGGGAAATAGGAGAATGGGAAAATTGCCAAGGTTCTTGGTACTATGAAGCAATGCACTCCTGAAATCATTATGGTTTTGGACATTACCCATGGCTTTAGTTCTGGGAGTTCCACACCTGGAATTAATGCACGAAGAAACCATAATTTTCATCAGCTCAAAGGGAATATGAAAACAACCTGCTCTCCTTGCCCTGAGAACGGTGTCTCCTGGCTCTGTTTTACCTCCAGAGTCCCTGTGTCTCTCCAAAGAGGACACACAGACCTCACATGGCTCCTCTCCCACATCCACGTGGTCCGGGGGCTCCAGCTGCTGCTGAGACCCCAGTGTGGCACCCAGGCAAAGCCCAAGAAAGTCTGTCATTAAATACCTGCTCAGGTTTCAGAGTTTAAGGTTGGAATTTGCCATGAGGTGTCAGATGCTCAGCATGCAAAGGGGTGCTGGAAGTTCGGCTGAGGAGATGTGCTGTTCTAGTAGCATAATTTTCTGCCCAAAATTCAGTATTTCCTCACAAAAAAAGGAACATCAAAAAGGAAGACTAAAGAGTTTTGACACAGATGACAGTCAGAGCTTTTCCAGGGAGTTCTGTGGCAGAAGATTCTCCATTTTGCTGCAATTCTCCTTAGTTTTGCCTACATTTATTGACTTAGAGTACACGAGGAAATATTTTTGTTTGTTTGTTTTGATGTTTGTTTGATCTTTGCACGAATGATCGACATTCTAGGCCAACACTTCCTGCAAAGAATATTGCAAAGACCCAGCTACCTCTTCCCAAAAAAAGCTGGCTCTTCAGACACGATGTTCCAGAATTGTCCATCTGTCTTATTTGATATCTTCCTCAGCCTGCTGCTCCTCCTTTCTCGGTTTGGAGTGGAGTTGTTTTTAGGGATAACATCAAAGCAGGCTGTGCCCGTCCCACTTCGCACACTGCCAGGGTCTGTGTTATGTAAATGGCAGAGAATCGCTGCCCGAGAGAGGCAGCGCCAAAGCAGGTAATGATTTAAGGAAAAGCACCGCGACTGTGTGCCGGGAATGTTGAGGAGCCCGTTCCTGTCAGCAGCTTCTCTGCTCTACTTTCCCTTCTCCCTCCTTTGCCAAGCCAACTTGAACTCAGGGAACTGCGTGCTCAGGAAAACCTTAAACCGAGTCTGCAATCAGTCTGGCCGCAATCAATGCAGCACAGTTCATCATCTTTATTAACTGAATTAGCTTTTCCTTTTTCTTTTCTTTCTTTCTTTTTTTTTTTTTTTTTTTTGGTATCTGCATCTCTTTTGAGGCTGGAGCCCATATGATGCTCAGAAAACTTTGGGAAAACTCCTTTTATACTCTCAAAAGAAAAAACGAGGTGATTTTTTCTAAGAAGAACATACGGGTAGTACATATTTAAATAACAAAAACATGTCTAATGTATAGTTTAACACGTGGGTTTAGCTTCGAGGATCTGGCTCTTGAAGCAGTGAAAATGGAAACTAATACCACTGAAAGCAAGATTTACCGAAAAAATTGTAAAACTTCTCTTATACAGAGTTTGCTGGAGGAATTTCTGCTCAGCTCAGGGATGGGATTAGAGCCAAGCTCAGCCCACGGGTGTCCGGAGAGACACAGGAACAGACAAATGATCACTGCAAGAGCTCTTTAGGTTCACTGAGCCAGCGCTGGGTTTGGCTCAGCAAGTCAACAAATTTGATGTTAATTCCTGTGCAGAAAGGTACAAAAGGGCCTTTGCCATTGGGGCACATCAGTTCCACCAAGCACTACGGATTTGTTGAGTTTGTTGGTTCATAGACACAACAATTTATGAAATAACACCATACTCTGGATGTGGTTCATTGATTTAAGTGGATCATTCAGTGCATGTGCTGTTGATGTCACCCATGGGTGAATTAAGCAGTTTTAATTACCTGATAAAAAAATATGAGTGGGCTTTCCTTTGCTTTTTGTAAGAGAGAATTCCTTTTCTTTCTAAACCAGTTTGGATTTGTAGCAGTTTGAGGCATCATATCCCTGCATGTGGTTGTTTTTTCCAATATATCATAGAATTATAGAATGGTTTGGGCTGAAGGGACCTCAAAGCCCATCCAGTCCCACCCTCTGTCATGGGCAGGGGCACCTTTCACTATCCCAGGTTGCTCCAAACCCCCTCCCACCTGGCCTTGGGCACTTCCAGGGATGGCACATCCTAACTAAAAATTCCATTGTTACAGTAGCAAAGTCAAATTTTCTAACCTGTTGCATCCTTCAAAATAAATGAAATATCAAAGAATTCAACACTAGAAAAAGTAGTCTGGGTAGTAAAATATTTTCCTTTAATACAATTTTTTTTGGCACCACACAATACAGGAAATTAATGTTTTTATAGAATTTACTGAGTTTTTGATCTAGCACTGTTTCTTCAACATAAGCAAATACACTGTATTATTTAAATGCCTTTGAATTCCAAGGGATTTGACACTCCCAAGTGTAATTTCAGCCTTTTAAAAGTAATAAATATTTTATAAAAATACAGAATATATCACAGTAAAAATACTTAGGATGTCTTGCCTGCTGTCTGAGAAGTTTTCTATAATTCTTATCCACTTTTTCTGTAGAAAAATGGTGTTATATCAAAAAAAGGGCACGTACCCACATACTGTTGATTCATTTTCTCTTATTCACATCTTCTTGTTTTCCTCATCATCCTTCTCAGCCTCATCCTGATGCAAATCAAGGAGCTAATTTGCATGCAACACTTTAATTTCAAGCCTGATAAGATTACATTGTTAAATATTTGCACTATGTATTTTTACCAGTGGATTCCTTTTCAGCCACATATTTCTGCAGCAGCAAATTTCAGCTAAAGTCAATGGGCACGTGACTTTATGTAGAATTTCAGTTTTTGTCCTGACTGACCTGCTTAAAATAATTAGCTTTTTTCCTTATGCTGAACTGACAGCTACCTGAGAAACAGCAGGAATTCTCAATGTTAGTAATGGCAGGCAGCCCAAGGCCTTTTTTCTTAAATTCTTAGCATAAAGAAGATTGCAGCAAGTCATATTTGTTGAATAAATTGTGAAGATGTTTTAGCTTAACAGAATCAGAGATGAAATCAAAATACACAAATAAAGGAATGGAGAGTTATTACGATACTTTCCTATAGGGAAGTGGTTGGCTTATGGTGACCAGATCCATGAGGGATTCCTGGTTAATACTTGGGCATGAGTTAGGATGTGAACTAGCAAAGATATCTGTAACAGTGGCTTGGATTTAGACAAGGAGAAGGTTCTCCAACATGACCTGGAAGTCTTGGCTGTGAGGGTGGGGAGGCCCCGGCACAGGTTGCCCAGAGAAGCTGTGGCTGCCCCATCCCTGGAAATGTCCAAGGCCAGGTTGGACAGGGCCTGGAGCAACCTGGGCTAGTGGAAGGTGTCCCTGCCCATGGCAGGGGGTGGAACTGGATGAGTTTTAATGTCCCTTCCAACCCAAACCATTTTGTGATTCCGTGCTCGGAACATCCGTACTCAGGGAACCCACACCAAGTCACCGCAGTGCAACAGGAACCCCCAGCACACACACGTTTAGGAGACAGGACAATTTACCACCCAAAAAACAGTGCAACATAAAACATTTTCCGAAAATGAGTCCCGAAAGCTGTTTGCTGCTCTGAGCATGTTTCAAACCGAGCAACCCCAGTAACCTGACAGGCATCACATGTGCCTTGGGAGGGCAGGAAGGAGCTCCCACTCAAGGGGGAAGCACATGGAGCCATCCGGAAGGCCTCGATTCTCTCATCAAAAAGACATTTTTCTTGTATTTTTGTAACAATTATCTAATGATTCCCAACCCATATGCTTGCACCAGATGTCTGAACCTTCACAGGCCAAATCGTATTTATTCCCGCAGACGAACCACTTCATATTACTTAATAATAATGCTCAAGATCATTATTATAATTCTCATCACTTCAAATCCAAACACAGCAAATATGATGAATAACATGCCTCGATTTTTTATCCTTGATTAATGGGCTATATGTGTGCACAAAAACACTTCAGCCTTGAAGATGTGATTTCCCCAGTGAAGCCAGATCTTTCCTGGAGCAGTTTCCCTGTGCTGTGGAACAATGACTGGAATTCTAAAGTGCAAACAGCCACAATGAAACTTTTTGCTACAGATGCTAATGGTATTAATTATCATGTCTCTGCATTTCACCATGTCTCTCTGTCATTATTAAGAGTTGTTGCTCTTGAAATACTTATTACCTGTAAAATTCAGAGCCTTTATCTGCGTAGCACTTGAAGTTCTTGTACCTCTTGCAGTCCCTACCAACCCTGCCTGCCACTTTAGCAATCCAAAAATGCCCTGAACCACGGAACACTGGAGCTTTATGTTTAAATAGTGCTATATGGGAGACACCAGAGCCACAAAAAGAGTTAATAGTCCACAAGGTAGATAAGGTTGTCATTAGCCTTTGATAGCAAATATTGTTTTGTCCCAGGTTACCTGATCTGATAAAGAGCAGAACCTCCCAGCAGCAGGATGCTGATAATGATCCTGCCTTTCCCCAGGGCCTCTGATCTCAGCAGCTCTGAACTGCCTTGTAAAAGCTGCACAGGGACAATGTCATCCTGCACTGAAATGCCAGCAAGGACTGAAATGTGATTGTCCATTAGAACAGAAATGAAGCTCTCAGTGCAGGGAGAACAGGCAGTGCCATCCACCTGCCCCTGTCTGCAGGAGGGGAGGAGGAACAGGTTTTAACATTGCTTTTCAAAGTATTTTGACTGCTTTCTATCACCTCAGTCTGTTGGGGTCTGTTTAGATCACATGAACATGTACCCTGTTTACATTTTACCCTGTCATCAGGGTAAAAATGCAAATGCCACCATGATGACTTGGTTTAATACAGATCTAGGAAAATCTAGAAAAAACCATAAATACCATCTTTACCTTTCCCACAGTGTATGGACTCCCAATCTGATGTTCTGCAAACCAGTGCCAGTGCATCTGTTTATAAACAGTATTTTTTGTTTCATGGAATCACAGAGTCCCAGAATGGTTTGGGTGGGAAGGGACCTTAAAGACCATCCAGTTCCACCCCCTCCATGGGAAGGGACACCTTTGACTATCCCAGGTTGCTCCAAGCCCCATCCAACCTGGCCTTGGACACTTCCAGGGATCCAGGGGCAGCCACAGCTTCTCTGGGTAACCTTTGCCAGGGCCTCACCAGCCTCACAGAGAAAAATTCCTTTCTAATATCCCATTTAAACCTGCCTTCCTATATCTTATGACCATTCCCCCTTGCCCTCTCGGATGCAATTTAGAAACCTTGTTTATTTTTAACTCTCTGAAGAATCACAGTTCCTGTTTCAAAATGTATTTTCTTAGAGTAAGTTGGCCAATGTTTTAACATATTCACCATATGGTCCCTTTTTTTTTTCCCCTGAGAAATTTGTGTTTTTTCCCTGCACCAAACCCAAAATATGCCAATTCTGTTATCATTTAGGGAATGCTTAGTCATGGAGCTTCATTATCATGTTTTGGGGATCGTAGCTGTGGAGTAAAGAAAGCCACTGGTTCCAGAAGAGTTAGTGAAGGTCTGAGAGATACATATAATTTATTCTGGTATATCTTGAGCTGCTATAAAATTATAGTAATTATGTTAGCAGGCACGGATGCCTACTAGGGTTAATCAGAGATGCAATTTATTTTCTTCTGCCCTTTCACTGTTGTTGGTTACTTCATTATGAGAACAAGTAGAGACTGTTCCAGGGTGGCACTAACACGGCTTCACAGTTTGCTGTAAGGTTTAATCTTGTCCTTTTATGTGACAGCTTGCCAGTTTGCAAACAAAAATTGAAATATTGTCTATCATTACCCCTCAAAAGATGGGATATTAATGAGATTTGAAAGAATAATTTCATGAGACTTTCAGCAATTCAGATCAAGTGTGACATCAGATGGTGAGAGAAAAGCAAAGAGCGCTGGGGTGAACCAAGGCAGTCTGACATCACACAGAAGAGTCAGACAGCTTGGTTTCATTTGGAATTTCTGCCTGGATCTACAACATGGAAGCTGGAGATCCATCAAACACATGAATTGGATATTTAAACACCTTTGAAAAACAAGGCCTTTGATAAAAGCACAGTGGTTATGTGGAATTAACTCGTTCCAAATGCCAGGTTTCCTCAAATATCAGCATCCTACTATTGAAAAAGTTGTTTAGAAAAGAAAATGGGAATATCCAAAATGTTTCAGGGGTAAACCATGTTATTTTGACACCAGAAAAGAGACCTTATTAATGAAATAACTAGAGAACTAGCTTTAGAGACATAAAATGTGTGGAACTTAAGAGTCAAAGAGCAGCCCCCAGAAAACAGGGAATAGAAAAGCTTCTTTCCACATTCTCCGTGATATTGATGGCTTTGGGAATGATGCAGAGGTTGAATTAAAACACTTCCATTGAACGATCATTTGAGCAGTTTGGCTCCTGGTTAAAGCATTTTCTCATTGCTGAGATGCAAGTAATGATTTCTGTGCTGCCACAAAAGCCGTCGATAACTTGTCCTGAGAATTGTCAGAGAAACAAGAAATAGCTCACATGATGCCCCAGTGCAGCTTGCTTTCAGCAGGTGATGGTTTCCTTAGCACATTTCCTAATGTTTTTAAGTCCACTTATGAAAGTCTTGAGAAAGGTTTTCCTCCATTTTTCTAAGAAAATTATCATTTTTTTAACTTATCCTTTAACTTTATCTGTCTTTGTTTTTTATTTCCTGTGTGAACATTTCCTGTCTATTCATTATTATAATTTATCTGCTTTATCACTTAGATAATTATTTGTTGCTTTAAATGGGTTATTCACTAACTCTCTTCATCCTCCAAAATTTATTTCTGGAAGAACAGCTTTGCTGAGCTACTGCCCATAGTGGTTCCATTTTTTTATATGACATTCAAACCCTATTAGTTCTGAACTTCTCTTACATTACTCTGCCTGTTCCCTCCAACTGCATGACACAAATGCAAATTTCAAGGTGATTTTTCTCTGCTTTAAATTTCTTTTTCCTCTGAAAACCATAAAGTCGTGTTTTGTACAACTAAGGAAAATTCTCAGTGTGACTTGGCAATGAACAATCCAAATCTCTTGGCAATGGGCAATTAAAACCTCTCCTCAGTGCTCTGTAATTTAGGGCATTTTCCTTATGAGCTCATTTTTGATGCTGAGTGATCAATAACAGATTCCTCCATCTGTCTTTCCTGGATTTAGGAATGTGCTCACTGCAGCACATTGCTGGCTGCTGTAAGATGTGTTCCTATCCCTTGGAAAAGACTTCATAAATAGATGTTGAACTACCCCCTCCACCTCTCCCAGGGAAGCAACATTTCCCAGCCTGAAAGAGCAACGAGAAGCACCCTGGATATTCACAGGAGGTTTTCATGGAGAATCAATGGAACATCAGTATTTGCACCTCAAAGCTCCCAGAAGCTCTGCCTGGCTTCTTGAGGCAGGTGGTTTCCACCTTCTCCTGGATTTTGGATGCAGTTCAATTCCAAATCATGGAGATCCCTCCAAGGTATGCGAGGCTAGACATTTTTAATGTTAAATTAATTAATTCCCTCACAATCTGATGGTTACTCCCCACCTCCTTGTGAAAAAAGGCCAGAAAATGCTGCTAGAGGGGAATAAGAATAAACAGGGGAGAGACAAAAAGGAAACAGGGGAAGCTGGAGGAGTCAGACCTTAATTCCAGGGATCATTGGATCATTGACAGTCTGAGCTGTCAGATGACACCACTGCCTGCCTGAACTCAGAGATTTCCATGTAAACTGGAAAGCAGAGGAACCCAACGAATCCTTTCTACAGCTGTAGCAGTTTCTGTACACTCACAGAAAACACAGTTTCTGCCTTAAGAACTCCTGAAACCCGTGGAGTTTTTCTTGGCTTTGTACAATTTTTAGAATGAAAGAGGTGGACATGTTTGTAGGGAATAAAGCTGAATGTATTTCAGAAAATTACAGGCTGCTACATTTTTATTTTAAACATACCACCTACGTTAGAACTGAAAAGGCACCACAGTCTTTTACAATCATCTTTTCTGGAAAGCAGTTGGCAGAGGATTTGAGTAGGAAAACCCAAACACTGCATTGGCCTTGAATTCTCCTGAGCTTGTTGCTCCAGGGGGTCAACAAGGGCACCTGTTGGAGCTGTTGGAGTGTTAGTTAATCAGAAATAATTTCACTTTGATTCCTCACTAGAGCTCTTCACAAATACAACCTCATAATTTTTTCCTCCCTCTAAATCATGTAATATAACTCCTGAACCTCCACTTTCCAGCTCCTGCCTTCACTACAGTGGCATTAGGGAAGAGAGGGTCATGTTTGCTAAAATACCTAAACTACAAAAGTAGCATTTAGAAAATATCTACAAAATTATTCTGGGTGGGGGGGATGAACGTATTTTATTACCCAGCAATATTTGATACTATTGTAGTTTATTTAGTAAAACGCTTCATTTAATATCAACAACGTTGCTAATTTCACCAGCAGAACCACAACCTCCATTTCTGTCAGCACGGCAGGACATGTTTGCAGAAAGAAAGGCAACAAAAGGATAAATTCTCTCTTTTTTAGCTTTTAAACCCTTGTAGGTGTTAAAAGAACTGCGCAAAAGACAAAATGTAACACACTTTTTTGCTTTCCTGGCATGTACAGGGGTTGTAGTATTTGCTGTGCCTCTTGCATCCTTTTCTTCACTGCAAACAGAAATGCAGGAATTAAACCCATTGGAATGAGATGTATGGAAATGTCATTAAGGAGGAACATTTCTTTACTCAAGCCCAGTGTCCAGTTAGAAGATTACCTTGAGGACAGTCCCAAGAGTCCCGGAGCTGCCTTCCAAGAGACAGGAGCTGGAACAGAACTTTGCCTGACACTCCACCATCTAGGCAGTGTTTTTCCAGCATGCACTAAAATGGTAGTTGGAATGTATTTTTCTGCAAAGTTTAATGTTTCTCAAACTGCTCTCCTACTTAGGCAGCCAGGAATCCTGCAACACTGAGATGTTCTGCTCTTTTTATAGGAAATACACGTTTCATAAACTGGTAAAAGTGTTCCACACAGAGTTCTCAATGGTATGGTACATGGGGTGGTATCATTCCTGCCAAAGCAAGGCAAAATTTAGAAATTGGGATTAGCAGGGCAAGAAAGTCTGGAGAGAGACCATGAAAGTCTCCTATTGCTCAGCAAGATCCAGTGCTTTTGCAGTCTCTTGACACACAGCACCTCATTAAGGTGGTCTGAAATTGTCATCCACAGGAGCCAGTTTATTCTGAATTTTGCTTCATAACATGAGACATTGTGAAATAATGGAAAGCTGGAGAAGTTTGATCCCCTCTGATCCACTCTGTCCTCCCTGCAATGGTCAGAACTGGGAGAAAGTTGGGATTTTGCATAATGTGTCTTAACACATGGTAAAGGTTACAAGACACAGCAGTGCATGACAATGGTGTCTGACTGCTGATATTAAGCTGCAAGACAATAAAGCAAATTTCTTTACATAATGACCTGGAAGATTAGCTACGCTTGATAAACGTGACTTGAGAGACATTCATTCAGCTCAGACTTTTCCCTGTGAGCAGAATTACCTTTCTTAAAAGGTCTGAATGTATCTGCTTTATAGATAGGGAAATTTCAGAATATATTCCTAAATAACCTGATAATAAATACAGATCATTAAATTGCTAAATGTTGCTGAAATCTTTTATGGAGATAGTGCTAATCCAGTTGGTTCTTAGAAGATATATAGACCAGCCTCTAATTGGTCCTCAAAAAGATGGTAGTAAAAATGAGGTAACAGTGATAGGGATGCAGAAATACCTCAGCCAAATAATTTCCATGCAGTGTGACAAGTACTGGGGAGGTCTTTGTACAGTACCCAGTGTGTAGGCCACGACCCCAGCCACGACTGCACAGCTACTGGGAAGGCACAAATTGGAGTCACAGACTCAGCAAAGGGTTTCCTTGTCCCTCCAGGCTGCCAGTGGTGCACAGGTTGAATTCAAACTGATAATAGTCAAAGCCTTGGGGGCACTGGCTCTTAGTTATCCTGCCAGGCCTCTGAGCTCTGTATGATACTTTAACCTCTCAGGCTGAAAGGAATGGGCTGTTTGTAAAGTGTCAGTAAAAGTAGGACAGGATTGTGTTTGCTGCTGGGGTTGAAACCCTGATGAACACTCTGAAACTCTGCTCTCAGGAGGCTGTGCTGTTTGCTCCTCATAAAATACAGCACTGAGATTTTTGAGCTTTAGACATATTGTCCCACAGGTATTCTGGGAGATATAAGCCATGAAATATCCAGGAGGAAGGCACAGCTGTAATCTCTTCGGAACGTTTTCACGTGTCAAAGACGAGGGTCATTCCCATGACAGAAACCATCTCAAAATCTTGCTGAGGTGGTGGAAGCCCTGAGAAGACCTTAGGACACTCTGCTGTGGACAGGCTGGGTACAGAAACTCTTCCAGAGGGATGTTGGAGCTCTTCTTAATTATATTCAAAACCACCTACAAAGAGAATGGGCAAACCTGCCCAGAGAGTTCATTCCAAACCCTTAACTGTCCCAAACATTGGAAACCTGTTGCCTGAAACCTGATCTTAACCACTGACATTGCAAAGTAGTCAACTCTGAGCTGTGCTCTGTTGACCCTTTTAAAGTGAATAGTTTACAACACTCCACAGTTGTTCCGAAAAATTAATTACTAAAAAGTATAAGAGTCCAAAACTTGTAAGAGGAATCGGAGGGGAATTGCAGCCAGTTCTGCTTCAGTGACTTCCTAGTGACAACTGGAAACGTGGTGCCAGTGGAACACAGGAAACCAGGGGGGAGCCACAACAGTAAATTGTTTGTTTCAGTTGTAAAACTGGTGAGAGCAGAAGGAAAACGACGAAACCTTCACTTTAGAACTGCTTGGAAATTCAATGGCAATTCTGAGGGTGCCTGTGTTGGTGGCTCAGGTCTCTTCCAAACCCATTTGTGTTCGGGAAGAGCTGAAAAGGTGTTGTAAAACCTACATTTTTCTAAATAAGGTATGACCTCGCTTATCCACTCCAGTTCCAAATTGTATCTTGTGAAATTGTGTTCTTGCATTATGGGATTCTAAGGTCAGGAAGGGGGTCAGGGCAGCCAGGTATCACCCGGCTCAGCACCCACAGGGCTGCTTTTGCAGCAGATTCATAATATTTAGCTGTGTTTCCAGTACATTCTGAGCTTTTACCAATATTATGTCCTGCAAACAGAGGAGACTCCCTGGCTATGACACATTGCTCCAGAACAGGTAGTGATCTAATGAAAAGCAAAGGAAGACTGAGAGGGCTTTGCCGGAGCCCTGCGTGATGGGAATGTTAACAAGTGCACTCACGTCATCAGCTTCCCTGCTCCCCCTCCCTCCCTTCCTTTCTCTTTTATGAGCCAGCCTGAAATCAGGGAATTACATGCTAAGGAAAACCCTTCAGCTAAACATATAATTATTCTGCACAGGATCAGTGCAGCACAGTTAATCAGTTTACCAACTGAATTAATTTTTATTTTTTCATGTCTGCATCTCCTGTTGAGAGCGGAGAAATTCTAGACATAAAGATGAAAAAATGGCTTGCAGTTGTGAAATGAGTGTCTAAAGCAGAGCATTCATTGTGAGAAACCTCCACTGAAGGCTGTTTGGGCAGACAAACCTGTCAGTCCCCAAGACTTTGAATCCCAGACTCCGTGTGGAGTTATTACTTACAGGTACTTAAGAAATAGCTGGTTTCCCATTTTCATTTTCAGCTGTTCAATAACATTCCATTCTCTGAAAGTCACAGCTGTATTTCACTGCATTGTGTTTCATTTCATTACATTTGGCTGCTCTGAAAAGTGAGTATTTATTTAAACAGAGGTGTCACTTCCCTGTAAATGAGTTCACATTTTAAATGACCTACTTGTAAACTGCTTCCCTTAGGAAGCACAGCATCTTCAATGCTCTCAGTTGTAAAAGTACAGAGAGTACCTTTTAGATTCTACTTACAATGGAGACACAATCTAACATGCTTTTATTAATTCAGCAGCACATCAGACCTCCTCTCTGTGCCCCAAGCCCCCAAATTCTGTGCAGGACTCCCAGTGCCTGGTAAAATAGATGGATTTTGGTTTTTGAGGGTCACCGAAAACCTGCAAAGTGTCACTGAGTCTCAGACTGAGTTTCTGGGCCAAAAAGCAACCAAAGTCTCCAGATAAAATACTCCAAATGTACACATTAAAGTCTAGTTTGTCATTTACTCACATTAATATGTTAAAGTTAAAACTGGCCAAGTTAGAAACTGCTCTGATCCTCACTGTACTTGCAAGTTCTGTGGTCAATATTTGTTTTCCAACAGGACCACAACGGAATTTGAGCAAGGCAAAGGTTTTTCTTAAAGTACCTTTTGGGTCCTTAGTACATAACCCCAGGGAAATATGTAAGTTATGTAAGAAATGGGTGTGTACCAGGGGAAATGCTTGTTCATTTTCTGAAGTAAAACTTTGGAAAATTTTGGGTGAAAAAGAATAGTAACTGAAAACTATTGTTAAAAATCCCTTCACAATTAATGTTTTCAGCTCTTTCAAAAATATTCCTTTTGACCACAGTGTCTTCTGCTGTGTAACTGCTAAACTTGACAACGTATTTTTGTACAAGGACAATTTCTTTAACACAAAAGCACCCAGAGTTTTAACTTCTAGATCCTCTGTGAGCCTCAGGAATCAATTGCTCAAGACTTGCTTGGCCTTTTCAGGTTGTCCACACCATCAGCTGCAGTTCCCTAATTGAATTCCAGTTGAATGCGCTCCCCAGAGAGCAACTGTGGATAAATACAAGATGCCAACTTGTCATAATAATGTTCCTTTAAGCCTACCCATTTTTACTTTTTTGGCAAGTAACATTTCCTTAAGGAAAAGAACAGAAGGGTGTCTCCTCTTGTGGGGGGGCTCGGGCTCTGATTTCAAACTGTAACCAGGACACATTCTGGGTCCCCAGGTCTCAAACCATTAACATCATTTTTGTGGCTTTCTTCCATCTTCTCTATAATTATTTGATGTTGCTGGTACTCACTGCTAGTTACTTTCAAACATGTACTTTGCTAGGAGATTTTAGAAGTAAGTTACAGTAGCTTAAATAATTATGCCAAGTACAAGTATAAAAAGCGTATTGCTCCCATTTCCCTCTGAAATAGATTATAATTTACAATCTGTACGAATAAAAAAATATTGAATATATATTTTAAGCCCCCCAAAAGGTATATTACACTTGCAATATTTTTATATTGATTATTAACATGTTGCTATCAATAGTAAAGATAATATTGCTCATTCATAAAGTGGTGATTTTTCTAAAATGTCTTTAATATATTCTTTATTGCTGTCAAAGAATTGTACCTTTCAGAATAGAAGAAAATATTACCTTATCACTCAAATTTACCTGTGCAGACCTTGGACCTCTCTGACACATGGATTGAGCAGGAGGACTGTATCCGACGGAGCTGAGCTACAGAACATGGGGAAATACAGGAAAATGGGCCACAATTGGGCAATTTTTTGCCATGCAAGGTATTTACAAGTAGTTTTAAACTAATTCTGGTCCACTGCCATTTGTGTGGGTCAGGTCTTTTCTTTGGCTGCAACTGAACTATGCACTGGAAAAGGTAAATAGTGGGATACAAAGGGGGGGGCTTGTAATATTAATGTGGGGAAAATGGACTAAAGGGCAACTGCCCTGTTTGTGGGTCTGCAGCTCATGTCACCAAGGAAAATATTGATGTTTTAAATACTCCAATGTTCATTGCATTATCCTTATTTATGCCTAAGCCCAGAGGCACAGCACTGGCAATCCTGCCTACTCCAGACATCCCTATGGATGCAAGATACAGTCTGGTAGAGAAATCCTACTGTCAGGCAGCTCCAGACATTTCAAACCTTGTGTTTGTATGACCTTCTTGCTTCCCATGGCATGCACTGCACATCATGGATTAGTGTTGCCCAGGATGTAACCAGCTGGCATCAAAGAGGATAAAAAAGTAGCAGGAAGTATTTTTAAATGTAGCAACAAGTATTCTACACACTTTGACATTTAATTTACATTATAATTCAAGTAATGGGTTAAAAAGCAGAAGGATCTGTCAACTTTTTAACTCTTTTATGTGCTGAAAATAAAGGTGTGGATCAGAAAGCTCTCCTCTGCACGTACATTAGGATCTGCTATCAGGTAATGACCCCGGAGCCTGGGAATCAATCCTGCATCTAAAGGTTTCAGGATCCATCCCAATGACCTGCTTAAGCCCTCCCAATTACCCTGAGTTCCCAAACACCCGAGAAACAAAGTACATATATTCCCCTAGATCCCATTTGCTTCCCAATACTCTGTGCCTGTAAAAGAATAATTAGCTCATACTGGTAACGTGTCTGATGAGCACCCAAACAGCCCAATTTCAGGGAAGTATGGGAATGTAGCTCAGCAAAATGAGATCAGAAACGTTCCCTTATTCATGACAACAGTTTGAAAGCTTTAAGGACATTACAGTGGGCATCCAATTCAGCCTCCCAATAAGTTAGTAATCACATTACTGAAATCATTTGCACGAGTAACACACCCCCCAAATTTGCACCTCTTGTCCTTATGTAACAGAGATCCCCCGTGGCAGGAATTGTCTCCAAGACAGACAGCTCATCAGAAGCTCTGTAAAACAACACTAATGCATCCCACCGTGGGAATACATCCCCCCCCCACGCCGGAGAAATTCAAACCACTCATCATCAGGAGCAATCCCCCCTTCCCCCTCCCATCCATCCCGGTGTGTTTGCAGCACAGCCGAGCATTGTCAGGTACAACATGTCAGAGCTGACGGCTGTGTTGGGAAACTGCGAATGTGCAGGGAAATCATCCTTTCCTGCCAACTTATCCCGACGAGTTTCCCCGAGCTCAGCCCTGCTCTGCCCGCGGTGCCCGCGGCACACGGGCACACGAGAGCCTTGGACACCCAGCTGGGAAGGCTGGACACATCAGGACGTGTCACTAAAGGAGCAGGACCCCTCGGTCCAGCCACGGGCACCTCACGCTCCTTGTGGTACCCGAAACTACAGCCAAGTGCTGCACAGCCACTGCATCAGATCACCTGATATGAGCAAACCAGACCTAATCAGGGCAAATTTAAAGCAGCCAAACATCACGACGTTCCTCTGTGAGAGGCAGTGATGGAGCCCTGAGACACAAACACTTTTTGTCTGCATTCCCCAACAAACGCATCTGATCCCACTCCGCTCTCGGCAGCAATTCCAACAACATGCTGCACAGCTTACCCAGCCTCTGCTCAGCCTGCCTGTAACAACTACTGAGCAAAGCAGCACACGGATTATCGCAACTGAATAAACTCTTCCCAAAACAAAGAATGCCAGAGCAGATATGGAAATTGCAAGGATCCAAAGTATAGACAATACACGGTAATAAATGATCCTACCTTTCATCCAATCCACTACTTGCTTGGGCGTCCACTTGCTAATAGGTTCCATAACGAGAGCCATCATCAGATCACTTTATCATTCACACCAAAATCAGGGAAAAAAGGAGAGGAAAAACGTATCAGAGCATGGCTGGGCTAAGAGAGCTGTCGGATTTTACAGTGCAGTTCAAAGAGAAGATGATGCTTTGTCCCTCCAGGTTTCTCCTGCACTGATTCAGTAATGTATAAAATTACACTGCTTGATCAGCTCTGGCACCTCCCCCACTGCACACAGCCTGCAACACCCGGAGCTGCGAGCCAGGAAATGGTGCAGTACGTATGGACTCACTTACCAAAGCTCTACCCACTGATCCACTTATTGCTCTGGCACAAATATATCAGCATATTACACCGAGCGCGAGCCACGCTGGAGCCGTTCCAGACACTGAGTTTTAAGGAGCTTTATTCCAAGGAGCTCTGGGATCTTCATCAGGGAAAATGTCACTACTGTAACTTGATAGCAGATTGTCTTGGCTTCTTTGTGAATATGCTGACTGTCACTCAGCTCAAAGTGAAGACAGAAACATCAGAATATCGCTTGGCATCTGGCAAAATGCTGAGCAGCTCCATCCTCACAATGCGAAATGTTGCTGGAGTCTTGCACTATATAATCAGGCAATTCAGAATGTCAAACACAGTACGAAAAGTCTTACCCAAGAAAAAAACTACTGGAAGAAAACTCTTTTTTCTGGCCACATTTAGAGCCAGGATATTTCCTCCTATGAGCTGCTCATTCTGTAGTGAAAGAATGACAGCACTGGGGAGTCAATTTGTACTCCTACAGTACTTTACATAGACAAGTACAGCATGTATTTTGACTCTTAGCACTGGGACCACTAGTCAATCTCTCCCTTTTGTTATGAAGGAAGAAATGTTTTAAATATTCCTAATCCTGAAGTTTAGTACCTTTCTGACAGATGAAGGTGAAACCTCTTACTGAGATGTGCCAAGCAGCGTTTTTTCAGCCCCATTTGTGACTCTCTGCACCTCCTGCAGCACAAGTTTTGCATCCTGTGGTTCAGGAGGTGCATTCTGACTCTGATCCATTGTCTGAGATCTGCAGCCCTACTCTTTTATGTCAGGGGGAAAACTCAGATTCCAGAAAAAAAGGCAGAACAAAGCAGTTCCCCTCCCTCTTCAGTGATCTTTCCTCTGTGCCCTTTTCTTCCCGTGCTGCTCCGAGTTCCCCCGGCACATCAGGGGAAGAGGATGGTGCTGTTCCCATATCTGCTCCCCTCCACTGGGGCTGGGTTAAAGTACACAGGCTGAGATCTGTTCCTGTGTTTCCCATCCATATGGGAGAACATGAAATACAAATGAATATTTAACGGATATTCACAGGATGGTTTGGGTTGGGAGGGACCTTAAAATCATCCAGTTCCATCCCCCTGCCATGGGCAGGGACATCTTCCACTAGCCCAGGTTGCTCCAAGCCCTGTCCTACCTGGCCTTGGACACTCCCAGGGATTGGACAGCCACAGCTTCTCTGGGTAACCTGTGCCAGGGCTTCATCACCTCCACAGCCAAGAATTCCTTCCCAATATCCCATCTAACCCTGCCCTCTGGCAGTGTATGCTCTACCCTTCAGGATTCTTTTTTATACAGTTAAGGATGCAGACAGGCCTCCCCTTTCCCTCCCCGCCTCATAATGTCTCCAAAGAGCTGTACCATTCTCAGCTCACTGATGCACTCAATCCTTTTTTATTTTTCTTTTGCTTTGGGAAATAGTGTGATTAGTATTCAGTGATGTAGTTGGAGTGCTCAGAGCACAGATCTCCTTTACAAAAGGATTCACATCAATTCTCCAAGAAGACTGATCAGCATGTCAGCTTCCTCTCTGAGTTTTGGGAGACCACTTTCAGTAGCTTTAGTTCTGTCCAAATAGCTGTTAACAATGGACATAATAATGACAAAGCTTTCAAAGGCACAATATTTCTCTTTTTAGGCAATAGTGGGCCAGAACTGAGAATAAATATTTCTATTAGCTATTGGAAATTGTACAAGTTGTTTTGGGGCTATTCTTTCTTAAAATTCTTAATTTAAGTTCAATACAAGCATGGAAGAATTTGAGAGAAGCTATGTTGGCTGTGAACTTGGTATTTTGACACAATTACAGGAAAAAAATCCCAAATCTTTGTTCACGAAGCCTAGCCATGACATGAAAAAATCTTCATTCATGATTGTTTGGACTATTTCCCCAATTCCTGTCATTTGACAGACATTATGTCAATGCCCTTTTGTCTCACATTTCCTACCCGAGCTTGACTGGGCAGACTTTTTTATATATTCTGACATATTTTTGAAAGAGGATGGAGCCTGAATTCAAAGCCCATCAATGTCAGTGAGCATACTTCCACTCATTTGAATTGTCCTTGGATGACAAAAGAGGTCCAAGACTATTATTTTGGAATCAGGACTTCTCTTTCCAGAATGGGAACTTTCTAAGTCTTTTGTGTCCTGTTACTGAAGCTCCTCCTGACAACGATGGTTTGCATTTTCCTTTATTCAGGCTGCTGTGGTTTTAGTTCAGGTAGTAACTATAATTTGTCTGAAAGAACTTGGCTATCAGATAATCTGTGATTTCTTTATTAGTAGTACTAGTCATGGTTTGTCTGTATTTTGGGTTTCTGCAACCTTCAGGACAAATGTCTATTTTTTGTTCTACCTGGAATAAAATATTTACAGCTGTTAAAAACAGTAACTCTGTTTCTCTCTTTCCTGAGCAGATGATTAATCCAGCTTCATTCTCCATTGAAGAGATCAGTGCACATGGCCCTGCTTTGTCACCAATCCCTCCAACCCCAGAGAAATGTTCCTTCAACTCCTCCCACGGCATTGTCATCGTGGCAGCCCATGGATGGTTGTACCTGGGCATTTCCTCTGCTTCTTGTTTTGTTGTTTCAAGAAAGATTTATTCCTCCCACCCACGAGAATGCCACAGAACATGAGAAGCCCTGTCTGGATCAGAAAAGGAGCCTGTGATGGACCACGGGACTCAGGAATGGATCCAACGGAGCAACAGCTGAGGCCAAACAGAGGTGAGATGTGTTCAGACTAGTCCTGAACCACGGTTCAAGGCAGTTCAGAGCCCTTTTTAATACATTGTGCCAGCTGAGGTAATGACTTTGAAATGAGTAACCATGGAATGTGCCACCCATTGCACTGAGCCACTGCCCTCATTCCTGACAGGTTCCAAACAAAGCCGTGCTGGAGTGAAACCACCTCTCTCACAGTTCTTGTCAGCCATGGACCACTGTAGTGAAATCAGGTTTCAAAAGTCACCAAACAGGGAACTTTTTTTAAAAAAAAATAAGCAGAGCTCTGTAATCTGTAACCCCTAAAGCTATTCCATGTGTTTTTCTGCCCGTTTATTGCAAGGCTTCTGCTCAGATCTATCCCCCAATCTCCCCAGCACCGCTTCCTAATGCCGACATAAAAGCAACAATGCATTCCCATGACTGTGTTTTTCTTCCAGGCTGAATGTAGCAAATCAAGAGAAGAAAGATCAAGGAACATCTTTCTCACTATTATTCTATCTAGGTCATGTAAATGAGCAGTACTTTCTGACTGAAGTCTGCATAAGCATCGGCGCAAAGTCAGGCGTTTGCGACAGAGAAAGGAAACGGAGCCTTCACCAAACGCTGCAACAACGTTGTTGTCAAAGGCCTCTATAAAATAATCTGGTAATTGCAGGCCATAATCATCACTATCCTCCTTGACAGCAAAGGTCTGAGGCCCAGCAGGCTGGTGGAAATGTTTGAGTCCCTCCTTCTTCCCAGCAATAACGCTGGTAGTGCTTTAGGTTTTGAGCACTGCCTGGTATCTCTGGGATTGCTAATTAAACCATCATTCTCTGGATTTTCATGGTCACTGTGGGAGGCACTTAAATGTTCTTGTGTGTTTCATAGCCAGTGATAACTTTCCAATTAAGGATTAAGCTCAAATCTGGTAACAAAGTCAGTCCAACACTTAGAACAATCATATATTTCTGGCAGTTTTCATTTGCTGACAATTATTCTCATATTCTTTGATGAAGAAATAGCCCATATGTTGTGAAATAAGTCCTTTATCAGCAAGTTAGTTCAATAAAATCTTGACATGGCATTTGATGTCCATTATGGAAAACCAGGAGCATGCAGTTCCAGATTAAATAAGTCATGAATGCCCTGGGAAAGTGGTATGTAATGTTGTAACTTAGGACATCTATAATTTATATTATTAATGGAAATGTAAGCAAAATCTCTAAGGAAATGACTGTTGAACTCTTGGTTATCTTTAAAGTTTTTTATCATGTAACATTCATATATTATACAGCTGCTTTTTGTGGAAAAATTTTAAGAAAAGGACGAAGTTAAAATATTAGTTTTGCTCAGTTCTGTTCTGCCTGGTGCTGCCTCCACATACCCTCTTCTTTTCCTCATAACCCTGAAACCCTCGTTTCAAAGATGGAGGGCAAGAAAATAGCCTTTGGTGGGTTTGTAGGAGAGAAATAAAGCTTGTGCTGGGAGGAACAAACCCCCAGCTTAGGCTGTGATAGGGATCAACAGATCTTCCTATTTAATGATAAACCTTTGCCTTACTTAACCCTGGGTTTACTGGCTGGGCTTTGACTGTCAGAAGAGCTGAAGGATGATCCTGTGCTTGGAGCAGCCTGTACAGAGGCTGGAAGGAATGGGAAGGTAGGATCACTCCCAGCTTCCAAAAAGGATCAACAAGAAGGTGCTACATGATCCATCAGTCCTCTACATGATCCATCAGTCCTCTATATGATCCATCAGTCCTTCAGGAGGATATTCCATTGCTGTGTCCAGAGAAGCTGTGGCTGCCCCATCCCTGAAGTGTTCCAGGCCGGGCTGGACAGGGCTTGGAGCAACCTGGTCTGGTGGAAGCTGTCTCTGCCATGGAATGAGATGGGCTTTACAATCCCCTCCAAGCCAAACCATTCCATAATTCCCTGATTCTGGTGCCGGAGATTTTTGCCCAGCGGAGGCATCAGCCCTTGTTGTCCTCTCTGGAAGTCCCCGGGCTGTGACCCTTCGCCGAAGGGCTCCCCGATGCCTCGGGCAGCACCCCCAGCCCGCGGGGCCCCGGAGAGGATGAGGATGGAGTTCCACATTCTGGAGTGCCATCTACTGGTACCGCACCCGTGCTCAGCCTCCACCGAGCCCCGAGACACTCTCTGCGGGCACTCAGGAGCCTCCTTCTTAATAAGCACCAATTAATTAATTAATTAATTAATTAAATCTGATTTTCACTGCTGATGTTTATTGTCACAACGACTCACAGTATTTCTTCCCCAGGATTGCAGTCTCGGCTCTTCAGTCACAGGTATTAATATTCCAGGTTTTTTTACATGGAGCCTCATCAGAAATTTATATTTTTCACGCTCCATTAGGTGATCTAACTGTTTTATTAATGTGTGTTAGTCATAATTCATGATACTTTACATTAATTTGGTATTAAAACACCCTTGACAAATGGTTTGGAAATCTGGGCTAACATTACAACAATGCAAGAAATGCTCAGTTTTCTCAGAACTGTAGAGGAATTGTATCATAATTACTTGCTAAAAAATATGTCTTCACATCACTGAGATGTTTTTTGTGCCTTTTTTCTTAGTATATTTTACTGTTTATGTAAGGTCCTACTCTGCCATCTCTTGAGACTGAAGTCCTCTATGAAGCCACAAAACATGTATACCATGGACAGACACTGCAAATTTTGTCCTGTCCTGCATCACTCTCTTCCTAATATCATCTATTATTTCAGAAGTTGCCCTCCAGATATCTTGCAATCAATAGAAATTTATATAAAACAAATTCTCTAGGTTACATATCTCTGGGAAGAAAAGAACACTTTTTTGCAGCCACATTCAGAGTTTTAAATGCAACTTATGTGTGTTATTGTCAAAAAATTAACCTGAATAATTTAATTCTTTTCTAATATAAATCCATTGACTTCAGTGAAGAGACTGTGAAGTTACAACTGGGATAAATTCTTCCCAGAGACGATGAACTCTGAGTTCTTTGACTCAGAAAACAAACGTTTTTCTGAGCAGAGAATACTGAAATATTTTAAAATGAAGGGAAACAGGTCATTGCTTTTAGTCTGCTTGCCAACATCACCAACATGTTTACAAGCTCCAAGCAGCTCCAAATAAGAGGGAGAGCTCCAATCTGTGAATCTTCAAAGCTGAAATACAAGAAGAAAGACTCTTGAAGAAGTGCCAGGGAAATAGGCTCCCATCTTGCCAAGGAAAGGGATGTTTTCATATGGAGATTGGTGCCACTACAACCAGTCCCAGCTTCCTCCCTGAATAAACTTCATGAGGTCACAGACATTTGGGAAAATCTGAACTTTGAGCTGGTGGGAAACACGGGATTGGTAATGAAGGGGCCTCATCTGCTGAATTTATCTCTTCAGTTTGCCATCATTAGTTTGGTACAAACTGCAGAAAGGTCTTTTGTTATCATTTCTCTGCTCAGAATTCCCCAGGGAATAACTATAAAGTTCTGCTAAATTCAGAATTGACTGGAGAGGGACAGGAAAATATTTTGCAGCAAGTCTGTTTGAGTCTGACATGCAACTTCAGAGGGGATCCTGGAGCACTGGGCAGGCAATTCCATGCTCAGAATGGATTCACTCCCTTCATTCAATTTTCCATAACACAGAGCTTAAAGTATTGACAGTCATAGGGCCAACATGAAAATTTCTGAGGGCAAAACCAGACACTCTCTTCCCAAAATATGCTCCAGCTTAACAGAAATCATCAGTGTATCACACATGGACCAATGTAGGTGTTATGTAGATCAAATTATGTTTTCAGAACTCTTCTTTCTGGCCCTAAAATCTTTGCATTACTGAATTTTAAAATTCAAGTGCTACTAACTCCAGTTTCTCTTCTTTACAGGAAACAAAATATTTGAATATTTATTACTACAATATGTTCACTTTCCTGTCAATATATCCATATTCGTTTATATACCATATCATTTATATTTGCCTTTCTCCTTCTTCTAGTAAATAAATTGAAAATATTTATTTGACAGAAACACAAGAAATGTTCAATACACTTCCTCTGCAAGAATCACAGAACAGCTTATAAGCAATAAACCATCTGCTTCTCACTACATTAGGTAAACCATATTACTTTGGGAAAAAAACAGTAATAATGAAAAACTTGACAAGAGTAATAAAACTTCCAAACTATTGATACCAGATTCCCTTGTTATTCATTATTTGCTGGCTGGAAAGTTGGCTTTGAAGCAAAACTGCCCATTGATTTTCCTAATGTGTTCAGGGAACCTGGTCTGGATATTCTGTGTAACATTGATGGTTTGAAGGAAACATCCAGCAACGTTGCAAAGGGACTTGTTTTGCCCTCAAGGGACCCTCTGTCCGGTGGCAGAGAAGGGACAAGCTCATATTCAAGTGTTCAGGAGAGCATGGGGTGCAATCCAGGCAATGGTGGGGAGAACTATTCCACTGAGAAAAAACACTTTATTCTTTTGTGTCCCGTCATTATTTTCTTCTCCATCATCCTGTGGCAAAATCTGCCTTATGGAAATATTTGAACAGGGGCTTAAATATTAAAAGAGTCATTTTGCCTTGCAGAGATGTCTGATGGGGTCACCCAGGATGTCCTGACAAGGAGAATGTCAGATCCATAAAATTATGACAATTATTATTATGCCATCTTCATTTTTCCATGGGATTTTCAGTCCAAGCTTGTCTTTCATGTTGCCAAGTGACTGGTGACAGGCAAAGCTTTTCTTCAAGGCATTCTCAAGATGGCTTTTTCTTTATCTTAGCATCTCTGCAAAGCCCTGCTATTATTAGGTCTTTCTAATGCCTTGGTTAAAACCTCAGAGATTACGCTCCCACTTTATAGTCCAGTAGCCTCTTCATTCCCCATGTTTAGTTAGACTCAATATTTGCTTGGGGAACTGGCTGTGCAGCAACTACAGAGAGATTCCCGGTGTGTGACTGGAGCCAAAGCTTGTGTTGCCTTAAAATTGGGAGCAGAAAGAGAGATAATAACCTGAAAGCTAGAAAGAGAAAATTCATGTAGGCTGTGAATCCCTGCCAGACTCACCTGACATCAAAACATCCACTGCAGCCTTCTCCATGTTCACTTCAGAGAATTTAATACCTGGAGCTCCCAATCCTGCCCTTGATGTGTCTGTGAATGGTGAAATTGGGTTTTAATGCAGAGCTGGGAGTTTCTGATCCTCTCTGTAGTAACACACAGGCACAAGTTAAACACTGATACAAAAGATGCAGAATTAAAAGGTCTCTTCCCTTCAGCCTGTCTCCCCAAATTAACTTGATTTGCTGGTTGGAGACTAGGAAGATGATGGTGATGTGTGCTGTCGTGTTATCCTCTGCATCCCAGCAGCATGACCTTTGCTCTTAACCAGGAGCCTTTGCAGTAGCATCCAGCTTCCCTCACGGAATTAATTGCTCAGGACTCTTCCTCTGCTCTTTCCATTCCACACAGCTCTGCTCTCTCTTCACATGCAATGGTAGCATTATTTTTAAGGAGCTTGGGAAGCAAATAACATCATGTTTTCCTTTTGGACAACCTGAACCCATGTTAGATGGTGACAAGACGTGTTCTGATCAAGCCAAGGTAGGTATAAACTAATTACCCTGAGCTGGCAAGCTCTGTAGCTGTTTTCAGAGCCAGCTTTCATTTCTCTCTTCCTCCCTTGTAGTCACAAATTGCACAAGCCCAGCTCCAAAATAAAGATCTGCCATCTAGAAGCCTTGTTTATAGCAGGAGCTGTCAGAACCCCGAGCCATCTGCAGCTCCTGCTCTCCTTCCTTCTCCCGACCTGCAGCATTTCCTTCCTTCTGCCTGGTGTCCCATGGTCTTTCTGTCCCCTCTGAGAGAAGGACAGTCTGTTCTTGAGCCACCAGAGAACATCCACAGCCCTGCCACTAAAATCTGAGAATATCCTTTCATCTTTTCTTGTTTCAGGGTTCTTCACCTATTGCAATTCCATAAATGCTCTCTAATTTCTGATATATCCAACCCATGGGTGGTTTCCTCAGGGCCTGTGCCCTCCAAGCCTTACAGTAGCTATTTTCTTCTCAGGTCTCCATGAGGAGTCCACCTTCTCTTTTTCATTCTCTTCGCAGTGAGACAAACCTGCATTTTTAGTTCTTCTCATACTGGGGCTTGTTTTGCCTGTGAGAATGATTAGAAATGCTCCCAATGGCAGCAAGGATCAAACCACCCAACCCTAAAAAACAGAGCCCAGGCTTTTAACACAACTATGACCACGACTGAGCCTTGCCCTTGGATTCCCCCTGCATGTCCACCAGCAATTCCCCACATTTTCCCAGTTTTGTTCTTCAAGCTTCAGTTTGTTTCCCAGTTGAATTCAGCCCACCAGCTCCAGGACAGAGGTTTTCTCTCCAGGAAAACCCCTCCTGCAGTTCGAGCTGCTATGGTTTAATTTTTCAGTTCAGTGCAGGAGCAGCAGCAGCAATTTTTGGCTACAAAGCCCCTCAGCAGGTGGTCCCACTGTGAGCCAGTGCTGTGAAAAGGTGAGACAGGTGAGAAACCTGCTAAGAACTTGACTCTTTATTTCCCAGTCCCCTGGAGAGAAGGCCCTGTGTCTCCTGCCTGGAAGAGCTCAGTGATTTTAATCACTATTTCAAGTCATCATGTTAAAATAAAAATCCAAGTCATATATTCCAATATTATCTCCCTCTTCCTCATGATTCCTCCAGGGCTAATCTCAGGATAATAACTTTCTATCATATGAGCTGCCCATTTAACATCTTCCTAACTCTTTGGGGAAGGGGTTGTAACTGTGCAGTTCCTTAAATTAATTTGAGAGACTTAGAAAAGACACGGATTTCATTCATCTCTCTGTAAAACTATTCAGATTATCTCCATCTATTATTTATAAATTCATTTTGCATTCCAAAGTGAACCCCACACCGTCACTTATGTTTAATTCTGCCTGCCCATTTTCCTGATGAAGTGCCACGTTTGCTGCATTTCTGCATCACATCATTTTAATAAATGCCTGATTTCTACCATCATGTATCTTGCTAGGAAAGTTCGGACTCCTTTTGTACAGCTCACCAGTTTTGTTGTATTGCTGCTTTCTCACAGTACATCATCATGAAACTCAGCAGAACATTCCTCAGATTAATTGAACGTTCTGCCCATACATACAGATATTTATAATCTCCTGGGGGAAAAACTGTTTTAGTGCTTTTTTTTTCACAGTACAATTCATTTTCTTATTTCTACTTATTCACAGAAAATGTTAGGATTAAAAATAGCTTAGGCTGAAAACTTCGTTGAAAGCTTTTTCCCCTAGAATTATAAATCACGTGATTTCACACTTAAACAAAAATATGCATCATTAGCTGTGAAAAAGTGTCAGAAAAAAAGGATTAATTTTGAAATATATTAATTTCTTGCAAAGAGCCTTGTACACTGTTTGCTAACATATCTTAGATGAACTTTTCTGGTAGAACACTGTCCTGGTTAGAATTCTAATATACATAGTAGCATGCAAAAGTTAATTCTTTTGGTGTTAAGGTACCACTGGTACCAAAACTTTTCAGGAATTGTGACTCCCATTTTTCCTGTCTTTCCAGTTTTGGGATGCTGCTTGCAGGCTGTGACCCTGTTGGTTGAAAGAGCATTTTCAAATGTTTACACTTATCATAAATATATGTCTTGGACACTAAAATGTCTCCCAGGAAAATAAATTTTTTATGCTGAAAATAAGCATTCCCCCTTGTACAATTTTAGCTGTATCACATTAATAGCTTTAAAATATGACTTGATTTTAATCTCCATTTCTGTGCACTGCTTTGCCAGTGCAGCACCTAGAAAGTGCTACAGAATCAGGGTGAGATTTCATGGCCTTGCACCAGCACCTGGATGTGACAGGGAGAGGATTGATATTAGAAAGCAATACAGAACTAAATTCCTATTTTCTGCAGCTCAGGTCATCACCCTTTATGGTACTGTTGGGTCAATCTTATGCTTAAAAACCAATTGTGATTCTTGGAGTTTTCCTTCTCTGCCAGTTGTGTCCCTTCTGTGCCCCAGAAATTTCAGCTGGATCACGTTTCCAAGTTGGCTCAGGAAAATAATACCATTCATAGTAATGTCACATTTACGTCCAGGAAGAATTTTGTTGCTTGGAGTAAAAAAACTCTTTGGACTCATAACTTCCCTCTTTCTTCCTCCAGCCATAAAAGTGAGAGCTGTGGCAATCAGAATGTATTCATGTACTAAAGCACTTAAGCACAGCATAAGGACCTGCTTTGACTTGGAAAGTAGTTATGTTAATTAGCTTAAATTTGCAAGAATTTGACTCAATGGGAGCAACTTGACATTTAGTTTGAAAGGTCTAAATGTTTCTGTAGACTTCAGATACCAACACTGCTGGTGAGATGTTCCTTTCCCCCCCCTTTTCACAACATACAAAAAGTTCATTTGCAAATGTTTACCTAAAATAAAATGACTTACACAGAGGCCTATCAAGGCAGCTGACACAGATCCCGATTAAGTGGAATCCCTGGCAATAGACTGTGCCACGGAGTTGGGCTATTTGCTTTTCTTGAATCCTCCCTGGCTTTAGATGCTTTCAAATCTTCCCTAATCCTCGCTGAAGGGCACAGCTAATTAACCTGGGAAGGGGCTGTGCTGCTGCTTTGCAAACTCCTGTGACACACCTTCGTAACAGCCCCGTGTCTGAAGATGCCCCGAGCAGCTCAGGGAAAAATATATTCATGGAATGGCCCAAAGCCACCTTTTTCTCCCCTTTTTGAAGCCCCACAAAGGATCTCACTCCTGCTGCAAAGCATCAGAGACACTCTGCTTGCTGGGCTGTACCTACCACATCTGATTGATAATTATTAATTTATTTCTTTCCATGCCTTATACTTCCAAAGCACGTTAGTTCTCCAAGACACTCATCACCCTCAGCAAACAAAGGCATCTCTGGCATCTCCTTTGTTGCCCAGTTTTCGTGTTGCTGTTAAAACCCTGCTCCTCTGGAACTGTGCAAGTGGGATGTTGTGTTGACCAGAGCTCTGCTCTGCATTTTTTTAATTCCCAGAGTTAGCCATTGATTAGTTAATGGAGCTTAAGCTCCATGGCTTGCAGCACATGCACCCTTTCATTAGGTGTGGATCCAAGATAAACACAGTGATTTAGGGCCGCCAAGCCAACCCAGCAGCTCCCTACGTGACAGGCTGCTGCTGCTTTTGGAGCTTTACTGGAATAGACCGCTCACAGCTACCAGGTTTTCCCCCATATTGTGTCAAAAAGCTTTTTTAATGTGATGTGTGAGAGTACAGTGGGCCAGGTCCTTCCATGGAGCCAGGAGCAGTGGGTGCTTCCCACGGAACAGGGTCAGAGCCAGGGCTGAGGTGGCCCAGAGGGCTGGTAGGGGGTCCTGGGTTATGGGGCTGGAGAAGAAAGACATCAGAAAGCCAAGAGTATGTGAGTGTCTGCTCTTTCCAGATGCCTCTGCACCTTTTCCGATTCAAATTGTTGATTTAAATGATTTTTGAGTCATTCCTCGTGAGCTGAGACACTGACAAATCAGTGCTATCCAGATCTGGACTCAACTAACCCAACTTGTTGGGTGTTTAATTACAAATACACTTTTGTCTGGAGTGTTTTATTGGTATTTTAAAGGAAGCCAAGTGACAAGCTGATGAACCAGCAGGAGATCCTGAATGTTGGTGGTGCAGACCTTACTCTGACACAGAACTGGTGCATTTGAACATATGCTGGAAAGGCAACACACTCCAAAATGCAGGTCTCAGCTGAATTTAAATAGTGGCCTGACCCTCTGTGTCACAGTCTACACCAATTACACACCATTCTTTGCATATCACCATCTGTATGTGCTACTGTGCTTTTTGCAGTTTGGCATTTATTTGGGAAAAGTGGCATTTCATGACAAAGAATGTGGTAAATATGCCTCCCTTTAAAGCAGTGCAGAGTTGTCCTGATTTTACTCACTGTGGAATTAAAGCACAACTCACACTGTTGCTGACACTGACATATCCACTGATGTTATGCTGCTTGCTTTTACTTAACAGCACAAAATATTCTACTAAAACATACCTGATAATTAAAGAGTAAAAATTAATGAGATTATTGAAACGTGAACCCTTCAACGGGGACATGGCTTAAAGTTCACCAGTGCTTTTCTGATCTTCAATTCTGTTTCCTATATGAAAGAAAAAAATAAGGTGGAATGAGAAGGAGTGATGAAAAATTGTGTTGGATGAAGCAACAGGGTTCCTAAGACAAAAGAATGTGGGGACAAAATGAATCAAAATGTCCAGGTGGAGTGTAAAATATATTATTATTTTATAATGAAATGTATGAAATTTATATTTTCATTGGAAGATAAAGAGATCAAAATTAGTTATTGATACTGATGAATGCTGATGAGTAAAGTTAATTAGGGATTCATAAGTGGAAACTTCCTGGTCACCAATACATTGATACTGTGAGGAAGCTCAAATTCCCACATTGGTGCACTAAAACAGGATAAATGAAGCATTTCTGTAATCTAAAACTGGAACCCAGCTGTGTGGGTCAGTCTGTGTGTGAGTTACTCCTGCTCTTCACCACAAAACGTCGTCAGCCCCTGTCAGCCAAGACTAAAAAGGCTTTTGATACCATCCAACACATTAGTCCTGAGTTCCTGTGCTCTTATCTTGCATTAAAAAGAAGACAACTGTATTTCTGCACCAAAAGCTGCTCTCAGGGCCTCACCCCAGCAGCTCTGCCTCCTGATAACAGGCTGGGTGACAGTGGCTGGATCTGTGTCTAAACTGGACTTGGCACCCTTGTCTTAGCTCAGAGCAGATAAAAGGCATTTCCAAGATAGGGCTGTTGGAGAAGAAGCTTCCATTAGGAACCCAGCAGTACAAACTACATCACCAGCAGATGCAGAGATTGGAAAAACTGTATAACCTCCCCCTCCTCTCACAAAACCTTCCCTCTAATGTTATGACATTCCTCTTAATCTGGGCTGAGATTAAAAAAGATTATATTTAAGGAAGAATAAAACAACCTGGAAACAATAACATAGTCCTACCATAACCAAAATCTAATTTAAAGAAGTTGCTTAAACAAACAGGGATTAATACAAAAGTTGTCTTCTTCCATGAAAGAAGTAATTTGCATTTAAACAAATTCCTCTGTATGCAGATGAAATAAAATGACAGGGTTACTATAAAGGGAAAAACATTTGGCAGCAATACTTCACTTTTATTGTTATCTCAAAGACAAAGATGGAAGATTACTTTGTAAACATATTTTTAATAGGATAATTTTCTAATGAGTGATAGCAGTTTGTGATAAGATTTAAACTTACAAAGTCTTGGTGTAAAATAAATGTGGTGTTGTGGGACTGGACAAAATCGGGTATTTTATCTACAAAACACAGCAGCTCTTTCCCAAGGAGGACACTTCACTTGATGCACTTGGTCTCCCCAAACCTCAGGAATCATGCTGTGCTTTTAGAAACAGTCACAAGAAATTCATTTTTGTGAAATAGTTAAGGATGAAAATGTGTTTTACTATAGACCAGCATGAAAAACACCAACACGAAACAATAAAATCCCCAAATCCTTGCTGCCATCTCATGGATTTCCTTCCCTGCTTAGATTTGGTAGTGCCAGAACTGGCAATTTTAGTTGATCCTGTACTTTTAGAAACACATGAATGTCATGTGAAGACCATGGTTTTAGTAAGAGGTCCACAGGGCTCATAGTGGGCTTTACATTGTTTTAGCAGTTCCATGCTTTCCTTTCAGGAACTGCTTATGGATAATTTTAGCTCTTCCACATCAAAGAATTTCCTCTGAATCCTTCAGATTTTCACCCTTCTTCTTCAAGGTGAATGTGGAGCTATTGAGGAACACCAGGTGCTCTGAATCTCTATTTTATTTGTATTCTTGATCTCACAGTTTTTATATTCATCTTTGTTTTAATGATGCTGCATGGTTTAGAACCTAAACTATATTCATTTCCCTTACTTTGGCTTGCTGTGACTGGGGAGGAAAATTACCTTGCCTAAATCAAAGATAAAAGAAACTGAGAAACACTAGAACAAACTAGTGGATGATGGCTATTTCCTTAATTCCCATGGACTTGGGACAGCCACTGTGCTTATCCCGCTTTTAAAGGAAAATAAACCCCACTTTTCAGATCCTTTCAGGCCAGTCAGGGGTACTGGAAAAAGGTGAGGAGCTGCTAAGAAAGGGGATGAGCTTTGGTGGACATGGAATAAAGTGTGGACCCAGTTAGAAATGAAGGAGCAGAGGAATGTGTGCTTGTGGGAGACCTGAGCAGATGGGAAAACCTTCTTAACTCCAGAGAAAGATAAGTCAAAGAGAAGGAAAGTACTGACTAATCTCATAAATGCTTTGAAGAGTCCAACTCAACATTTTCTCAGTTGCTTTTCCAAAAAATCATGGGAAATAAGAACTGCTCGTGCACTACCTTTAGGTGAATCACTTTACCAATGGAATTGGGGCTTACAGGGGACAACAAATTACCAAAAGAGGGGATATATAGATTTTTTGGGGAAAAAATAACAGGTCCCCTCCCTGGTTCTTTGCTTCCTCCTATCTTTACGGGTTTTATTCTTATTTTTAAAATAATTTAACTTTTTCTTTGTACTACAAAACACTCTATGCTAGGGAAAAAATATGCAAAAATTATCTCCTTCCTTTTTTTTTTTTTTGGTTCATTTTTAGTGTATTGCATTTTTATATGTTCCTCAAGTCCATAATTTTCCCTGCTCACTGTATGAAAAATTATCAAAGGCAACAAAAATAAAAGGAAACAGCACTTTTTGATTCTCATAAAAATATCTCAATAAATAAAAAAGTGGAACAAATTCTTAAAATATCTGGCCAGCCAGACTCTTTTGCATTTTTTCCCACCAGCACCAGCTGTTTTTTGCATACCAGCAGAAGGGACATATCTGCAGATTCAGTTTATGGGAGCTTTGTTTATGCACTGGGTGAGGATTAACCACTAATTTTAATTAATGTGGCAAAACCAAGTTCAAAGAAGACAGAAAGTTTGTAAATCTTGTAAGAGCACTAAGTCTGGCTGTGCTTTTAGATGCAGGAAATGTGCTGCACGGAATTTGCCATATTGACATTTTTCCTGAGGTTTACACACTAATCCTTTCTCCATCACTGTTTCACACAGAATCTGGATTTAGTGGATCTTTAACTACACCTTTTTGCCTCCCAATCTTTAGTGTGTCCTCACAATATTTCTGTAAAATGAATATCATTGTTGCCATTTCGGGTGTTCATTGAGCAGGAAACCTGTGAAACAGCAGGCACTTAAACAAAGGGCTTTTTGGAGGTATATTCTACCCCTGCAAAGTCAACAGCGTCAATAAAAAATGAAGGAAATACACATTTTGATGGAAAAAAATGGGATTTTGCAAGAATAAATCATGTCAAACCAACCTAACTTTCCCCTGTGGTGGAATAACAAGCCTTGTAGAGACACAAAGCAGGAAATGTTGCATATCTTGAGTTCAGCAAGGCTTTTGGAACGGACGGACAGACACGATGTTCTTGTGGTGAAACTGAGGAGACAAAGCTCAGCACTGGCTGAGGAGCTTCTCACAAAACTGGCAGCACAGTTTTGCAACAAAATGAAAGGACCTGCGGGCTTTTCCTGTGGTCAGTCCTGAGTCTGAAGTTTAATAAATCTCTTCTGAGGGTTTGTCAAAGATTCAGGATGAATGACAGTAAAATTCCCCAAAGGGAAGATGGTCGAGCACCAGATTAACTTCAGGCTTTTCTACATTGGATTCTCCACACATTTTCCCAAGTGCAAGTTCAAGACTTTGGGGACAAGGGGACAGATTCAGTTCAGGTCCCTTTGTGGCTGACGCTGTGTAGCTACGAGATCTAATGCCCTGGAGCAGTTTAATAGGCAAATTACTCATTAGAGATCCGGAATTCAAAATACAAAATTGCAGGTGGAACATTATTAGTCTCCTTTCCACCCTGTTTTCACCCCTTCTTGAAAGGTCACTGGCTCTGTCAGGTCACCCCCAGGGCTGGTTTAGAGCTACATCCTTTAAAGCATCACCCAAATAATGGGATCATGAGCTGAGTAACGCTGTCCTGAGGAAGGGTTCGGTGAGGTGGGTTGGGTTTGTCTCATGGGCTCCCTGCAGTGTTTTCTCAACTCAGCAGAAAGCCAAGAAATGGAAATAGCAGCCAGTGCTCTAAACTGTGTGACCAAAGCTGTTCAGGCTCATGGCCCAAGGGTCACACACCAGCTTCCAATCCACCTCTGGGAATTCTGGGGAATCCTTACAGAAACTTCTCTTACCTGCATGATCTGTTAAAAGTCTGAAACTGTACGAACTGCTGGAAAAGGGAAAGGTGGATGGAGGGCTGAAAAGAATCGTATGATTTTACAGACGGGTTCCTGACTGTGGGATACAAATTAGAGCTTCTGCCCTACTCCCTGCCCCTGTTCCTGCAGGGAACACCCACACCCAGCACTCGGGAAGCCACGCACGCAGCTCAGACACACAGAGACAGGAACCCAGACCCAGCTAAGTAACCAAGAGCAAGCTGAGCTAATGAGTTTAATGAGCTCATACAAAGCAGCTCCATCAGAGAGTCTCGCTTTGATGCCAATTCCCCCGTGGAAGGACTCCTTTCATGTCCCAGGCTACTGTTTAAACCACTGCACCAATTTGCCAGCCCCTGTTAATTTACATCTGTTATTAATGAAGGAGGTAGCATGTGAAGCTGGTGGCAATAAGAAGAATATTTGGTTTATTTCATCCTGCCATAGTTTTTTCCTCAAGATTTGTCTCATTGAGGGGTGACACCAGGGAAGGAAATAAATAACATGAAGTTCTTTCTGGAGCTGGGCACTCCTCTGCTGCAAACAGCAGAGGCTTTTTTAACCTGTACATTGAGTTTACTCTTCTGTATTGTAAAGTACCGTATAGTGATCTATAAATCTTTTTTGTGGCACCAAGTCTGCATGCTGGTTTCTTTGACAACTTAAATACACAGCTCGTGTCTCCTTTATGAATGATTCTATGAGTTTTTTGATAAAAACTATAGAAAAAGCACCTGTGAGACCACTGTTAATCAAATTAGAGCCCTTGAAATATTACTTTCTAACATTTGACATTTTAAAGGAGTTTAACAAGCTGTATTTTATCAAACCCCATTGTATCTTTTTCAATGGATTTTAGAGAGACTCTCTCACCTGTTTTGTTTCCCAAGCCCCAGATTGGGAGTGAGAAGAAAACCCACCAAATTTCTCAGGAATCATTCCACAGCTGATTCCAAACTGGTGGTCTAGAGGTTTTATGGTTGCTCTGTGTACTTTTTACAGGCAGAGTGTTGATGGCACACAGAGGAAGGGGATATATCTAGGAGTTGAAGCAACACAATAGATTTATGGTTTAAATACATGGAGTATCCCTAAGATGCTATTACTAAATTCAGGTATTTCCTACTGTGTCTAATCCAACCCAGCTGGGGGATGCCACCCACTAGTTCAGAAGTCAGTGTTAAAATTGTTAAACAATGTAAATAACTTGCTGTAATTTTAAAATAAACATAGGCACTGAGCTGTTTTCTCCTCCCTGCCCACAAAGAACCGGCAGCAATTCTTTTATTTCAGTCCTGCAGAAATATTTACCAAGGGTTCTGATTAAAGCATTGCACAGTATTAAACTGCCTGTTTAATATTTTAACATTGTGACTTGCAGAGGATACTATCTGGAATAGGGTTATAGGAGTATCTAGAGGCTTTATAATTAATACAACGAGGTCTCAAATCTGAATGAGACTTCTCAGTGCTCCTAAAGCCAAGGCAATAAATGATGATTTTCCGTGATTTCTATCACACAATCCATCAGGAAGGCAAGTGGTATCTGCCTTCCTGCTCATTTCTTAGCCAACAAATGCTGATTTTACATGATTTCTACCACACAATCCATCAGGAGGGTGAGCAGTGTTGGCCTTCCTGCTCACTTCTGAGCCAATAAATGATGATTTTACATGATTTCTATCACACAAGCCATCAGGATGGGTAAGCAGTATCGGCCTTTACACTCATTTGTTGACGAGGTTGCCTTTTGGAAGGGAAACAGAGCCCCAAAGAGGGCTGGCACTGATGCACCTGGTTGTCCTGGACTCCCATAGGGACACGGTGAGTGTGTGTGGTTTGTCTTGTGTTCATACCATCAACAGCTCCAACCACGGCATTGAGGATGTGTCCTCGCCTTGTGCTGCCCCCCTGGAGAGACTGGCATTTCCTCCCTTCCCAGACCAAACATATCCACCTCAAGTAATAAAAAATTTATTTCTTAAGCGCTGTAATGTTCACACAGCTGGAACCCTGGTCCTTCCAGTTTTTTGGGTATCCCCAGGCACACCTCCTTGTGTGCCCAGGCTGCAGAGCCCGGTGCACTCACACAGGCAGCCATTCACTGAGTCCCGGGATGGTTGGCGTTGGAGATCACCCAGTCCAAGCCCCTGCCAAGGCAGGGTCACCTGGAGCAGGTGACACAGGAATGTCTCCAGGTGTGTTTGGGATGTCTCCATAGAGGGAGACTCCACACCTTCCCTGTTCCAGTGTTCTGCCACCCTCATGGGTGTTCTTCCTCATGTTGAGGTGGAACTTGTGTTTTAGTTTATAGCTGCTGCTCTCACCTTGTCACTGGGCACCACTGGCAAGAGCCTGGCACCATCCTCCTGGCACCCCTTGGACATATTTGTATGGATTGCGGACTCCTT
>NW_020884891.1:621005-680269 GCF_003945725.1 Corapipo altera | reverse complement strand
GCATCAGTAAAGTGGGATGGGGATGCGTAAACCTGTGGAGTTGTGGTCATGGGTTATTAGGTTATTAAGTTACTGAGGGCTGTCTAATTTGTCCCTAATAAAGGGCTGCATTTTATAGGTAGGACTGTAATACAATCCTACAAATGCTGTACTTAGTGGAGAGGGAAGCAATTATGCTGCGAGTCACGGATATTTAGAAGTAGTTTTACAAGCTGGGCTGTACATTACATGTACCCAACCATCAGCCTCACCCACTGCACTGGGAGCGTGTGGCTCTAACTGGTTTGGCCTGTGTAGGAAAGAGGCACCAACCTGCCAATTCAGATTATTAAACATTGTTGCTTGATGTGTATCCAGTATCCCCACACATTACAATGTTGGTTGGTTGGTTGTTTTCTTTCCACTGGGGATGTACAAGAAATGGTGAGGTTTTGGCAGCTGTGGAAAGTGAATGAGGTTCCTAAAGCTGGAGGAATAGTGTCACTACTGCAGTCTTGTTTAATTTATGTCTGGAGTACATTTCTTATCATAGTTCCAGTTTTGTCTCAGATTTATATTGGCACTGAGACCTGTTGGTTTTTACCACAAGAGATTATGGAGGGAACAGAAAAAAAGATAAATAGAGGAGTGTGCTGATTTTCTTGTTGTACCTGTTATGGATGGACAGACTAAAACAGAAATAGGCTTTGCAAGATGACTTTTTTATAAATAAATACTTGTTTGGTGCTGAAGTTAAAAAAGAAAACTCTCAAAAACTGCTTGTTCCCTTTTATCACTCTGTGTTAATCCCTGACAGTTTTATTATGTTTTATACCATGAAGATTTTTATACTTAGTTACTTTGTGGTGGCTTGTGCTCTGAGTGAATTATTTATTATTTATCACATCCAAGACTATTTTTTGTTGCTGTTTAAAATGACCGTAGTTCGAGATTTTATTTCCTATTTTCAAATTAAATACTATTAATGTAGTGTTCTGTAGAGATTTACTTTGTTAATGTTTACTTGGTTCAGCAATCTTAATATTTAGATACTTTTGGACACTGATTATACTGCTGTACTTGTAGACAGACTTTTTTTCCTTCTTATGCTACTTCTTTATTTTTGTCCCTTTTTTTGCCCCCAGATTTTTCAAGTCATTCCAGAACAGTTAAGTAACTCTTGAATTATTTGATTACATGATTATTCCCATTTTCTTTCAGTTGTTCTTTCTTTTGTCTTACTCCTTGACATCAAGTTGTTTCCATTAGTTGCTAAAAATGTATGACCTGCCTTCACCAGATCTCCCTGGAGAGATTCCTAATTTCTGGCTGTTGAATAAAGTAACTGGGGTGGAAGGACTGGGCATTTGCAGCAAACCCTGTGGGACAATACCCTGAGTGCCTGTTCTGGGAAGGAAATGTTCAGGAGCAAACTCTGCTTTAGGTCTCCGTGTTCTCTTTCCACTCCTGTTCGCTCTTCCCACAGAAGGGAAGGAAGGGGGATACTGTGAAAAAGTTGCTTAAACAGCCTAAGAAGCCTGAAAAAGTTGAGCTGTAAGAACACCCTTAATGTCACCTGACAAGGAGCCACTGTGACAGTCCCAGGGTGTCTGTGGAATTGTCCTTGGGACAAACTGAAGGGCAGGGAGTTCCCATCTCTGACCTTGTCACTAATCACTCTGGGATCTCCCACATGTCACAGTCCCTGCTTAACACTTGGGCTACATTTACATCTCCTAAACCACCACACATATCAGAGGGATCTTACCATGCTAAGTTTTTTTAATTAGTATTCAGTTTAGAAAGGGAATGAAGAACATCTTCATTCTGTCGGGTTCACTGTAGGTTGAGGAGTGGGAGACCCCCAAAGTGAAGAGTTACATGATGTTAGTTGGCCTAGGACACATCCCAGGGGTGAAGGTGCTTTTTCATTTGTTACATTTGCACTGTCAAGGCTGCAAAACACTTGGCCAAGGCTGCTTTATTGTGCTAGAACAGGCAGATGTTGAATCCTTGAGTACTGCTTTGCCACCTCTGTCTTTTATTGAAGTGAAAAGGCAGCTTACAGTCATGGAATTTGTTTGCATAATGCTTTGCCTGATTTTTATTAAATTTCACAGAGTTCTTTTCTGTAACAAACTCTCTTTTCAGTGCCAATGTGTTGCCAACCAGCTGGACACCCGGCTTCCCAAAAGCTCACATGCATGTTTGCTAAGCTTGGCAAGTCAAGATCAAAATGAAATTATGATAAAAATCCATGTGGATTTCTAACTTGGAGTCTGAGGTTCAAGACAAAGGTGAGAAATCCTGAGGCTGGAGTGCTCCCTAGGTGCACAAACTGGGAAAAGGAGTTTGTTTCCTTAGAAGCTACTGAGGTTGTTTTGAATAATGTCTGTGATGAAGGAGTGTGACCTGCTGATTCCCTTGGTACTGATGTGACTGCCTTTGTGTTCAGTAATTTTAGCAGTTTTTAAGTGATTTTCCGTGTTGGAGAAAATGTAAGACTTAATGTCTTGTTCTAACTACGAAATCTGATGCTAAATAGGTAATACTTCCAAAAAAAATAACCAGTGTAATCCTTTGATGAATGTACCCTGTGTTAATTTGTCTCAGAGACAGTAACATTATGTTCTCACAGATGTTTGAGTGCTCAATGTGGGTCAGTTCCCAGGTGTGAGCAGAACTTGTTGCCTGTGAAGATGGGACACGCAGAGGCAGCTCTTCATTGATTAGCTCTGGACTTCATGGTGTTCTAATGGAGCTTCCAAACATCCAGGAATTGGTTTATTCAACGCAGGGTACTGGTTTAGATATTCAAAATAAGCACTGAAGAATTGCTGATAGCAAATTGATTTCCAGCTGGACTTTAAAGGTGACGTAATATCAGTGAACTTTGCGCCTGCCAGAGACGGAGTGTTGCCAAACATCCTACACACTGGTGTGAAATTAGTGGGAAATGGTCCAGAACTGTCTATTGATTTAGGATTCAGTATATCTAAGACACAAAATGCTTTGATAAATTCTCACCTGCTTAATTGAAGGTTTAGAAGTTGGAATGTGAACTCAAGTTATGACTCAGCTGCCATAACTCTGTGTCTGTAGGATCCTGTAATTTAGTTATTTAAATCACTTTCTGATGGCCTCTCACAGATGCCCTGAGCTGGACTCAGCTGGGTTCAAGATAGAGGGTACTCAGAAATCTTCCCAGTTGGCAGGTGTAGCTCACAAGTGATTAAAATACACTGCAAAAATGAGTTATTAAACCAGACCATGCCCTCTCTGGAGCTTAGCTGGGCCAAGCCTGTCAGACAGTTTATCTGAAGTTCAAGTGATTTAATGAAAATGCTCCACCCTGTCTTTATCTAAATTACAAATGTCAAATGCAACAATGAAAGTGTTTTAACCCAGAAGTGACCTTGGATACAGAAATCCCCATAATTAAAAACGTGTCAAGGGCCTGTCACACGTCTTCCCTCCCAGGTCATCAGGTCTGACTCTAAAAATTTATCTTGCAATGGGAAGAGTCTTCATTGGAGTAGATGAACTGTTTGGAGAGCATGATGTGATGAGCCTGTGGATGGAAGTGCTGAGCTTTGGGCTGACACAGCTGGATCTGGAAACATGGAAGGTTCATAACTATTTCTGATGAGGTCGTTTGTGGGAACTGAGCTCCTCTAAATAGAACAGGGCCTCTGGTACTGAAAGAGGAGTAGACAAAAGTGGAAGCTGGGCCCTGCTAATTGTGCAAGAACCACAAAACTGCCTCTTGTGTGTCCTTTAGAAGGGACATAAATCAGTCAGTGGCCACGTCACTGAGTGTATCCACGTGGGACATCTGAAGGCAGTTCCCAACATTATAGAGTAGATTATTATGAACTTTATTGATTTGTTAATGGACTAATAATTGTCTTCTCTGTTACTTGCTATAAATTTCTTTAAACAGTAGATTATTCAGAGCCAGAGTTTCCTTTGCCCAGCTCTGGCTGTGACTGAATACCTGTTCTGGGGGAGGCAGAACACAGGCAAAGCCTGATTTGTCATGTAGCTGGTGGTGCTGCATTTAATAATGCACTGCATTGAGAGGGTGAACAGGAGTTGGGAACAGAGGTAAAAGAGATGATTGAAAAATCATCTTCTGTTTTAACTATTATTTCAAAGAAACGGTAATTTTTACAAATTGATTTTTCTATTGTCTGTTGGCATAGAGAGGAAAGTAAACTCTGAAGTCACAGCTCTGGCCTACAAGCATTTTACTCCAAATTCTAGATATTAATCTTTTTTCTTTATACAGGCCTGTTGAACCTAACATCCATTACCATTACATAGTGTAATCATCTTGGAGAATAATATGAAAGCAGTTGGGTGTCTGTCCAAGCTTTTGAGCCTTTAATAATTTTATTTGCTCTATATCAGAAAGCAGTTCTTGTGCAAAGATTAGGTCTATCACCACACTTCTTTCCACTGGGTGTTTTCAAAAAAAGCTTAGTGGCTGCAAAGGGTTCCCTCATCCCCTTTATCTCCCTACAGGATGATGGTGAGGTTTCTTATTCTTTAGTTTGTTCTGCATTATTATGATACATGTACTGTATTAAAGTGACAATTTTGCTTCCCAAGGCACAAAGTTGGATGCAGGTTGTTCCTGGCCAGCACTTGCTGCGTTTTGTTTGGGACAAATAAAGGCCCTGTTCTGGAAGTTGGTGATGATTGGGATCTTCTTTCTGATCTCTAACCACAGGATTATATTTTTTGCTTGTACCAAGAACAGAAAGCTCCAGTTTGCCCTCAGGAGTCTGTTCTGCACTTGGTCATATTCAGCTGTGTGCTTTACCAAGCCAGGGTGTGAGTTGTCACGTGTAACAAACTCATGTGTGGTTTAATGTGTCCATCAAACTGCTGCCCTGTCCTGGGCCACCTCCTGTCCCCAGGAACAGCGAGATTCTTGGAGGGACCCAGTGCTGGGAACAGGACTGAGGAGTTGCTGCTGGCCCTGGAGGAGCCTGGGGCTGATCGTGGTTGAGTTCCTCAGCACCACTGTGGACAAACCAAGGAGCAGGAACACATCCTGACATCCTGCAGTCAGCATTGGCTCATACCCCTGGAAAACAACCCTTACATGTTCTTAAAAATCCTGATTTCCAGCCTCAGGGTGCAGTTCCACAGGAGCTGGACCTTTCCCAGCCCAGGCTGTGACACGGGCAGTCCCTCCTCTCTTCTTCTGCAGTATTTGCATTGGGTGGCTCCAGAGCTGCCTAAAGCCCTTCCTGGGTTTTTTTTGCCCCAGGTTGGTCTCCAGTTCTTGATTTTTGTGACTTTGCAGCTGGAGGTGCTGGTGCTGACACAGCAGAAGGACCAAGCATCACAGAGTGTAGGATTTGATGAAGTTGGAGACCATGGAAACTTCACTCGTGTCAAACAGTCACCTTTATTTTATCTCAGATTTTGTCTCTTTTTTTGGTAGGTGAGGAGAAACCTGCTGATATTGGATCTGCTGATGTTACTCTGTTTTGCCTAATGCCTTTATTTTATTTTATTTTTTTTAAGGGAGAAACTTCTTCTTTGAAACTAGAGCCTCATGGACTTAACAACACAATGTAATATTTATTTATTTATGAAAAGCTGTCAGTGTTGTTGCAGACTTATAATTCACCTGCTCAGCTTGAGTCTGTCACAAAGGAATCACTAATGCTGACTGTAACAGGGTTTTTTTTTAGAAAGTAAGTAAAAGCATTGGTAAAAGATTCTGTAGAGAAAACATGTCAACCCTTAGTGTTATCACAGGTATAAATGAGAGCCTGTGTATTCTGCAAGTCTTACAGTTTTTATTCCAACTTTCAGAGTATCTTCTTTTATTTCCAGATGAATCTACGTTCTGTATTTACTGTAGAACAACAAAGGATATTGCAGCGTTATTATGAAAATGGAATGACAAATCAAAGTAAAAATTGCTTTCAGCTCATATTACAGTGTGCACAAGAAACAAAACTGGACTTCAGTGTGGTCAGGGTGAGTACTGAGGCCTTCCAAATTTGTTTGTTAAACTTGCTTTACATAAAATATTTAGAGATGTGGAGTCTCTTAACTCCATCATTGTCTTAAATCAGGCTTCAGTGTGTGTATGTGACGTTCATTTTTATAGTTTGTTTTCACTGGAATGTCTTCACATGGTTGTTGTATTTAGCAGGGGCCTGGGTTGCACAAGGAGTAATTTTTGTTTGTCTTTTGCTGGGATTTTTTAAATTAGTCTTTAATAAATTACAAATTAGTTTGCCCTGTACAAACTTTGTGCAATGTATCGTATGAAAGCAAGAAGCAAGGTCATGTTATTAAGAAACTGTTCTTAAGCTAAAGAAGTTTCTATAACATGATGTATTTGGGGGAATAATTGTGGAACTATTTCTTTCTCTGTCACACTTGTATTCAACATCACAATCATAAATATTGTGGTCCCTCATGGCTGTTTACAGTGAGGACATTCTTTTCTTATAAAACAAGAATGTCACCAGGGCTAACAGGAGCTCTTCCAAAGTCTATGAATTCCACAGGAAGGGAAATAATAATCCCTTTGTGAAACACTAGACACAAAATGGCTCTTGGCCGAGAGCAGAAATAGAAATCATGAAGCATTAGCTGAAAAAATAACAAGGGCAGTGCAGCTCCCAGGAGCTGCTGCAACACTGGACACTGAGGAGGAAGAAGTGAGACCAGTCTGGGTTGTTTTTGTAATTGGTTTACCAGTGATATATCAACAACAACAACCCTTCCTGCTCCCTGATTAGTACCTGGATTCCCCTCCCTCACAACAGTCTGGAAACATTAAAACTGTCCTTCTGAGCTCTTGGTAGTGGGAAGCTGTGAAAGTCAGCCAGGGATTGAGGCTCCTGGAACAGGCAGACAGTTGTAACAGGAATCTGGATGCTGATGGGGCACTCAGGGCCTGCTCTGCTATTTTTATGCTGATTGAATGTCCTGGAGGAGGCAGCCAGTCTCTCCTCTCTGGGCAGTCCTCCTTCACTCTCCAGATTTCCTTTCCCTCTCAGTTTCCCTTCCTGCAGTAAAGTATCAGGGCCTTTTTCCTTCAATTTTATTCCCTTACTGAGCCCTGATTTGCAACCCTTAGAACTTGTGAAGGGTTTTTTTGCCACTTGTAAAGTGCAGTCGAAACAGACCCAGTGTTTGTCCTGCATTTATCATATTTTTGCACGATTTTACCTTTCTCTTCTTTACACCCCTCCTTCCTTCCTCTCTTAATTCCCCCATTTTTCCTTTTTTTTTTTTCCTACAAAACTCTTGGTCAGTGACTAGTTCTCCTTTTTACAACGTCCAGCAAAATGATACTTGGGTTCCAGCTGGCACTTACAGATATGATTGTAATAGGAACATGAATTCCTTAGATGCAACTTATACTTCAAATATCATAACTGCACGAATGCATTCTTTCCCAGAATCAGGATTTCTGCCATCTCATCCCGTTGAACTGCATCCAGTCTTTCCAGTCTTGAGCTGGGTTGGAAAGAAAAGTCCTATTTTCCCATTTATGATTTGGTGTAAACCTCTACAGATCTTATTACTGCAATACATAAAATCTATTCTCCCTTGCAAAATTAGGAAATCTGAAGAGTATTTGTAATCTTTCCAGTCTCCAAGATGGCAAATACTTTGTCTCCTCTCTTCCTTCTTGTGTTCATCATCTCTGGCTTTGTTAAGTTTCAGTGTAACCCAGGTAATTTTGCTAACCTTACCTAAGCCTTTGTTCTTTTTCTTTTTGTTTTGCCAATTCAGTTTTAAGCCTTTTGGAGGAGCTCAGGTGGGTGTTTTGGATAAATGGTGGGAGTAAGAACTGGGAACACAGTCAGGAAGACTCTCAGCAGAGTCAAATCTGACTTGTGCTGTCTCATGAAACTGTATTTTATTATTAGTGCTATTAAGGTATTTGCATTTCTTAGAAATTATTTATTTTCAGGAAAACTGTAAGGAAAACCTTCATATTTTAGTTCTATACAGTTGGAAAAGTTAGGGATGAAATCTCTTTTCCTGGTCCAAAATTTACAGTGTCTCTATTCAGCTGTAATTTCTCTCTTGAAAGTTTACTGATAGAACAGAAATTTAAAAAAAAAAGGAAAATTTAATCTTCTAAATCTGTTTTGTACAGTAAAGGAAAATAACTTGAGGTCTGTGGCTATAAATTCTGTTTTTAAATTGGTTTTTAAGGAGAAAAATGTCATCACTAGTAGCTCAGATTTTACTGCATGTAACAAATTGTGCTTTAAATTAGATATTTTGCAAAATTTGACTCGCTTTCCCATCTGCTTCAAACCACAGCACGTTTCAACCTGTGCACAACTGCCACAGTACCTGCATTTCTCAAATATTTTTTCCTCTACTATCTATTACACAAAACCATATACTGTCATTATTACTGTCAGGAATGTCCATAATGGCAAATTTGAGTTGGAATCTAATCCCTGTAGTCCTGATCTTGTCTATCAGTGTCTTTCAAAAGCAGGTTTTGACATCAGATCTTGATTTTTGTGGCTGGCAGAGGAGGAATTAGCCCATAGGTCTGAGTACTTCACAAAATTGTTTTCTTCTTATTTTTCCTCCCCTCCGAATTCCAGAATTGGCAGCTTCTGTTTGAGGCAGATTTGAAGGTCGTATCTCTCAGTTATTGGGTTACAAAAGTTTAGCTCCATACCAGAGTGATGGCTCTGCAATCTAAGGTGCTGAACATTAAAAACTTAAATTTGGGGGGATTAGTCACAGTGGTGACAATGAAACACATCTTGACGGTAATTTTGGGAGAGAAGGCATGATACAGTATCAGGATTTTTGAGAAACTGGGGCTTTGGAATTGAGACTGGGCTTCTCCTGTGTATTAGTGTGTGGATCCCAAGCAGGAGGGGCCTGGGTTTCCACTCTGTGTTGTTCAGGCCCGGATTTCCACCCTGTATTGTTCAGACTCTGCATAATCAGTCGATGATTTACATATTTGTCAACTTAGGTCCCAACTTGAACACTTAACATTTCACCAGACCTGCTTCAAAACGGAATTGCCTGATTTTTGTGAGTCTTTAATGCCTTGTTTCGTGTTTGCTGTTGTCGTTTGCAGACGTGGGTTGGCAATAAAAGGAGGAAGATGAGCAGCAAGAGCGCGGTGGAATCCGGAGGGACCCCCCCAGGGACAGCCCCTGCCACTCCCTCAGTGCCCCCAGAAGTTCGGAACGTGGTCAATATTGCCCGATCCCACAGCCAGCAATCCTCCTGGACCTCTTCCAATAATGATGTGATAGTGACTGGGATTTACAGCCCTGCCACCTCCTCGGGCAGGCAGGGATCCACCAAACACACCAACGCTTCCATGGCAGAGATGCACAAAACCTCCATCCCGAGGCTCCCGGGGAAAGGCAACGCGGAGTTCCAGCAGCAGCACATCCCTCTAGGACGACAAGTCCCACACTGTAAAAATGCTTCCCTATTAGTAGGGGAAAAGACCATTATTTTATCCAGGCAGACGAGCGTGCTCAATTCTGCAAACTCCATTTACAGCCACACGAAGAAAAGCTACGGCGGCTCCTCGGTGCAGACGGCGGAGCTGGTGTTACCTCAGAAACCCATGATATGCCACAGGCCCTGCAAGGCCGAGCCCGTGGGCTGTCACAGGTCACATAAACCAGAGCATGTGGCTCTGGCATCGCACGTGCCCCACGGGCAGAGGGCTCACCCCAGGGACCCTGCCTGTAGCACCCAGAACCTGGAGATCCGCGAGGTGTTCTCCCTGGCGGTGACGGACCAGCCCCAGAGGATGGTGGCGGGAAGCACAACGCAGAAACATTCCTCTCTGGAGGGCAGCTGCCTGTCCATCGCCATGGAGACGGGGGACGTGGAGGACGAGTATGCCAGGGAGGAGGAGCTGGCATCCATGGGAGCACAAATCCAGAGCTACTCCAGATACTGTGAGAGCAGCAGCTCTGCTCGAGTGGAGAACCAAAGCGCAGCCGTGTCGGGGCCGGGCCGCAGCGGGGGCTGTGGGGCACAGGGGGCCAGTGCCAGGGACCTGCCTGACAGTGTTCTCTACCACAGCAGAGATTACCACCTCCCTGCACGGACCTCACTGCACAGCACAGCCAGCACAATGTACAGCGGTGCTAATGCATCCAGGAGTACCTTTTCTCCTCATTTTACATCTTCAAGTCAACTGAGGCTGTCACAAAACCAAAATAATTACCAGGTAATCCATCAGTTTATCTCTGTCTTCAAACCTTGAAGCCAAGGTTGTAGATAAATACTGTATACAAATGTAATGTAGATAAATGTTGTCTCTCAAAGCTGGTGGCTGCTAAGCAATAGGTTCACCTTTCTGCAGGCTTCTACACCTTTCAGTGGAGATGGTTCCTTCTCAGACACAGTGCAGGCAGCACTGCAGGGTGGTGCCACTCTTACCTGTCCATCTGAGCCCCTGGTAGGTGTATATTGAAGATCAGTGAGGGGTTCATCAATTCAGCAGCTAAATTTTGGGTGCAGGAGGGTGATACCCACGAGCTGATGCTCAAACCTGAGCCAGCAATACCCTGGGCTGTTCTGTGTGCACACACATCACGTGTGGCACAGGAACATGGGGTGGTGCTGACATTGGTGTGCTCTGCAGTTGCTCACCCTCATTGATGCCAGCTTGGATTCCTGTACCCCCTGTGCAGGTGCCAGTCTCCTGGAGCTGTGTCTGTGAGGGATTAAGATCTCCTGTGAAGAGTTAACATGATGGGACACACTCAGGGAGCAAATATTCATCCTTTCCCACAGCGTCTAATTCCAGTAGCAGTTTTACATTCAACCCCTTTATTCCTCACCCTGTACAAAAGTCCCTTTAGTGATCCTGAGGGGAAAATTAACTGCAGATAATTGAAGAAGTAAAAGATGTTCAGAAGAAACTGCAACACTTGACACATTTTTTTTATTATTTGTTATTACTAGGGGAGAGAGAGTTGTGCAGAAAACATCCAAATTGGTATTTTTCATGGATTTTTATGTCATGTGGCATGACATAGCCTAGAGACACTGAGATAAAAGTCTTTTAAGACTGGCAGGATGTGATCCTGCATGTCTTACCTTCATGCATTGGCTTGTTATTGCCTTTTTAATTTATCCTGAAAATGAACCATGTCAGCACCATACCAGCTTTTCCTGTGCTTTGCTCAGTGGGATAAAGGAGCAAGACTTTGTGGAGTGCTTTTTATTTTTTTATTTCCTTTTTTCCTGACTTGCTCCTATCTCGTGTGAGGCTATGCAAGAAAGCTCTTGAGTCCGAGTAAGTGCCACTTTTCACCCAAATTATTGCTTTTCTTGTTAAACCTGAGGTTTGATGAACAGAGATACTCTGGAGTGAATTCTGTGGAGTAGGTGGGACATCAAACAAGCTGTTCTTCCCTTTCTCCCTTCTCTCACTTAGGCTGTCAATGTTTGCTGTTACTGTTCTTACTTGAGTTGTAAAATTCATGAAGTGCTGTTTTCTTTTGACATCCCAGTTTCATAGGAAAGGAAGGGCTGTAAATGTGCAGATTTGTCCAGTGAAGGGCTGGTAAAAGTGCTTATGGTCAAGTTAAGGACATTTTTCTAAAGTTTCATGAAGTGAAATCCATTAGTGACACCTCCAGCTCTGTGCTCATGGAGCTTATTTCACTCTTGAAAAAACATCAGAGAGATTTATTTCCTCTGTTTTTATTTTTTTAATGAAATTTGGAATAACTTTGATTTTTTTGGGGTAGGGATGGTCTTTTTAAACAGCTGAAACAGTTCATGGTAGGTGACATTTTATCCATCTGGGTGGTGTGATATAGATCAGAACAAGATCTCTATAACTGTTTTTAGGTTTTTCTTTTACTTCTCTCCTGTTATAATAATCTACTTTTTTTTCTGAGAACTGAATTCATCTGTACTTGTTTGACCTCCCTGTCTGCCTCAGGGACCTTGTTCTTTGGATTTGGGAATGCAACTTATATAGAGGGAGCTGGTTTTTTTCCCATCATATCCCTTTTTATTCCAGAGTTTTAAACCTTGGAACACCTGAGCAGGTTGCTATTAATTCCCTTATTGCTGTGAGCAGGCACCCTGTGAACCTCCTGGCTATTAGAGATTTCATAAGGTGCTGTCTGAATCCTTTTCTTGTAGTCAGTTCATGTTTATTTTATTGCCCATGTTTAGCTAATTTATCCAGAAGCATAGGAATGAAAATCCTTAAACTTGGGGAGATCTTCCTGAATTTAAAAATAGATTAAACTTGAGGTAAATGATTATTGCAATAGTTGGAACATCCAAGCAGATGCTTCTTCAAAGTCAGGACTGTGTGATTTGTGTTTTGATGAAGTAATTACTGTCGTGTATTGGTGAGGTATCTAATTAGCAATTAGTTATAGCTTCCTTACTGGTTCAATTAATCAAATTCATGTTAGTGTAACTTAAGACTAAATTTAATTAAGTGATCAATTTTAATGCCTGAGCAGTTTCAGTAAACAAATTGTTCAACCTTCTTCCTTGTCTTAGTTTGACTTTTAAATGTGCAGAAGTAGAGAGGCTGTTTGTGCTGTCCTTGAGGCTGAATTGGGGTTTAGTTTTGCTTTCTTCCTCCTCCCTAGGGGCCAAAAATACTGTTGAAGATGTGTATTTTTAATTACTTTGTTATAAACACTGAAACACAGTATCTAATTTAACCCTATCTACTTTAAGAGAGCATCCAAAGCCTTTCAGTCAGAATAGATTATGCAGGTATATATATATATTTATTTAATTATAGAGTTGGCTTCGGGGATGCTGCTTTGTAGAATGAGTGGGGAGAACCTGTGAGGTTCCTGCAAAAACACCAAATGTGGCCCCAAGCAGTGCTGGAACACAGCAACCAGCTCCTGGTTTGGTCCAGTGCACTGAGTTTGGGATATAAAATCTACAGGTGAATTGGGAAAAGATTATGTAGGGCCCTGTATAGTGTAACCCCTTTGATGAAGGGACAGCTCAAGGGTTGCAGCACCTCTGAGTGTCTCTGGCAGATCTGCAGTTTCTGAGGCACAATATCTGAGTCAGGCATTTCAGGTCATCACTTTTGTAGCTGTCCCAGTTGGACCAGGACTGGAGTTACACCTGTGAATGCAGGATAATGATCCATCTTACTCTAAAAATACACACATTCCCCCCCAAAAAAAACTTAACCCCAACCCTTCTGCCTTTTTTTCATCATGGCACTTCACAATTCTGCCATGCACGTTGTCTTTCAGGCAGTTCTGCTGAGATGAACTTGTCTGTATTTGGCCTCCTACCTGTCAGAACCTGTATGCATTTGTCTTCCTGGCAACCCTTAAAACTCAGCAACCCTGGCTGAGTTTGCTTTATTGACACAGAAAAGAACTTTTTCTTTGTAGCCCCACTTGAAATTTGTGAAGAGGAGCTGCCTGGGTGGATGCTCATGGTGCCTTTACAGTGGATTCTGTGGTGTGAAGCTGTTGTGTGGGATATGGGATAGTAATAGATGTAACATGTTTATACAGAGTTTATGACGTGTGTGCAGTGAAGAAATTAATATTTTAGCCTTAAAATCTGATGCAGATTTGCCCTTAGGAGGGGATGATGCTCATTTCTACCCCCCACAACCACCGTGTGCTGTAATGAGAAAGTGTCTGACCTTGGGCAGCCCCCAGGTGCTTCCAGCTGAAAGCCTGAAGAATAAAAGTGTCTTGTGTGCTTGTACCCCAGCCAGCTGTCCCAGGGATGCTGGTTTGGTTGTGCTCATGCTGCAGGAGTCATCAGGAGAGCACCTTGCAAGTATAAAAACTATTCGTGGAGTTTGGCTCAGGCAGCAGAACCACACAGGTTTTTCTTCCTCAGATTGCAGATATGACCTGAGATGGATTAATATAAGAGCTGTGTTTAGTGTCTCAAGCATTGCTTGTCTGCAGCAAAGATGAACATGGAATCCTAAATCAGCCTAAAATATTCCAGGCTACGACACATTTCAGAGGGCCAGGGAAAACAGTCTGAGATTATTATTTAATAATGTCTGACCTCTGGGAATGATGGGGAAGCAATGGAAATTGAGGCAGCTAACCTTTACCTTCACACCCCTTCTCCTTCCTTCTCCAACCTTATATCCCTAACTTTTCTGCTAATGCTCCAATCCTTGTCATCTGACAGTGAACAGCTCCGTGATGAACACGAGAGCACTTTTTCAGAAAGTTTAATTGACGTAGTTTAGAAAACTGTGAGGGCAGTTCTGTTGGACATCAGCCCTTGTCTGACTCGTCTGCTCGGTCCTGCCAGTCTGGGGACAGGCCAGAAGAGAAATCTGGCCAAAGAAAATACAAGTTTTGAGATACTCATTATCTTACCCTCACCCAAAGAAAAACAGTGTTTAGGCTTAACAGTGAGGCCCAGTGGGACTTTGCTTGTAAATCTTAACCTGTTTCACAGACATTGTTACCTGAATTGAATGTACAGTGCTGAAGTCTCGGGAAAGCTGCTAAGTTTTAGCTCTCACAGCAATTTAAGCTGCTCTTGTTTTCTGTTCTGTTTCCTCCTTGTCCTCTACAGATTTCAGGAAACCTTACTGTGCCTTGGATTACAGGTTGTTCCAGAAAAAGAGCAGTAAGTACATTTCTATTTAAGTATCTAATGCATCAAGTGAAGCAATGGAAAGTTGAAAAAAATGCATTTTTGAAAATGTCAGTTCTGTTTACCTTGTGTTGAATTTTTTCCCTTTATACTTGGACTAAAACAAACATTATCTGCAGGTGCAATGTTTCAGGTGAGGTAAAGTTTGATGTATATCTTTAAAAGCAGGCCAAGGTCATAATCCTGTGTGAAGTGATGTGATGCTCAGGTGTGGGAATTGTCTGTTAGGTGAAATATTACATTAGAATTGATGGACTGGGAGTTTGGAGCTCAGAATATGTTTTTTATATTGCAAATAAAATGATTGTTAATTGGGGCAACTGAATGCTTAAGAGAGTGACTCCCTGTGCAGCTTCTCTGCACATGCACAGAATTAGTCTGGGCTGTCTGTAGGAACTTTAAAGTGTAATTTTATCCACATACATGTCATTTCACATTAGCAGAATCAGCCAGGTTGGTGTCCTCAATTCAGAAATTACTCCAAACCATAACACAACAGCTTTTGTCAGGGAAAAAAACCCCTCTGTCCAACTCTTTTGTTTGATTACTGCTCACATTTCTGGCTTCTCTTTGAAAACATTTCAGTTCTGCTTCATCACCATGAAAATCCCCTCTGAGCCTGTGGGTTGGGTGGTACAGCCAAGCTCTCCAGAGGCTGCTCCACCAGATCCAATAACTAGGGAGGTGTCTGTCATGGAACCCAAACTTACCCATCCAAACCCCCAGTCCATGGAGCTGGCAGTGTCCTGGCAGTGGGTGCTGCTTTGGCAGTGTGAGGTCTGGGTAATGGAAGGTTCTTTACCATCTTCTGGTGTAACCAGTGGTTTTTTCTTTAATTTTAATTTTGGTTATTCTGTTTAGTCTCCAAAAAGTGTGAGTTTATAGTAGTTTCCTACATAAGTAGGAATCTAAGAACCGTAGCACTGTGTTTTCTCTCAGACTTTTTCCAGGTCTCAGCTGTAGCACTTCCAGTTTCTGCAGGCTTTGGTGGTATCACTTATTTCAGTTTACACAGAGAGCACTTCAGAAGAGCATCTCCCAGAGGAACTGGTACTTTCATACAAATCCTGTTGTGTTCAGCCCTTCTTTTCTCTTCCCTAAGTGCTAATTCTCTTGGGTAGGCTTTTTAAAATGTAGCTCTTGTCTGGAAGGCACCTTCCCCTCATCACTTAATGACCTTTTAAAGCAGCTGCTGAGTGTCCTCAGTACAGTTTCACTGTTGAAAGGGGGAGGTTTTCCCCCTGCCACCCCATCCACAGCCAATATCTAATTGCAGGGTAGCCCAGGGGAGTGTGTGAGCTGTCAGGTACATATTCTGCTGCTGAGTTTGTCTTTAGAGTTGACTGCCCTTACTGGGGATCAGGGGAGGGCCAGAGCCAGCTCAGAGTGGGCAGCAGGAGCAGGTGGCTGGGAGTGGGATGTGATGCTGGCCCCTCATTGCAGCACTGGCTGGGTTCCTGGGGCATGGTGGTCATGCTGATCCCTGACACAAGCTGGAGAAGACATTTCTGCAGTAAGTTTAAAACCTTCAAGGATGTGGAGATGCCTGTTTATTAATCATACAATCATTAAGGTTTGGAAGGACCTTTAAGGTCATTGAGTTCAGCTGCCAGCACAGCACCACCCCCGTGTTCACCACTAACCAGGTCCCCAAGTGCCACATCCACACACTTTTTTGAGCACTTGCAGGGCTGGTGACTCCTAAGCAGTCTGTGCCAGGGCTTTCCATGAAAAAATATGTCCTAATATCCAACCTGACCCTCCACTGGCACAGCTTGAGGCTGTTTCCTTTCCTCCTGTCCCTTGTTCCCTGGGAGCAGAGCCCGACCCCCCCCAGCTCCCCCCTCCTGTCAGGGAGTTGCAGAGCCAGAAGGTCCCCCCTGAGCCTCCTTTTCTCCAGGCTGAGCCCCCCCAGCTCCCTCAGCTGCTCCTGCTGCTCCAGCCCCTTCCCCAGCTCTGTTCCCTTCCCTGGACATGCTCCAGCCCCTCAATGTCTTCCTTACAGTGAGGGGCCATTAAGAATGGTTATTAGGGAATTCTTTTTCCTTAGACCTTTACCCCTGTGTATTTTTAATCAATAAAATGCATAAACCCATTGGTTAATACAATCTGTTTTGACAACATCAGTGTCCAGGTTTGTGGAGGCACTTTCCTGGTTGGAATGCAGAATCAGCCTCCCTAAGGAAACAGGGTTAGGACCTGGCACCCTAAAACTGCTGTGTACAGGCAGGTGTAAGACAACAAACAGAGAGAAGCAGCTCCTACTTCCTAAAAAACTTCACTTTCAACTGTGAAATCCTTTTGAAGAAAGAGTGTGAGGGAGCAAAAATAGAATGGCTGGAGTTGTAGAAGTGCCATTATGGCAATTACTGCCATTCAAACAGGAAAAAGGCTAATCTGGATTTTGTTTAAAATGGAGAAGATCGTCTTTTAGATGCTCTGAATTTTTAATCTTTTGCCTTGATGTTTTGTTTTCCTTGTCCTGTCCTTCAGCTGCATCAGGAGAGAAATAAAAGCTGTGCAGTTCTGCAGAAACTCTTTCTCTCTGCTGGAAGATGATGTAATCCTGATTGTTAATGAATATTAGTCTAGAAATATCACCCTCTCAGTTACTCATGAGAGGGCCTTTGGAAGTTACAGAGTTCTGTGTTCTGTCCTGGTGCATGTGCATTGGCCTTTATAAATGCATTGATTTTTGGTTTTTCACAGGGTGGTGGAAGGATAACAAGGATTCAAAAATAGCAGTAGAGATATTGGTTAAAGAGCATTAAAAGGGGGAAAATATCTTCATTTTTGCCCTTAGATTTAATGTATGTATGACTGTGTTTCAGCTCTGTGTCATCTGAGGTCCCAGCAGAATGGTTAGTGTTTGGGGTACATTTAAATATGTTGGTGTGATATGGAAAACATTTGTCACACAGGTGATGGCTCTGGGTAAGCTGTGCCTTAGCTGTGAAGTTTTATTTTGGGGGAAAAGAGGGGTTTTGATTTGCCCAGAGCTTCATCTTGGGTCCTGGGGGCTCTCAGTCTGACATGTATTTGGGGAGGGGAAGTACCTGAAATGGGTAGAGAGAGTTCCTGTGCTGAATTTTGATTTTAAATTACTCTTTGCTCATGGCCTGTTTGAATAAAACTCTGGAGAAAGTGGCATTAAAGTGTCCCCCCTTGGAGTCCTCCTGCCACAGGAGGAGAGCAGTGGGCACACTTTGGGTCAGGGGGAGGAGCTGCTCTAACCCAGGTCAGTGTGAGACCTCCACCAGTTCCGTGGCACATCCATGGGCATGGGGAATACAGCTGGATTGGGGGGGGGAGACAGCAGTGGAACTGCTGAGGAAAATGCTCCTTGGAATGAGTCTGAAAGACTCCTGAAAACTGTCTGCTGCTGTAAGTGGATATGACTGGAGCAGCTTTACAGTGAAGCCCCCACAGGGATTAAAGCTGCCTGGAGTCAGAGGGCACCTCAGCTGTGCCTTTTTGTTTTCAGACTGCACCAACATGAAATTCTCTTCACCTGTTCAGATTCCTCTGCTCTCCCAGGAGGGAAGAAAAGTGGTTTAGTGAAGTTGCTTGGAGCATGTCTGAGCAAGACAGTTGGGATCTTCAGGGAGGGAGATGAGCCAAGCTGAGGGTCTCCACAGGGCTGGGTGGGAAACTGTCCTTGTTCATACTTGGTGTCATTGGGAATATTGGTTAATGTGTTTCCTCCTCCTGGGGAATATTTCACCACCTCTCTCAAGATACTTCATGAGATGATCCATAGCATGTCCTGGCCTTCCTCCCGGGAACAGCACCTTTGTCCAGCAGCAATCCTCAGGGAATGCAAAGGGAGAGCAAGTCTGGTCATCACTGCAGACTAAATACATCTTTTTATTTATTATATGACATGCTGCACCAAAGTGCCACAAACCACCTTGGCTTACTGTGTGCCATGACCTGCAGGCCAGAAATATGTCACACCTGGGCAGGAGTTGGAAAACAGACTTTCTGGTCTAATGTGAGGAAGTTATTAATAGATTAATTAAGAATCGTGATAATTACCATCTAAAAATCAGTTTACTTTGGGGCTGAATGTTCAGTATTTAACAAACTAGTTCAAAATCTCAAGAAGAAGGGCAAATTTTCAGTTTGTGTGGATTGAGGGTTGGTTTGGAAATCACAGGGTGAGATGACTGGGGTTCAGAGTGTGATTTTTTGGCTAGACTGTTCATTGCACTGATAGCTCTTTTTCCTTTTTTCCCTTTCTTTCATCTTCTTAGCTGAGTTTGGTTTAGAAACAGATATTAACAGAATATATATAATTTTGGCTGAGTGTTGAAGCTCATAGGAGATTTACAGCTCTTCTCACACCAGGGTCCTGTGAAATATTGATGAGTTCTGCTTCCATCAGATCAAACTTCAGGCTTCCCCAGCCAGTGGGAAAGCATGCAAACCATTTCTGGTGCAGAAATCTAATAGTGTGTGCCCTAAGAGTGTGTCAGCAGTAAGAGTTTAAGGTGCCTTCAGATACTGCTTTTCCAAAGTCCTTTGTGCCTGAAGTTTGTGCAGCTGTGTGTGAGCAGCAGGATCGGGGTGTCACTGACATGGGGGCACTGGTGAAACCTGAACCTAAAACCTCAGACTGAAGGAATGTGGCATCTGGCACAGCTTTAATGAGGTTAAATATCTTGGTAGTGTTAGGGGACAATGCAGACCTTCAGAATTTGTATATGGGAAATCAAGAAATAATAAACAAGAGTAAGATTCATATTAAATGGTGCAGATGGGAAAGGAGAAACCATAGTAAAATGGGTCAGAAATAACTATTAATATATATAAATAAGATCTTGGGATAGGAATTGGTAATCCCCGGAAAAAATCAGACATTAATTAGTGTCAGGGTTCAGAGAGCTGAACGATGGTGTCATTGGGAAGGAAAAACTGACACGGTGCTTGTACAGAAGAATCTGGGATTTGTTCATACCTTGAATGCCGTGCTCGCTTCTGATCTTCCCATCCCTCCCAAAATACAACAGAGGAGCAGTGACAGGGATCAAAGGCACGGAAAAATTGTTATGAGAGGTTTGTTTGCTAAAAATAACCATTACCTCAGCCCATTTCATCACCAAGCATCAGAACTGAATGTTGATTTAATGTGATTTCACTGGAGTTTAAATGAACCCAACACACAGTGCTCAGCTGCACCATAAATGCAGTAGTTACTACATTTATATTAAACCCCCAGTTCTTTCATTTTTTAGCATGTCTTTGATTAATAATCTGAGATTTGTGTACAGCTTTTGTGCACGTGGCCTGAAACATTTTCAACTCGTGCATAAAACTGGATCTAAAAAAGCAGGCTCTAATAAAAGGCAGGATAAGGACACTCCACTGCCGGGCAATTATTCATCCCAATTATAGACACCGGATTTGCACCACAGATCCTGCCTGCACAGTGGGTGTGATGAGGGGTCGGCACAGTGCCAGGAATGTTTATAATAAACTGGGTCATCTCTTCCAAGGATGTTGTTGTTACACTTGGGAGGTCGGGGGATAAGCCGGGTTTAACCCTGCGCGCGGCAGAACTGCTGATTCAATTTGCTCGCCGGGATTGCTTTTCCTTGGGAACTGAGAGGCTGCTTGCTGCTGGAAGAAGCTTCTCCTGACTTTTTTTAACTGTGGACAACAAAAGTGGTCAATGTGAGGAATTCAGCCAACAGCCAACACTGCTGGGGGTAAAGCTGAGCCTCGAGTTGGCAAACCCAGGATCTGAAGAGAGGAAATGAGAACTGAGTTCATAGTTTGATTTAATGAAGTAAAAATAAGAACTGAATTACTGCCTTGTCTTCATCTGTAGATAGTATTGCCATAAATATGAAGCTTTTCAATATTATCTTCTGATATTTTTCCCCATAACTGTGAATATTAAGATATTTGTAGGACTTGAGTTTTTCCTCTTGCTTCCTCAGTTCCCCTGATGATATTAAGCATGAGAAGGTTATCAACTACATTGATGGAAGCATAGTTACATGTTCAGTGTAGAAATTCTACCCTTTATTTTCTCACAAAAGTCATTGACTGTTGTAAAAGCATTATGTAATTTTTAAGCAGTTTATAATGCAGGAGTCAAACTTGAGTATAATCCATGTCAAGGGGATGATCCTGTAATTGAAGGTAGTTTGTGATTTCCCTAAGAAATTGCTGATTAAGGCACATGGCACAGCATGTTACATGGAGGCAGTTAATCTGGATCTGAAATTTGGACATGCTGAAGTGTTATTAACATCCAGAGAGCTTAAGGGCTGACACTGAGCCCAGGATGATGGTGCAGCAAAGGAGAGCAGGGTGTGGAAATGATCATCTTTTGGGGTCTCTCTTCTCCATTTCCTCTGTGCCCTGTGGTGGGTGTCAGGGTGATTCCTGTACTGCTGGGATGAGGGACAGGATGAGGTGCCTGGTGTGGCAGCAACTGCAACAGCAAAAATCAAAAATACACGTTGTCAGCTGAAACACTGGGGATTGTTTTTGACAAGGAGGTAAAAAAATACCACCTCCTATTTTTTCCTCCTTTCATTTCCACAGCAAGTGGCTGCAAAAGACCTTTTTGAGAGTGTAGCTACAGGAGACTTCTCTAAACTTTAAAACATCTGCTTTGATCTAAACTGTTGAGACTGACTCTACAACCTGTAGCAAAATTTTATAGCAGTTGTGAGGTGAAAACCATTGAATAGTGATGTATCTAATAAGATTTTTATTGAAACATTTGTAGCAGATGATCAGAATTAACATCCACCCATCTAAAATGGAAAAGATGTGAGACTGCATTTTTAAGTAAAAGTTTTGAAGGTCAGGTGGCTGCTTTCCTCTTGTTTTGAGTAAGTAAAAGCTGAGCAGGCTCTGCGCCCTTCCTGAACACCATCCCTTTGGTAACTTGAGTCAGTCACTCTGTGTCTTTGTCCAGTGCAGGATCCTCTTGCGTCTCACATTCCTGTTGGCCAGTTCTTCCCTGGGTTCTTTCAGTACAAGCATTTCTTAGATAATTGGAAAATCACGTGGCAAACAGAAACCTGAGCTCCCTCCAGCAGCAGCTGCTCTTTCTTTGGGTTTTGTTCTAATTTGGCCAACACAACAAACTTAAGTGGGAGAAGACAACCCTGAGTGGGGCTGCTCCCTTCCCTGGGCAGTAACATCAGACAGGTTTCTTTTTGCTTCTCCCATTCCACCCCTCTGCTGGGAGGGGGAATGTCCACAGTGTGTTCCAGGGGGTCCTTTAGCTGTGCATGTCGTGTTTTGTGCTCCCACTGAGCACAGATCACAGTGAGCTGGGAGTTCCCTGTCAGTGGTTGCAGCAGTGCTGTCACTGAGCTCTCCAGAACCAACAAGAAATGTTATTTATTTATGTTTCAAAAATGCTCAGTGTCCTTTGGAAGGTGAGGTTGCCTTGAGCATTCAGGAGTGCAGGCCAGGCTGGGGTGACTTGTTTCTCTGTGTATTTAGGGTGTTGGTATCACTCTCCTTTCTGCCTTCCCTTTTCTCAGCTCCCCCACCACAGAGCAGTCTTTTTGGAAGTCAATCTATTTTGCCAACAGCTATAAAAGGAGCTGTTGCTGCAGTGATCCAGGAGATAACTACACTTTTGTTCCTTGGAAAGGGCTTGTAGGTAGGAGCAGCTCAGGTCAGGTGTGCCAGGAGCACGACTCGGCTCAGGGTGAACGGGCACCAGGGATTTGGCTTTGCTGCACTTTGCTCAGCCTGGAGCAGTCTTGAAATGTGCCAAGTGGATTCCTTTTGGATGAAAATAGCCTGGAGCTTGCTGTCTGGGAGCATCTCCTGTGCTGTGGCTGCTCAGGGTGTGCAGGAGGCAGGAGAGTGGCTCTGGCTGTGCTGTGTCCATGGATGCTCCACTCTGCCCCTGGGTACCATCAGCCAAGGATGGGTGGGATGGGAACAGCTTCTGTCATTCTGGACTTGGATGGATGAAATGATAGCCAGGAAAAACTCCTGAGTGCCTGGTTGCAGTTAATAATCATAGAATCATGGAATTGTGACAGTTGGAAAAGACCTCAAAAGTCATCAAGTCCAACTGAACCATATTTGAATATACCTGATACATGTATTACTGTGGCTCCCAGGATTATTTTAAGGAGACAAGGGTTTGATACCCCTATTTCGTGTTCAACATTAAAGTGATTCAAGTGCTTCTAACATTTTTTTAAAAAGTGATTTTTAAAAGAAGAAAATTGTAAGGATTGCCATATTCTGCAGATTAACAAAAGCTAGAACTGGTAACTCTACAAGGTTGTCAAATGATCCTATTTCTGCAAAATTCCGTTTTACTCCATTTTTAAATTATTTCATTCTAACTTTTCACAGTTTTTAAATGAGCAAACAGATTTCAGCTATTGCAATCATGAACAAAATGAACTACTGAAATAATGACAAATGGGCTACACGGGCTACAAGTTCACAGTGCAGACTTTGTGGTTGCATCTCTGCACTCTGAATAGCAGGAGAGGTGACAGACATGGGTTGGTGTAAAGAAACTGTAGATTTTAGTTAAAATTCTGGGTGACAAGCTTTTGATAAAGGTTGGAAGCTCTACCAGAGAAATACACTCTGTGCCCACCCCAGTTCAAGCAGTGGTAGGATGTTCAGGAGTTCTTTTTCAGTGTTACTCCTTTTATCAGTGATCCACTATCACATATTTTGATAAGTGTAGACAAAGAGTTTGGGAACTCACAGATAAACAGTGGAACCAATTGAACTCAAGCTTCCCAAATAAACATTAAAGTATTCCCTTTAGGAAGTCAGAATCCTTTGAATTATGCATGTATTGTAGTTTGCAGTAAGATAAAAGAACTTTAAGGGGGGGGAGGGTGAGAAACTTGAAAAGCTTTAAGGAGTAATTTGCATAAATTGGGTGGAGAGAGTAAACGGCACAAGGGGAAAAAAGTTCTTTTCAGTAAGGCCTTATAGGATGAGATAAAAAAATGACAAAAAAAATCAGGTGGAGTTGAAACAAAGCTGAAGTGCTTTAAACCTGCCACTGCCTTTAAAGCAAATCCCAGGGAACTCTGAACTGCCCTGAATAAAAAAACCCCAAACTTTAAAAAAATAAACTCTTAAGGGAGAGCTAAAAGAGAAGAAGAGCCATGGAGACAGTACCACTTATATCTTACTGTACATGAGACCTCTGGCAATGAAATGGGATAAGCAGATTTTTTTTGAAATCTTAACAGTGTGTTTTTTATCTTGCAGTTACAGGACCGCACACAATTTAGTGACCGAGACTTAGCCACCCTAAAGAAATACTGGGACAATGGCATGACCAGCCTGGGCTCAGTCTGCAGAGAGAAAATTGAAGCTGTGGCTGCAGAATTAAATGTTGACTGTGAAATAGTGCGGGTAAGAAATCCAGAGTCTTCCCTTATCTTGTCGCTGGAGCAAAAATAGGACAGATGAAAGGCTTTAAAAATTTCATGAGGAAGCTTGAAATAGATATCACGTATTACATAATGAATGACCACGCTGGGAAGTGCTCTCCTGCTCTTTCTGCATCTATATATAGTACAAGCCCTCAGGTAAGATCTTACTGATCAGCAGCAGAAGCAGCACTACAAGCTGTTTGACATCCTCTGGAGTAAGATTTTAAGTAAAAATGTTTCATTTTGTAGGGAGATCCTAGAAGACTGAAAGGTGCTATTTGTATTGCTATTAAGATACCAAAAAAAGACTTTTCTATAGACAAAGGGAAAGGATTTCTCATTCATGCTTATAGGAAAAAAAACATGTGAAAGAAAGTGCTCCAAAATAGGAAAAAAACTATTTAACAGGAGTGTCTTGAGGGCAGGCTGAGATGTGATGGAGAGCACAGGGCACTGTGAACAATTCTGGGTTCACTTTGATAGTCCATGTAGGTGTGGCTGAGGAGGGATTGCTTTACAAGGTACAGGGGTGGTGGAGATCACCTGACTCCCAAGAACACCCCAAATTATCTCTTCCAGAAGTTGGGAAGTTTGGTACAGCCTCAGTTGATGCCATTGTGTCCCAGATGAGCAGAGATACAGCATCACTCTCCAGCTGGGGGGTCTCAGTCACTCAAGGTGTGTCCATCCTCAGGAAAGAGTCTGGCTGTCCTTCAGTCTGACAAAAACATGACAAGAGCCTCCATAACAGGCAGGACAACTGTGATCAGTCTTTTCAGTCTCCATCCTCTTTTTCCAGCTCTTTCCTAAATTCCTGACATTGCTGCAAAAGCAGAACTGGGAGCCCTTACTGAAACCCTCCTGTTGGGGAGACCTCTGGGTTGGAACATCAGAATGGTACCAAAGCTACTCTCAGTGTTAAGACAGATCTGATTATTTTGCTTGTTCACCTGAATTCTAAAAAACTAAACTGTACTTTTGGAGGCTGAAAAGAATTACTCTTTTCTCTGCAGAGAACAAAGCTGCTCCCTATTTCCCAAGCTCTTCAGTTTGCTTTCTGAAAGGTGGAGCTGTTCCCACCGCCAGCATCTCCTGGACATGACACAGCTCATTTCCAGGACAGTGACATCCATGCTCCCTTAGTTTGCTCCCTCAGGAATCACACAGGGTGACACTGTGAAGTTCTGTACATACCTTTAATCTGCTGCAATGCTTTTGTCCTCAGGGCAGGGCTCTGGCATAACCTGTATCAAAACACACACAAATGAAGGAAAAAAAGATATCTTTTCTTCTTTATTGTTACCAGTGTCTGCCTCACCTCTGCCTCTGGTTCCTCTATATGGCAGACTTGGGAATTGTAGCAAGAATTGTGATGTAAAAAATAAATGCAACATATATAAAGTAGTACTGAGTGTCTATATAAACCCAAGTGCACATATATATATATATATACACATACTTGGGTTTATATATATGTGTGTGTGTGTCTGTATAAAAAATAACACTCAACAAATTTCAATATTTGAACTCCAGCCAAAACCTCTTTAACTTAAAATATTTCTCTTTTTTACATTATAACTACTGCTGATTACATTTTGGTTTGGGTTCTTTGTTTTGTGGGGGGTTTTTTTGTTTGTTTTTCTTTACACATTTTTATTAATTCATAGAAGAATAGCAGAATAGCCCTTTTGGCAGCAAGACAGACATTTGCTAAGGAGGAATTTCAGCTATGAAGCTCCTCAGAAATATGGGAGGAATATAAGAAAACTGCATAACAATTTTATATATTTTTTTTTTAATAATAGAACAGAAAGCTTTTGGATATAAGAGATCAAAGCTACTCCTAAGCACCCACTGTAGGGTAAAGACATCTCCTCCTCTTTGCCAGCAGTTCACCAGGTAAAAGCTGGTGGCACTACAAAAACATGTTCATCTTCTATGACATATTCAATATGTTCAATGAAAGCTTTTCTGCTTTGAAAGGTCTATAAAAAGACAAAATCTGCCTTTCCCAAGTGCCTCAGTTTGCTCTGAATTTTTTACTAAAAAAGAATTAGATTCAATTTTAAATTTTCTAGTTGCTATCACTATTTATTACCATCACAAGATTATGGGAAAATTTAAAGAATGGCAATACACAGCTTGGAAAAAAGAGATACAGATCTCAAAGGGCTGCTTGTGTTTTTTTTTTTTTATTTTTTCCCCGAACAATATATAATATACAAAATTATCTGGGTAGCTCTCTGTGTGCCTGTTGTGCATTCTTCAAAGAGGAAAACCAGCAAGCTGGGAAAGCAAATACCACCCAACAAAAAGGATTTGCCAAAAATAGTGTTCAGCATGTCACCTTTTAGCTAGTTAGAGATGCAGCTTGAAAAGATCTTTTTTTCAAGGTTAGCACAGCATGAAGCTGCCTTTAGTAGTTGGGACTGCTGTTAATATTTTTTTATTTTTCTCTTTGATAATCAAGGTATTACAAGCAACAAGTTTTTTACTAAACTTTTTTGTGCTCTATATCAGAAAAAAGCCTCATTAATGGAAGGGAAGGGAGAGAGTTAAAAGGTGAAGAGGTGCAGACAATTATCATGTTAAACCCTGGTTTGGGTCTTAAATAATTTTTAGTGTAGACTTTTCTTTGTCAGAGAAAGCAAATTAATGAACAGTTTTACAGATCCACTTGGAGAATTTGGAATGTTAGGGGTTTTTTTTTCCCTTTTTTCTTTTTTGAAACTTAGTTTTATTGATGTAAAATGAACTTAAAGCATCCATACCCATCCCACTGGGAATGGGTTTCCAGGTTCCTGGGTCCTGGGCCTGTTCCATCTTCCACCATTGTTCCCAGTGGGCTCCTCTGCCTTCCTGCAGGCAGTGCTTCCTAAAGCCTTGTCTTCCAACCACAGGGGAACAAAGGATGATCCTACTCTGAACTTAGTGTTCTGTCCTCAGAGTGGAGTGATGTAGATCTGTCACCCTGGCCAATTCCCTGTAGGAAATCCTAGAACAGGTGGGATGTTTGGGTCACTTTAGTCCCCTTAAGGAAGTTGCAGAGTGGGAGAAACCTGGATCAAAGATCTTAAATTTGTTGAATAATTTAGGTGGGGAGAGACCTTACGAGGTCACCTAGTCCTGCTCTTTATTTAGAGCAGGATTGACTTCGCAGTCAGGTCAAGTTTCCCAGGATGATGTCCAGTAAAATGCTGAGTTACCTTCTAGGCTGGAAGTGCCAAGGTTCCTATGGACACACTGTCCCTGTGCCTCACTGGAAAGAATATTTTTCCTTTTCTTCTCAACTCCAGTCAGAGCTTCCCTTGCTGCCACTTGTGCCTGTTGCTGCTTTTCCTTTCGCTGTGCACCTTCCCTTCTCCCTTGTGTTGGAGGACTGAGCCTGGACACAGGATCCCAGGAATCAGCCTCATGAGGGTCAAACAGGGGGAATAAGCCCTCCCCTGCAGTGCTGCTGCACTCTTGTTCCTGTAGTGCAGATGTGCTGATGTCACTTGGTTGGGGGCCTGTTGCTTTGTCATAGTTTCTGATTCATTCATGTTTATTTCTCTTACAAGACTTGGATTGGGAATCGAAGACGGAAATATCGTTTAATGGGGATTGAGGTCCCACCCCCTAGAGGAGGTCCTGCTGATTTCTCTGATCAATCTGAATTTGTTTCTAAATCAGCACTTAATCCAGGAGAGGAAACTGCTACTGAAGTGGGGGATGATAATGATAGGAATGATGAAGTGTCAATCTGCTTATCTGAAGGAAGCTCACAAGGTATTTGAATTGCAGTTACTGCTGTGCCTGTATTTTTAATTTTGTGCAGTGTGCATGCTTTGGATTCTGTTGTTCACATTCACAAACGTCTGAAAGAGTCTCTCACAGTCACAAGGGCTCCACCTCGGCTTGTTGAAGGTACTGTTTGGTCTCTTTCTTCTCCCTCTCTCTGAGTTCTGTTGGCTTTGTTATCACAGAAATTGCAGGAGCCTTTTCTCATAAGAGCTCCATTTCTGCCTCATTCACATGACATTAAATGGCAAGTTCACATTTTGCTGGTGCAGCTGACAGCTGGACTGACAGCACAGATGGAGAATCTCCCTTCCCCAGGAAGCCAGGTTTAAAAAATGCTCTCTGCAAACTGGCCAGAGCTGCACCCACAGGGTGTGTCCTTGGAAAACTGCAGGGTCTGGAGTGAGAAGTGTCTCGGACTTAATTCCCTTTTCCTCCACCTCCCACGAGCACATGGAATCGATCCCTCCCTTCCCCTCTTGTCCATGAGCCCTGGGCCCCACGAGCTGCTCTGCACATCCACAGCTCACTAATTGCTCCCAGTGCTTCTGATTAGAGAGATCAATAAAGCCTTTGCTCTCTAAACTAAAAGAAAGCCTGACCTCGGGCCTGCTGGTGCAGCTCAGTGTGCCAGGCTTGATCTTGTCATCTTGTCAGAACAATTTCAAGGGAAGAATCAGGAAAAGGGAGAGCTGCTGGGAAGGAATTTGTGATGGCTTTGTCATAACCTGCTGGAAAGAGAATAAGATGATAAAGAAATGGGTCAAATGATTGAAAGGCAAGTGAGATGCAGAATCTCCGAGTCCTTGATTTGCCTGAGGTGTGGAAAGAGCTGATTTAAGTCAGATCTGCTTGAAAGAAAACAGTGACAGGGGAAGAGTCTGAACCCTCTGTAGTTAAAGTGAGAAATAACAGCACTTTTTTTGAGCAAGGCTTTCATAAAACAAGATAAGGCTGGAAGACTTTGAGTAGATTATTAGTGTCAAAGCCTAAGGAAGTGCAAGAAAAATGACAGGATTTCCACAGCATCCAGGAATCCCACTTTCATTCCTTTATTCTCCCACAACAATTATTGCTATTCATTTCTCCAGTTCAAAGGAGGAGGTTTCACTGCTGCAGCTCAGCTTGTTTTGAACTCCCTGGAAAATATTTCCCCTAATACTCATGTGTGCCATTCAGTCACAGATAGGGATTGTTTTAATGTTTGAGAACTGTAACTTTTGGTCCTAATTTATTAAAAAAACCAAAATCACCACAACAAAAACCACTTTGAAAGACAGAAAAAAAGCTATTTTTGATCACCTGATTAGAGTGACACTGGTGATGGCTCTTGCTTTTAAAATGTATAAATATAAAAAAGTAAAATGAGCTGTACTGTGATGCCAAATGAAGCATTAAAGCTCTTCTATTGCCTCACCTTTTTTAATTGCATGTTAATTGGATCCATGCTTTGTGTGAGCACAGCCCTGTGGAGGGTCAGAGCTGTGCTGGGTTCTGTGAGCTGAGGATGAATATTTAAAGAGTTGGGAATGCTGTAGGGAGCTGCTGTGGGATCCAAGGGGTGACTCTCAGGGTTATGGAGTGGCTGATGCTCTGGAATGTTCCCAAGTCCCTGAGGTGCCTCCTCAGTGCCCTTCACCCCCCTGGGTGTAACGAGGGCCCTTCCCTGCTCCTGCTCTCCAGTTCTCCCATTCGATCCCATTCCTGTTGCTCCTGGCACTAATTGTCCTCGGAAGCCACGACTGATGGCAGATTAAACTTACTCAAAACAATTTTAAATTAAATTTGCTCAGTTTGGAGATATTCAACTGGTAGAAAAGTTACCTAAAACAATTAACTGTCTCTGTATGATCTGGCCTAAACATTATCCTGTCCTTGCAGTGTTGGTAATCCCAGGGAAATCCTGTTATCCCTGTGTATGTGTGGAGCTGACAGACCCTGGCATTGCCACCTGCCCCCTTCCAGTGTCCTACCTGAACCTTGCTGCCCATTCCCTCTTTTCCTCTTTATATTAAATATATATATTTATATATTAATGCAGAAAATTCAAGTAAATATGAGAAACATACTTAATTTTAGGGCTGAACAGACTTATCTTCCTTTGGGTTATGTTTTCTCGTTGGCCATTAAGGCAAATAGAATCATCTATTCTGTATTTCATCTATATTTCATCCTTGTGGTTGAAATATAAGGGTAAAATCTGCTCTATTTTCAAGTGCTTGTACATAAAACAGCAGCTTAGGTTCAGTGGGGATACATTTGCCACATGAGAAGGAAATTATCTGGTTGCTCAGTTTTTGGTTCAAAATGTCTGCAAGGGGGAGGTGGGTTCAGACACATACCTGTAATTTCAGGTGATATTCTGATATGTATCCTGTAATTTCAGGGAATGCAGAATTTTTCATGCAATAATTTATTTGACATTAAAAAAAAAGTTCTGTACACTCTTTTAATATTCCAATCTGAATCAAAAAATAGGAAGATTGTAAGAGAATAACTGATAGTTTTCCTATTGTTTCAGGTAGCAATTGGAAAATTGGCTTGAAATCCTTGTGACAGGATGTCTTCTTTAATCAGACATATGTTATTTTTTATGAATAGACATTGTTACTATGACTTTGCTTTTGAATTTAGCAGCTGTGACATATTTATGGTAAAGACTATTAATGTTCCTGCAGCATAAAAGTGGAATGAAACCTGACAAATCTAATTTATTTTTGCAGAAGAGACAAATGAAGCTCTTCAAAATGAAGAAATTGGTCACAAAGATGATGACCAGAATCCAGTTCCTGCTGACAATGTGGTAGGTACCTTCCTTTGCCTCTTGAATTCCTCCTGCTGGGGTTGTCCAATATCAGTGTTTCTCATTAGGTGGAAACTTGAGGGTGCTAAGAGCCCTTCCTGGTTGGGAGCACCAGAACTGTACTAGAAATACTAAAACACAGTAGAAAAAAAAATACTAAAACATTCAGTGGAAATGGAATTACACGTTTTTTCTGTATTCTGCCAATCTGCTCTTCTTCCTCTGGAGGGCCAAGCCCAACTCTTGGGTAGAGCTTGGAAAGTACCAAGTGTAGCAAAACAGAAAGAAGGAGAAAAAAAAACAGAATTAAACCTGGTTTTCTGTAGCTTTCAGCAGGTATCTCTGGTGGTTCATCTGCCTTGGGTGGGTGAGTCAGGTAGGGTGGGAATGTGCTGGATGATCCTTGGGGATCCCTTCCCACTCAGAGTGGTCTGGGATTCTGGGATCCTTCACTCCCATACCCTGGCCAGGGCATTATTCAGGTGTTTCTTGTTTTCCCCCTTGCTGGTTTAACTGAGAGCAGTGAGACAAGGCAGGACAGGCAGAGGGAGGAGTCCTGGCAAATAATGCCATAAATCCCTGTGTTCAGCCAGCCCTCTCTCAGGTTAGAAGAAAGGAGAGGAGACCCCAAGTGAGTGACTTACCTGGAGTTACCTGCAGAATGATCAGGGCATGGCCCAGCTCCCACTGCACTCCTGGGCAGGGCTGAACCCATAGCTCAGAACAGGGAACAACATTTGTGTTCCATTGAGCACCCTGCACCTGAGGGGGGAAGCAACAGGAGAGTCCCTTCCCCCTGGGAGGAGGAGACTTTTCCTTTCCCTTGTTAATTATGATCATGCTTTGGATACACTGAAACCCCACAGGCTGCCTGAACAGATCCAGCTGCCTTTTCCCTCTGTTCTCCCAGGTGTCCTGCTGTGACCTCAGCTAATCCCTCGGAGGTCTGGCTGATGTGTCTCCTGTGGAGATACAGGATCTGAAGTGACAGGCAAAGGGTTTGCAGAGATGATGTCTCAGAGCCTCAGCTCTCCAGTTCCCTGAACCCCAGCACTGTGCAATTTGATGTAATAACGGGAACAAATCCAAGGAATAGTTTCTTCACACTTTGTTCTGAAAACACTGTCACAAAACTTTTTAAAAATGCAGTTAAAATTGGACTAAAATACGTTGGATTTGCATAAGAGATGCAATTTTCCTATTTGAAATTCTAATCTGTTCTTTCCCCTACTATCTTGAAGTGTATGTCTAAGAAAGATAGTGTGAATGTTTGGCACTTATTTAGAGACTCTTTCCTCAAGCTGAGCCTAAAAACAAAAATATTTGAATCACAGTGTTGCCGAGGGTAGGATGGAGCAGCAGATCTCGGGGACATGGAGCCTTTGAAGTGTTGTCACTTCAGCTGGGCTGTCAGACACAGGAAATGTGGTTTATCCTCCCTGCTTTCAGCACACACTTGGGACCTTGGTGGGTCCTGCCAAGGAGAGCCTGGTAACCCCCCTGGAAGGGTTTCTCCTTGGGATCAGAAGGACATTCCTGCTGCCTGGAGTGCAGGCAGTGAGAAGGGACATGGGTGTGCTGCAGGGAAGGAGCCTCCTCTGGAATAACACCTCAGGAACCAACCATGAGCCTGGATTAAACACTATCCTAAAACCATAGTAAAATTGCTTTATTATAGACGGTCTCATAGATGTTCACAACTATCAAACCAATTAAAAATAGTTAAAAAACAATCCCCTCTTCATATACTACCCCTGCTTCCCTCTCAAATATAATGAAATCTGGGCAGTCATCCTTCACAGCTCTGTTGAAAAATGCCATTCTTGTCACTAATTCACATTCACTTTATCTGTTTGATATATACCTTAGATAGGAATAAAAATTAAAATCTCATAGAGGCACTAAAAATGTGTGCATTTTGTGTTTTCTCCTGTTGAAATAACCTTTTAACTGAATTTTCTTACATAAAAAGAAAGAACATTCTTTTCTGTTGGGAGAAAACAGAGCATGCAATTGGTAAATAATGTGAAAGTGATTTTTTTTTAAAATTTGGGATAGGATTGGGATGTATTTCTAAGTTTTAATCAGCGTTAAGCTTGGTCTTCACATTGTGCTTTAGGTGTCTTTAGAAAACCAATATAAAAACCTCCCCACATTTTTGTGAATTAGGTGAAAATATCCATGTTTGTGGATTTGGAACTGTCCTTTGGATCAGCATCCTCTGCTGTTTAGGGCACTTCACTTGCCCTGTGGCCAGAGAAGGCCAAAGGGGAACTCCTTCATTTTTCAGGCACAAAATAGATCAGTACTTGCCCTAATGTCTGGTTTGCTCCAGAGGGATAAACTTCCAGAACCTCCTTCGGAGCAGCGCTGTGAGGGGATATAATGTTCGATTTGCTGCCTAAATCCTGGAGCCAGGGAGCTCCTCCCCTGTACACAGCCCAGTCACCATGGCAGCAGCTCCCTGGGGATTCCTGGATCCCGGCTGAGGTGCAGTGTTGCCACCTAATGGGGCTGCACAGCTCGGGATTCCTCGGAGCCAGCACAGCCCTGCATCCTTTCTGCCACTTGGAGACATGGATGGTTGTCTCCTGTCACCTTCACCCCTCCCTGGCACTCTGGGATGAGGATCCTGGCTTGTTTGTCTTCTCCGGGTGCTGGAATGTTCCAAATGAACCGTTTGCTTCTGTTGCAGAAAATAGAAATTATAGATGATGAGGAGAGTGATATGATCAGTAATTCTGAAGTGGATCAGATGAGTTCTCTCTTGGATTATAAGGTGAGTAACTGGGCTGTGTCAGGCACAGCAGGGCAATCCTCAAGGAGTTCAGGGGAGGAATTCAGCAAAGGCAGCCCCTCTGCTCTTATCCCTGTGTCCACATCCTGCCCTCAGTCCCCTCTCATCCCACCTCCAGCCACACTTTCAATATTTCAACCCCCAGGGAAGCAGGAAAACCCCAATTCCACAGAGCAGTTGCATTGCTGCGGGTGCAGCTCCTGCCATGTGTGCCAAACCAGTTTATGGAGCCTGTAAACCACAACTTCCTTTTTGTGGGACAGTTGTTCCTTGGAATGCTGCAGCACACTTCTGCTGCCAGCTCTGGAAGGGGCATAACAGCTGGGATCCTTAATAAAATGGGGGGTCTGAGGAGAAGTCATTTCCCGGGACATGCCTGGAAGTGGTGACTGTGGGAGGGAGGAAAAGCAGTGGGATCCTGACAGCTGCCTAAGGGTGAAGGGGAGGGGATGTTACTGCTCCACTGAGCTGCCATAATTCCATATTTTATTAAGCATGGCTTTCCCTGTGTAGCTGATTTTTTTCACTTAGAAACCAAGTCTGTTCTCCTGCCAGCAATCAATTACCAAAATAATAAACAGATCACCTCTTCAGAACAAAAATTACTCCTTCCAGCAGCGTTTTCCTGGGAAGGGCAGTGGGGAATGAATGTGGAGAGGGAATGACCTTTTCTTAATGTCACCTCTCACTGCAGTGAGAGGCTTGTTGTGACAGTGCCCTGCAGACCTGAGTTTGTCATTTGACATCACTGATTAATCCAGGAGTTTTCTACCTAAATCTGAATTCTTCTTTGGCTGAGCAAAATCCAGTGCTGAACTGCTGAGTTCCCATCTGAAAGAAACTCAGCTAATTTTTTTATGAAAGCCTCAAAATCACAGCCCAAATATTCCCCTCTCATTCCCAGAGCTGTTATCACCTGAAGCAGTGTGGGGAGCAATGTTCTCGCTCAAAAAATGGGAATTTTCTGGGGGAAAAAAACCCAACAAGACCAGAAAACCTGTAGTGCATCACATAATCTCACCTTTTCCTATCAGCTAAAGCTGAATTACAGCCAGCAAGTGTAAGCAGAAATAGCATATTTTTTCTCCCGGAGGATGCACAGTTGGTGCTGTTATACAGGGCCCCTTTACAAAAATGAGCAGGGACTGATCTTGTAACCTGAATAAACAGTTTGATTTTCATGATCTTTGCGAAGGTAAATAACCACAGAAAATGAATTTTAGCTCTACACTGATCACCAGATTCAGCATTTGGATCTTGCCCACCAATCAGTTGGTAAGTTTGAAGGAGAGGAGATATTTGGAATAAACAGAAGTACTTACCAAATCTGAATTTTTAATTAAGGGATTTGCAGGTATAGGTTGGAAAAATGTCTTTTTAGCCATGACATGCACATTATTGACAGTTCCCCATTTTGTACATCTAGTTTCAATGCCCAGAAATAACTATATGAAGGTTGGAATGAGATGATTTATAAACTCCTTTCCAACCCAAACCATTCTGTGAAATCCCTGTTTATTGTGTGACCCGAGGGACCCTGGGGAGGTTGGTGAGCTGACACTTGATGCTCCATGTCAGACCCAGCTCCACTGATGATGCTGCATTTTAATTTGTGGGAGCTTTGAGGAACTTTCAAGTTATTTTCCCTGGGTTTTGTGTCAAGCTTTCTGCTGCAATAATGGAATTTATTTGCCTCTTCTCACAGTCCCTTTGCCTTTTCAAGATCACTGCTAGGAAGAAACACTTGGACTTTGGTTGTCATTTTCACTAAAAACATCTGGTTTTAACCCAAGTGTGTTTAGGTGTCATTAAAAAGCTGCAGTGGGGGTTATTCCAAAACTTTGTCCTGCCCAGGGCTGGAGTCCCATCCCTGGAGGGATTTACCAGCCCTGTGGATGTGGCACTTGGGGACAGGGGTGGCCTTGGCAGTGCTGGGAGAACAGTTGGACTCAAAAGGTCTCAGGGGGCTTTTCCAACCCAAACAATCCCATGAGCATTCCCAGAACTCCCTGTGATTTCCCCCCCAGAATGAAGAGGTCAGATTCATTGAGAGCCAGCTGGAGAACCACAAGCAGAAGTATTTTGAGCTGCAGACGTTCACTCGGAGTTTGATACTGGCAATTAAATCAGATGATAAAGAACAGCAGCAGGTGAGCCCTGGGGTGGGTTTAATATCAGCTGTTTGTCATTAATATCAGAACATGTTTGTCATCAATATCAGATGTTTGTCATTCTGTGTCCTGTCACTCCCTTGGGTTTATTCCACAGCTCAAATTATGACTGAAAAACCCAATGAAGTTTTTCGCTCTTTATTTAAAAGATATTTGAATTTTGACATAAAGAACAAATACACCTAATACTGTGTTGTCATGGTCTTTCCCTTCCAGGCACTGCTTTCAGACTTACCTCCTGAACTAGAAGAAATGGATTTCAACCACACCTCCCCAGAGCCTGATGATACCTCATTCAGCTTGTCCTCTTTGTCAGAGAAAAATGCCTCAGACAGTTTGTGATTTATTTTTTTTAACTGACAAACCAGAACCCCCCTTGGGACATGCAGGTTTCAGGAGAAGGGCATTTTGCTCTCCAGTGTTTCCTCAGCCCAAAAAAAGCAAGTCCAAGGTGAAGGAGCCTGTCCTGAAGGATGGCTGGGGCACAGCCCAGCTGCAGTTTGCACTGGCAAGGAATTTGCAATGGTGGTTTTGCTAAAGGAAAGAACTGGGTGAGAGAAGGTTTCACTTGTAGCAGTTTGGCCTTGGTTGGGAGAACTCCTGACTCTCCAGAGTAACTCTGGCTCTGTAGCAAAGTCTTTCTGAGCAGGGATTTCTGAGTGGAAAGCAAATCCTTCAGCCTCATGTGCTCACCAGGCCTGTTTATTATATTTTTCCCCATTTTTACTCAGGTAGGTGGACTAAAAATTGGGGTTCCAAATAAAATAACGGGCTTTCTCTGAGTTGTGCTTGAACCCTTTGGAAAACCTGAAATTAAACTAAAGCGTTTTTCGTTCTCTGACTTGAGATTGTTGAATCTTCCATTTTCTGACCAAAATAGCTGAAAAAACCTTGAAAGGCTAACTCAGAAAATTGAATTATCACCAGTAAATTATTAATGTGAAGAAGCAGTGCTAAGTGTTGGAAGAAATGAGATGGAAGTGGGAGCCCTGATACCTGCAGGGCATGACTTCCTGATACAGTAGCAATGGGATTGGATGTTTACATTCTTTAGGGTTTTATGATTGTAGTCACAGTTTTGATTTGTCAAAGCCTGAATGCTGAGGTTCTGCTTATTATTTTAAGTATGGATTGTGTATTTTTCCACAAACTTTGCTCCATTTTACCAAGCCAGTCAGAATTCCAGAGCTGTCATTGCATCCTGAAAGGTTTTCCAGCGTTTGGAACTCCAGGATGATCCTGGGTGATGCTGTAGCTGCCTGCCCATGGCACTGATGCTCTAATTGGAATCTGAATCCCTCAGCAAGAATTTTTCACACAGTCAGGTGGAAAAACTGATCTTTCCATTTTATGCCAAATAACAATTGACTCTGGGGAATCCTTATTCATCCAGGACGGCAAGTAATCCCCTTAATTTCAGTGGGAGGTCCAAGGTGTAGCTCAGAGAATCCAGAGTGTTGGGGAAATAACTCCTTTTTCCCCCCCCCAATATTGCTGTTAACTCAGATTTTAGGGTTTTCTCAGTCTGATCTGTTCTTCTCTAATCACTTTTACAACTCTTTTTGTTTAGTGCCAGTAGTGAGCTCTGTCCTTTAGGGTTTTTTCTGTCTCTCTTGTCCTTGGGCATGAGGAGCTTTTAGCAATACTGTTAAATACCAGCTGCATAAAGGGTAGGGACAGTTTTAAAAGGTGTTTCAAAAACCAGGTTTCACAGTTCTGACCAGTGTATGATTCTATTAGTTCCCACCAGACCTCTGACCACATACTCTGCAGAGCAACCCCAGAATTCCAAACTTCTGGGCCTAGATGTGAGTGGAGGCATTAAAACCGGGAGTGGATCCCAGGAGAGAGGGAAGGCCCCATGTGACCAGGAGGTGAGGGGTGGAATGCCCCATCCTGGCTGGCAGACACGTCCTTGTGGCCTCACCCCCAGGAGGAGCAGAGTTTGCCACACTGTGCAAGTGCCCCCAGTCTAAAATGAAGGTTTGTGAGGAGAGATCACAGTCCTGACCTTCCCATGGAAGACACAGCTCAGCTGGAATTCTGCTGGCTCTGAAAAACTCATTTATAAAGGGTTTTCTATCCCAGGCTGACAATGGTTTCTATTGCTGTCCTCTCCAGACAGGAAATCAGGGCCCCTGACAACGAAGCCTCTTGTTTTCTGTATTCTAGTACTGTCATTTGCCACTGTTGGGACCCTGTTTTCCTGCTGCTTCCACTGAAATTCCCATGACAAAAGGCAGGATACTCTTAATGGGAGTTCTCGATTTCATGGTCAATTAAGTCATCCACCTTTCTGCAAGAAAAGCTCCCACTGATGATTCCTATTTTGCTCTCTTGTTTCTATTCCATCTCCAAACAAATGGAAGGAATGAATTTTGAATGAACTGCTGCAATTATGTCAGTCCCTTTGCTCTAGGAAGCTGGACTCCTCTTGGATGTTCAGCTGAAAGGAACTGCAGTCAACACCCACCCATCCCTGGGGGAATGTTGTTCTTTGGTCCCTTCTCCTGTAGGGAGACACCAAAAACCCAGTGAGGCAGTGGTGCTTCCATAGCTGAGACATCTGACAACTTCACAGGATAGTCAGGAAGGAAGGGTATGAATTATATCCCTGATAACAGAATGCTGTGGAGGAAGATACTGTACAACTCTTTGGCTGGTTTTTTTCACTATGAGTGCATATTTCCAAATTTTTAATGACATTTAAATTGCCATTAGTGGTATTTTAAGTGTTGATGGAAAGCAGTGGGGTGGCTCTGTGGGCCCCGGGCCCAGCAGGATTTGGGGTCTGGTTGTTTCCCCGTCTGTAGGATGATAATGAGAGCCCACATTAAGGGCTAATTTATCATTCCATAGACTTTCCATAACAAATAAAGCTTTTTAGGGTGACAGAAATCAGCCTCATTTCCATTTCAGTGATTTGACTAATTTGAGTAACCTCTCCAGCAGAAGGGCCACGTGTGGCTGTTTTACCACCCTGTGAAATCTCTCATTTCTTTGTCCATGAACAGTGACTTCCCTGGTGTGTTCTTCCCTGGTGCATCCATGGGGACATCAGTGCTGACGTGTGTGTGTCTGGAGCAGCCCAGGTGGGCAGGGGCAGCTCGGAACAGACGCTGAGCAGAGACAAGGCCGGGCTCTCCTCGGGAGCAGAGGCTTTGATGTGACAAGTTTGCTCGTGGTTCAAAACCTGTTTCCTGCAGTTCTGCCTCCTTCCCTTTCCCTGCTGCTGTCACATCTAGAGTCTGACAGGAGTGAGTAATAGTAACTAACAGGTAAATTTGGGGCAGCTTTAAGGTGCCCAAGCAGATGTACATACGAGTGTCAGTTCTCTGCAGTGCTCGATCCTCAAGCTTTAATCTTTCCCAGGATTTCTTTTCATTAAGGCAATAAAAAGTCTGAGATAAGAAGCAGATCCTTGGATTTGCAGCCCTTTGAGTGAGGGAAGGAATGTACTGGTTCTGTCTTCAGCTTAAACTGGGAAGAGCTTTACCAAGTCCATTCTCCAGACAGAGACAGCTGTGTCTGCTGTGCTCATCCAGGTGAACAGAACAAATCCACACCACCATGGGCATCCTGACTGTGGAAATGGGAATTACTGCTGCAAATAGATCCACTCTCCCACTTGGGATCTCTTGCACTACTGTATTCCTGACGTTGAGAACAAACTCCTGCACAGCACTGACCTTCCCTCAGTGCTCCAGGCAGAGCCAGCTGTCAGTCTCAGGGTCCTGGGAGTGTAAGGAAGGGTAACAATGTGGAAGGAAGGACAATAATGTGGAAGGAAGGACAATAATATGGAAGGAAGGACAATAATATGGAAGGAAGGACAATAATATGCATTAAGGGAATACCACAGCATACCTGAAACAGGAAGAATCCATACCTTGTTCCAACCCAAAGCTTGCTGTCCTCCCTCCAGCCCCTGCCCCACTCCCCCAGGCCAGCAGGACCCCCCAGGCTGCTCTGAAGGACTGGCACCACTGGCAGGGCCAAATCCTGCCTTTTCTGCCCCAAATCATCACAAGTGAGTGAGTTGTTTGGTTGTGAGGTTCCTGAGCAAAGCTAGGGGCTGGTCAGTGAGAAAACTCCATCTGGTTCCCACAGAAAACAGGCTGGTTTGTGGTGGATGATTTCCCTACTCCAGTAAATTTTAGCCCATTGGCCAAATGGGAAATCTGAAAAGTTATGAGCAAAATAAAGGATAAGCAATGCTACAAAATTAGTGTTTTCCATGGCACAGTGGGGGTTTAGTCTCAATATTCATTTCTCTGAAAACCAGCAGCTGCTTTGGTCAGAAGACAGATGGGACAGAACCTTGGGTTTGTTGTGGTGGTTCTTTTTCAACAAATGAGCAAACCCTCTTGGATAAAAGAGGTGCTTAAGAATGTTCCTGTAAGGAAAACAGGGCTGTGCTTTGGTTCTGGGAACATTTTCCTGTGTTACTGAAGGAAGTCAGTAATTCTTTTCCAGCTCTGTATTACATTTTACACACACTACCTCTGACACCACCCTTGAACCCACACAGAAAATGTGAACTTAAGCTTTTTTTTTTTAACCTTTTCTAGGCAATAAATTATTTCCAACATGCAACCTTCAGTTCTCTGCTTGGTTTTAGTTGAGTATGAGACATTCACTTGGTTTATTTTAGTGCTGTTTTTCTGTATTTGTCTTAAACACAATTTATGGACAAGAAAATACTGAAGGTGGGATATTAGGGAGAAAAGATCAGCAGATGTTAAGCAAGTGTTCAGCAAAAATGAATCAGTAGCAGGCTAAATGTATATTTAGACCATGTTTGTAGTTAAGTTTCATCTTAAAAGAGTCCTTTTGATCTTCCCCCTCACATATATCTCCCAAAATAGTAGGGGAAGGTTGTCAGGATGGACGAGGGATGGGAGGGGGTGAAGCACAAGGAGGCAGAAATGAAGGGCCTGGGGTTTAGGCAAGAAAATTGAAGTAAACTAGAAAATTTAAACTAAAGCTTCTGCTTTAGCTGCAAATTCTGTGAATTACAGCTCTAAAAGTCGTGGGCAAGTCCACTGAGTTGTGTTGGGGGAAAATTGTCTTCTCCAATGGGAATTTTATCATTTCTGTGGTTATTTCTGGAATTACTGAGTGTATGTGGATACACTGATGCAGAATTTTAATGTGCACAGATATACTGAACTTGATCGTATTAACATCTACAAAGGTATTTTAACTTGAAATATTAATGTGATTCTTCTAAAATATATTTGATTTGCTCTTATTTTTATGTCTTACTATATATGGATGACATAGTTCTGAAAAATTAGTCAAATACATCCATGAAAATATGGTTTATTGTTCATCTCCTTTAAAATCAGTAACTTTTAGGCTTGGAAATTTATGAAAATGCCCATAATAATGACATTTATAAGTGAACTCGGCAAATAAACAAACTGCTGTATTTATGAAGAGATAATGAATCTTCTGCCATGACAATTCCTGCTTTATTTTCACTATAGGTATCAGTTTGATTTTTTTGAAAAAACAACTATTCTGAAAGTTTAAATATTATTGTAAAACTTGGATGTTTTCCTTAGCCTACAAAACAGTTGATGATTTTAAAACTTCTATCATTTCTTTCTGGGCCAATCCCTTAAGCTTTGTGTATTCCTGAGTTTCTCTGTGAAAATCTCTATTTATATTGCATTTTTATGATTTGTATCAGTATGTGTAGCAAAGAAACTACTACAGACCTTCAACTGAAGTACCTCCACTATGGTCCAGGACACCAGATCTGGGTGTTTGAGTGCTGGATGCCCAGAGAAAGGGTCCAGATGTTTGTATTGCTTTGGGTTCTGTGTAAATAAGGGTATTTATAATCTTGGATTCCCAGAGTCATCATGAGAAATGCTTCTTTCCTACTTTAGGAGCCTGCTCAGCTATTTTTATATAAAAACGTTGGTCTTCGCCTTAATTTTTTTTGGTGAAAAGTTGTGCCATAGATATTTTAACTTATCCACAGATAGTTTACAGAGTTTGCTTTGACTTCTCTTTACTTAATTTTTTTTTCCTCCGATTATTTGAATTTGTTTCCTCCTCCAAATGCATCTCAAGGTTGGTTTGCTTTCTTAATTTTATTTTTGGGTTTTTTTCAAGTTTTGGAGGATCCTTTCATCTGCATGCTTTGGTAGGTCGAGTTTTTCCTCTGTAGTTTATTGTTTATAGTTTAGACAAACCTTTTCTTGAACAAAAAGCCTGAAGTAATGCTTGTACAAATGTATTTAGGGTGGCCCAGATGGTCAGAGAAAAGGGCTATTTAGCGTTGGCAAATTTGTCTACCAGACTCAAGGATATTTTTCTACGTCTGTCAAGTTTGGGACTATGGAGAAATGAAATAAAGGTGAACTAACTCCTTTTCCTATATGAACTTCTCTGTTTCTGTTGTTTTTGTGGCCTTGGAAATGTTCAGTTCTGTTCAGAGCAGCAACAATGAAATCCCCATCAGGGCTCGGGGCCATCACGTTCCACTTCCCCAGTTCTTTAGTTTCCACCAGATAAATTAATTAGTTATTTATGAAGAGAGTTTTCAAGATTATAAACAGAATTTTGTGCAGACCTTGGAGCCCTCTGTCCTGGGGACACTGAATTGTTCTCCCTTCCCACGACAGGAATTTGTGTCTGATGAAGCCAATGCACCCCCAGCACTGAGAGATCAGGTGAACCATTATTGCTGAAGGGGTTTGAGCTGTTTTGTTGTTTGTTTTTTTGTTTGTTTGTTTTTTTAAGCTGTTTTAAAGCTAAATATTGGCTCTCTATGCTGCTGTAACCATGAAACCGTTTCTTATCAGTACCTTGAAGATCTGCAGAGCTCAATCCCGCGGCCGCTGCCCTCAGCCACGATCCCTGTGCTTTGACACAGGGATGGAAACTGGGAAAAATTGTGAGTGCCCATGGCTCTTGGCTTTTGGAGCACTTTGGTGCTGAAAATAAGAGCCCAGGTGTCCTGGAGAGCTCCCAGCTCGGCCCCACGGCCGAGGGATGGGATTTAAACTTCATTCAGGACCAGGAATAGTGAAAAAGAGCTGCAAGAGACCCCCCGTGAGAGGGCTTTGGTGCCCGGGTGATGCCCGCGCACAGGCATATCCCGGGATGGTGTGGGACAGGAATACACGAGCCATTCCCTGGTTTTCCAGGCTGCCTTTATTGGCGGAGGCTGGCAGAGGGCAGTGTGGCCGCATCCATCGGGATCCCACCGGCACAGGCTCCCGGGATCTGCCCTTACCCTGCGGCTTTGCACCGACCTGAGGAATAAAACTCCCGATGCTCTGGAATCCCCCCCCAGCTCGGAGCTCCGACCCCATCCCGCTCCTGGATTTCGGCGGCAGAGGGGGAGCCCGGAAAAACAGAGGGAGAAACAGGTGAACGGAGAGGAGTTAAAGCAGTCTGACCCCAAAGATTTATTATCCACAGCTAATGTCCGCGTGCCCCCGAACCGGGATGTTTTGGGAAAGCTCACCCCGAGCGGGGCGGTGGCTGCAGCTCCATTGCCACCTGGTGGCAAAAAACCCCCAGGGATTGGGGAAAAATGCCTTGTAAACTGTCCCCACGCTTCGTGTTTCGGAATGAGCAGCTATTTTTATCTCAATGGAAAATAACCGTAATATTAAAATAGATCTGGCATTTAGTGACGAGGAAGACTGGATGTGCAGCCGTAAGCTGGGAGCGTATTCCAGGTGGGCTTCCTCACAGGGATTTAGGTCTGGGGGCACCAAAGCTGCTCCATGAGATGAGGGGACATGTGACAAGCAGGGACAGCCGGGGTGGCCACTCCATCTCCAGGGTCCTGGTGCAGGGGCTGAGGGAAAAGGCCATGGAGGGAAAATGAAACAGAAAAAAAAAGGTGTTTTCTGGTTATTTATTTGTCCGTGTTGTTTTAGTGGGGAAGGAAGGCAGAGGAAAGGGCAGGAAATTTGAAAATTTTCAGACTTTATCTACTATATTATCTTGCTTTTTGGTTATTTCTCACTGGAAATCTGGAATAATCTTGGACTAGGTAGAATTTTTCGCTAGAAAAAGCTCATTTTATTTTATTTGTTTATTTTTGAAAGAAAAATTCTCCCCAGCCTCAATCTTCCTTTGAGAGTCTCCTCTTTTTTTCTGTGAACTTTTCAATTAATGATCTGTTACCTCTTTCTTGGGAAGGTTTTGGGCGCAGGGGACCCCTCACTGTGGTGAAGGGCAGAGGGAAGGATCGTGTCCCAGTGTCTCCTGCTGTGAAATCCTTCCCCAGCAGCACCTTTTCTCCCTCTGGCTGGTGTTGGGTTTCCAGCTGCTCCCAAAGCTCCCTCCTGAGAAGGACAGAGGGGTGGGAGCAAGGCCAGTGGGGGAAAAGGTAGTGGAGGCTCAGAGGAAAGGGAAGAGACATGGAGCAAAGGAAAGATGAGCAAGGTGGTGAGAGGAGGTGGAGATCAAGGGAGGGGGGAGAAGAACAAAACCATCATGGAAGTGCTTGGAACAGAGGGAAATTGGAAGTGAATGATAAAGAGGTACAACCCCTTCAAGGATGGATGGAAACAGTACCAGGGGAGCAGCAACCACACCAGGAGGGCTCATTTTGGGAAGGTCAAATCCTTGGAATGGCACCTGGGAGCAGACACTCACCTGAGGAAGCTTAATTAGAGTGGGTTTAATGTTCTGTTAACGCTTCTCCTCTGGAACAGTTGCCAAGCCATTGCAACCAAAGCCCCTTAGACCTTGACTCCAATAATAGTAAGTAGATGCCTCACTGTGATCCGAACTATAAACAGATTTTATGAATTCTGCCAGAAATTTAATATTGAATTATTTCTTCATGCCCACATGTCTTTCCTGGTTTGCTTAATTCTGCCAAATATTTAGCTGAGCCATCTCTCCTCTCAGCAACCCACACTCTCCTGGCTACATCAGCCCATTTTTGGACTATTATTTAAAATTTCAGTATTTTCACAGAGCCTGGCCAAAGAACCAAAGCTGTTCTGAGAGGAATGAAACAACTGAAGGTGTTCAGCTCTGGTTTGGGGATCAGGTTGTTCACTCCTCATATGACACCTGCACAGCCAAGCAGAGGGTTTGACCCAACCCACTGATGCTGGCACAGACTCCCTGGTTTAGCCCTTTTTTGGGGAAGAATTCCCCTGTAATGTGCCTTTCACTTCCCTATTGAGCTCAGGGCCATGGGAAGAGGATGGACACATTTTTGCATGTTCAGGAATACGTGGTTTCCTAAGTTTCCTTTCTTTAAAATATTAATTTATCTGTTTTTTCTCATATAAACCTCGAATTCTTGTCTGAAAATGTCATTTATTGTCGCCATTGGAGGCTGTGAGTTCACTCAACACCTGCCATGGTCTATGTCCCCGAACAATGGGTAGAAAATATTGAGGAAAGAAGCTTTGCTCAGAAATCAGCTGAAAACCACCCCAATGTTGTGCAAACATTCCCAGTGAAGAGTGACATCACCTTTGTACATTATGGTTCGTGTTGGTCCCCCCTTTTAAACCAACTTTCAGCTGAAGGAGCCAAGGTGACACATCACACTGACCACTGCCTGCTCTGTCCCCTGATGTGTCCTGCCACGTTCCTCCACCGTGCCCCCAGCCCGGGGACAGGGACAGGGATGGGGACAGGGAGGGCTGGCATCACTGGCTGCTCGCTGCTCCCACGCTCAGGAGATGTGTTGATTCACTCTGTAATTGATTTGGGCAACTCGAGGCAATCGGTTTCCAAGATACCACATCCCTCAGATATTTAAAACCATAACTCTGGCAGTATATTATATTTAAATGTCGATGTATAATGTGTGTGTGTATATATATATATATGTATACACAGATGGGGCTCTGTGTGAATCAGGGCAGGGTGTGTGGCTCGAGCTCTGTGGGGCTGGGCCAGTGGAGGCCCCTCTGGGTCCCCCCAAAATCAATAACCCAGCTCAGCCTCAGAGGTTCTGTCAGCTCTGCTGGGGTTTCAGTGCAACTCCAATAAACAGCCAAGTTACTAAAGAGTGATTTCAGGTTTTCCTTCACAGCCTGGGGCTGGTGATGAGGTCCAGCCAGTTGAGGGACATTTTGGTTGCTGTTCCTGCCATTCCTCACCGTCACCTCCTCACCTCCATGCTGGGATTGTCTCTCGTAGGGATCGCTGCCTTCAGTGGTGAACCTTGTCTTCTTGGATAAAGGAAATTGGAAATTTCCAAAGAAGACAGAGGAAACTCTGCTGTGATCTCCCTCTGGCTTTCCAACAAAAAAACCCCCAACCTGTAAATATTGATTACATTGGGTGAATATTATGAGACTTGGGGCTGCACACACACCTTGTGAGATCGGTTTTCAATGCATGGAAAGAAAACTTGTGTAACATAGAAGAAGCCTTGAAGCAGCAGGAGAGGCAGGAATAATTTAGGAGCTGGATGGGGATAGAGACATGTGGGTCACCCCATCCTGGACTGGCTCTGCTGAGCAGGAACAACAGGAAGTGCCCAAAGAAGCCGAATTTCACTTAAGAATTGGACTTGATGACCCTGGTGAGTCCCTTCCAACTCATGGTATCCTGTGACTCTGTGATTCTGAATTCCCAAATTCCCTTCTTTGGGCTTCTAGAGTAAGAGGAACATACCTAAATCCTGAGGCCTGGTATGAGCTAAACTTGGGCAATGCCTTGTTTTGAGGGCAAGACAAGCTGTAAAATACATTAAGAGCAGAATTGAAACAAAGATTTGGGTTTGTGTCCTACAGGGTTTGTCACCACCATGATCTGGGTTTAAAGTGGGGGTCCAATGTCACACAGGTGGTGATCAGTCACAGGTTGGTCTCGATGATCTCCAGCCTAAAAGATTCTGTGAAATCTTCCTGTCATCCATCCCTCGGGGATGGCAACAGCAGGAGACCACGGAAGGTGAGGGAGCAGGATCACAGCAGCCTGAAACTGCAGCTAATAAAGGTTAAACTGAGAGACAAAGAGTAACCTGAGAGAAAAAGTTAAACTGGGAAAGCAAGGACAAGGCTGTGAGACAGGGTTGGGAATCCTCCAGGTGCCAGATGTGGACAGAGATCCTGGGAGAGAGAGGAAGAGTGGCAGGAATGGGATCATCCCAGGAACCTGCTGTTGGGGGGTCGGGGGGCCCCATCCTGGCTGACCACCCAGAAACAGGGTGGGAGCAGCACCCGAAGGTGAGGGTGTCATCTGGGGCCACTCTGACTGTGCTTGGCCCGAGTTCAGCAGGAACAGCTCCCGGGAAGGGCCTGGAGCGGGATGTGTGAGCAGGAGCTGCCTGTGGGTGGAGCAGTGGGATGGGATGACGGTGGATTTTTGGCTCGATAAGGAAAAAATAAAACCCAACCTTTTTTTGTTTGCTTCAATCTCCACTATGAGCTTCAGATTATGGGCCTTTCATTGAAACGTTTCAGGGCTAAAACACTGCAAAAAAAAAAAGTGAAATCTGTACAGAAATTATTAATTTATATTAAATGCAATGTAGCAATAAGCAAAAATTAAAATACAGTCCATCAGAAAATTCCCTGCTCCAGAGGTTTGAAGAGCTGTTTTTACCCTTCTCTACTAATAATGTTGTTACTTTTTCTTTTTCATACCCTAAAATTTTAGAATGACAAGTATTTTCTCCAGAATTATTTCTTTGTTCAAGGAATGAGAGCTCAAGCTGATTCAGCTCATGCTCTGAAATCAACTGAGTCATTCCAGCTTTCTCAAGCCAAGATCTGACCTGATAACTTTGGTTTATGCTTTTTGGGGGACTCCTTGAACTGGTTTGTCACTTACATTATAACTACAGGCTTATAAATGTGTGTTTCTTATTTGTTGTAGAAGGAGGGGTTTGAAGCCCTAAGGGGCTCTTGCAGGAACCATCTGGCCCTGGAGGAGCTGGTGTTGTGGGAAGCAATGCCAACCCTTCCCAGCTCAGCCCCAGGCTCAAGCAGACCCTCCTGGGATGCCATTCCAAGAGATTGCTGGATGTGCTGCACCAGGATGGGGATAATGAACTGTATGTATGGAGCTCCCTGAGGAGTTGGGATCTCTCCAGAAATCTGAAGGATGTCACAAAAACGGTTTTGCAGCTCTCTGGCAGCTGGAAGATGGACAGTTTGGGGCAAAAGAGCTGGTTCTAGAGCACTTGAAGCGCTAAATGATGTTCAGAAGACTCAAGAAGAAATTAAACACAGCTTGGGAGCACTGCACTCCTCTGGAGATAAAACAGAAGGAAAATGGTTTTACACCAAGAGTGGGATGAGGATAAAAGCAAAGAAGGGCTTGGAGCTGTGTTAAGGTCGATCAACCTGCTCATCCTTGGGGGGTTGAGTACCCCCATAAAAGTTCAAGCCATGATTTCCAGCTCAAACACATCTTGAGGGAGGAGGGACTGAGGTCCTTGGAGGGTGTGTCGATAGGAAAGAGAATGGTTTGGGTTGGAAGGGACCTTAAAGACCACTCAGTTCCACCCCCTGCCATGGGCAGGGACACCTCCCACTATCCCAGGTTGCTCCAAGTCCCGTCCAACCTGGCCTTGAGCACTTCCAGGGATGGGGCAGCCACAGCTTCTCTGGGCAACCTGTGCCAGGGCCTCCCCACCCTCACAGGGAAGGATTTTTTGCTAAAATCTAGTCTAAACCTACTCTGTGTCAGAGTGTGTCCTGTCACTCTAGGCCATTGTAAAGAGTCTCTCTCCATGTTTTCTGTAGGTTCCCTTCAGGTCCTGGAAGGCCACAATTAGGTCACCCCAAATTCTTCTCTTCTCCAGGCTGAACAATCCCAGCTCTCTCAGCCTTTCCTCATAGGAGAGGTGTGGCAATGGATTTGCCATATGCAGGATGGAAGAAGTCCTGTCAGAGATGGACTAGTGAAGAAAATGAAAACAGTTCAAATGTTACAGAAACCAAAGTTTTTAAGGTGGTTTAAACAGGTTTTAAAATGGCTTTTACCTTTTTGCAGAGTCATTGCCCCTTCTTCCCAACACCCCCTATGCTCCCACACAAGGTGTCCTGGGAAGGTGTCCTGAGATGTTTCCCATTGGCCTTTGTTAACCCCTTTCTATTGGCTGTTGACCCTTCACCTGATTGTTTTTTCTATGTGACCCTGAACTTGTGATTGGTCCCCTTTTGACCCTCCTGAAAGCCTTATAAACCCCTACCCCACAATAAACTTCCTCTTTTGTCCGTCCCTCCCTGGTGGTCTGTGTGCTCCTTGCGGGGTCGCAGGGCCACGTGCTGGGGCAGGGGGAAGGGCATTCACCTCGCAGGTAATGGGCTAGCAGCCTAAAGCCTGGAGGTCTCCCCCATTCCCACTAATCCGTCGGAAGAGAGGTGCTCCATCCTTCTAATGAACTTGGTGCCTCCTCTGGAATATTTCAGCACTGCTGAACTGTGGCAGTTGTTTTGGCAGGTGTTCCAGTGAACCCCCAACCTGTGTGGATCCATCCCTGTGCTGGGGAAGGCTGGGAGCAGCAGCCAAGGTGTCTGCAGGTGAGCTCTCCCATTTTTCCAGCTGTGTGGAGCATAATGAAACGGAGGTGTCACTTTGACATGCCAAGAGCTTTAAAAAAGCACTCCCAGAGTCTCCAAACGACTTTGGAAGAAGCCAGAACTGTGGGGTTGGAGTTAAACAAACAAGCAGACAAACAAGGAGTGACAATTTTGGGCTCCCCTGAGCTTTCCACAGCTCTCAGCGGGTTCAGCAGATCTATCAGTGTGACATGAGGAAGGAAATGCTGCGAGCTCAGTGTGTGTTTTCTGGAGGAAAAAAATCTTCTGTGGAGAAAATATTTATGGCAAAATGTTCTGTGCAAAAAATGATCCGTGTTTATCCCGCTGAAATGATCCCTAACTTGGGAAGGGGACTCGGGCACTGTGGGGTCTTGTGCTGGTTCTGTGCTCACACAAGCATCTCCCTTGCTCAAAAAGTGCAATTAATTGAGTCCATTTAGTCCATTGGGTCAAAAAAATGCCATTAATTGTGTCCATTGGGCCCAAAGAAATGCTATTAATTGATCTTCGATGGGTCCACAGTTTTATTTGTAGCTGTTAATACAGATAGAACCATCTCAGAGTGAAAACATCTTCCACCCAGCAAGCTAAATAACCAATATTAATAGCTGAGGTAAAAATGTCTACAAAACCATCAAATACTTTATACCTGTCTTATTAAAATGCATTAAGCAGTGAGGGCTTTGTCATAACGGAAGGAATCTGTTACTTGTGTTGCTGAAAGATGAATGATTGTGCTTAATCACCCATTGTTTGGTGATTCAAAATTTAGAAGGGTTGTTTGAATTTAAATTTTTGAGAGTTCTCAGAGTTCATTTCTTTAGAAAGGCAGTTGTGGCACTCAAAAAGGCTCAACTCCACAGTAAATCCAAGTTGCAGAGCTGCTGCCCAGCCACGCTCTGCCTCAAGCCCTCGCTGCTGAGCTCAGTGACAATTTTAGATACCATTTAACAAGGCTCCCTTCTTTCTTTGAGTTGATTTGAACTTCAGCCCTTTGTCATCTGCCTCTGTTTATGTGCTTTTATCCACACTTGAAAATTTTCAAATTAATATCTCGATGTGAACATTGCAAGTATTTTAATTCTGACTATCTCTTTCAATGGTTCCTGTAATTACAAGGCACGTCATTCATTTGAGATTTAAATCCGCTTCCTTCCCACACAAACCCAGCATTATTGCTTTTTTTCTTTGAGATTACTGTTAGCATATTTTAAAAGTGAGGCTTATTTTTTTTTTTTAATATTAAAAAAGCAGATCCTCCTCTTTTTAAGAGTCCTGCCAGGTGCTTTTTGCTGGCCTTCCAGAGGTGGTACTACACTGTACTGATTGCAGGAAAAAAAATCAATGGCTCCTCCTCCTCTTTTTACCAGATAAAGGCTGATTGCTCAGAATGACATGTTTTAAACTTGCTTAAAAACCCCACGACCTGGTGAAATGTTGTAAACTTATACCAGGCTGGGGCTGATGTTTTAGGGTGTTTGAGGTGCCCCCACGAGGATTATTCTTGCTGTTTACAGATGATTTCTTGTTTACCCCGTGGCTCTGCTGCTTTGTGGGAAGAGCCTTTCTTTACAAGTCTGACCTCATTCTATTAGATGTTTCCTCCTTGAGTGCTCGTGTTTCTCACTGAAGCTAATACACAACATTTACTAAAAAACTCTCCCATTAAAGGCAGTGAGAATGTGCCTCTCAGATGGCTGGGGCTGTGTTTTTTCCTTGTCATTCAGGAGTCTGCTCGTCTGTCAATTTTTACCCCTTTCAGCTGTTCTGCCACAGCTCCTGATGGATGCCTGCGACAGCTCATCATTAAAAGGAGAAGCAGCTCTTTTGGTGTCAAAGGCAACTTGTTGAAGACTCTTCATAATTCCTTGTCCTCACAGATTTGGGGAAAGGAGAAAATAAGACAAAGAACTGGGAGGGATCAGAGCCTTGTCCTTTCTTAGCTCAGCATTGGCTGCCCCGTGGCTTATTAAGAAGCGGCAAGATCATGAAATGAACTGTGGAGCATTTTGTGGCCTTTCCCTGTATGGAAGACACTGGTTAAAGACAAATTGCTGTGGTAGCTGCTGGCTCAGATTTGTCCTGGGAGCATTTTGTGATGGGACAGGCAGAGTGGGCTGTGCTGGGAGCACAGTGTGATGGGACAGGCAGTGGGGGCTGTGCTGGGAGCACAGTGTGATGGGACAGGCAGTGGGGGCTGTGCTGGGAGCACAGTGTGATGGGACAGGCAGAGTGGGCTGTGCTGGCAGTGCAGTGTGATGGGACAGGCAGTGGGGGCTGTGCTGGTAGTGCAGTGTGATGGGACAGGCAGTGGGGGCTGTGCTGGCAGTGCAGTGTGATGGGACAGGCAGTGGGGGCTGTGCTGGCAGTGCAGTGTGATGGGACAGGCAGTGGGGGCTGTGCTGGTAGTGCAGTGTGATGGGACAGGCAGTGGGGGCTGTGCTGGCAGTGCTGTGCTCTCCCGGAGTGCTGGGGGCCAGGCAGTGACCCCCGCAGGGCACAGAGAGGGACAGTCAGCAAGGGGGAAAAGAGCTCTGGGATCAGAGTCCACCTTGTTCCCAATGCCCACCCTGTCCCCCAGCCCAGAGCACTGAGTGCCACGTCCAGGCATTGCTTGGACACCTCCAGGGGTGGGAACTCCATCACCTCCCGGGGCAGCCCCTTCCAAGGCCTGACCACCCTTTCCATGGAGAAATTCCTCCTGATGTCCAACCTGACCCTCCCCTGGCACAGCTTGAGGCTGTTTCCCGCAGTCCTGTCCCTTGTTCCCTGGGAGCAGAACCCGAGCCCCCCCAGCTCCCCCCTCCTGTCAGGGAGTTGCAGAGCCAGAAGGTCCCCCCTGAGTCTCCTTTGCTCCAGGCTGAGCCCCCCCAGCTCCCTCAGCAGCTCCTGCTGCTCCAGACCCTTCCTCAGCTCCATTCCCTTCCCTGGACATGCCCCAGCCCCTCAGTGTCCTTCTTGCAGTGAAATAAGGAGCAGGTTGGAGTTGTGGTGCGTTGATATTCTGTATTTAACACACATGTGTAACCTCAACTGAGAGAAACGTGAGTTAGAGGCAACTCCCATCTTTTCTTAGTCTTTTCACCAGTCCAGTGTGTGGCTCTGGAGGCTCCTCAACCTGGCATCCAGCCTAGTAAAGAGTTTCAAGTAAGTTCCAGTCACTTACCTGCTCATTTCCATCTAATACTGTTATTTGTCTAATTGTTTCTATTCTTGTATGTTTGCTATGTAAAAATGCAGTAAAGCCATTATGCAGGAAAAGAAAAGTGGTTGAGATGATTATTCTGTTATCAGTCATGACTAAGATGAAGAAAGATATACTAGCAAGACATTGTTCCTAAAATAGAGATCTTGCAAACAAGAAATGTCAGTCAAATGAGGTTTAAATTAAATTCCTGATAGCAATTACTTACAGAATTACCATGCTCCCATTGAAATTATTATGAATATTGTCACCATTTTAATAGGAAAAGAAGTTGGGCTTCAGATACTGCTTCTGAAATGTTTCAGAGTGTCCTCAGCTTGTGTCCTGCTGAACCCAAAGTCACAGGGCTATAAGAGGCATCCTTGGCTGAAGGGTGGCTCCAAGCAGGGCTCCTTGCACAGGGCAGTGGGAAAAAGAGAACCTGAGAGATGGGCACTTCAGGAAGTATTGAATGGCCACAAATAAGTGACCTCACTGGGAGGAGAACTGATGAAGTGAAGAAATGTGATGTGCGTTCCAAATAAAGAACTGATGAGTCAAGTTGTGCCCCAATTGGAACAGGAGCAAAGTCAAGACAGCTTGAAAATAACCTTGATTGTAGTGCAGAAGAACTAGCAGTTGAGTTGTGGTGACCCCCAGGAGCCAGGAGAGCAGCAGTGGGCTGGGAAGGACACGAATTTCTCTCCCTCCAGGAGTGGGGACTTTTTAAGAACTCACCAGCGCTGCAGCAATTACCTGAAGATCCAAACTGATATTCCTGGAGTGGCATTCAGTGACCTCCTCTGTGTTCCAGTAACGTAGCTATTACTCATGCAGTCAATCTCTTTGTTACACAATATGGAGAAAACAATTTCTAAAGATACAATTTTAAATCAGTATCTTTATCCTGCAAGACACAAACAGCTACTGCTGAATTATTTCTGACAGATCCTAAGTCCCTATTTAATCTTCCAGGTTGAGGCATTTTTCTAAGCATGGCTCAGTAGGAAGTTAATTATAATCTTCCAAAATGGGAAGAATTTTCACCTGAGATGATTAGGATACTGGTTTGAGGCATGGTATGTGGGCTCCTAGCTAAAGTTAGGAACTGGCAACATCTTTGGCTCTCTCTCATTTCAGAAGTAACACCTTCTGCTGTCACAAAAACTTCCCTGAAGATGGAGATCACGATGATTCTGGATGCAATCAATCCCTTAAGTATTCAGCATTGTTGATACATTTGCATACTGGAACCCCATGGTGGGTTATTCTGTGCTCCAAGGTAAAATTCACTGGGAATTCCCCTTGGATTTTTCAGGCTTGGTTTCAGCTTCAAGGATTAAACAGGTTTGAAGAAATATAATGAAGCGAGTTCTGGAAAAAGACAAAAGTATGTGAGATTGAGTTTTAAAAAAAGGCTCAATTGCTCGTGGTGGCTTGGCCATCTGTTGGTGTGTGCACACTGCAGCAGGGGCTGATTGCAGGATTTAATTACGTTTTCTGACTGCATTTGGCTCAGCCAACCTTGGGAGTGTCTATGAGGAATAGAGTTGGTTATGTTTGCTTCGGTAGCTTTTGGAAAGGGCTGAATTACTGAAGAAATCCTTGTCGAGGAGTCCTCAGAAGGAGGTTTTCCCTGGCAGTCATTATGGAGAGGCTGGAGGAGTTCTGTGCTCTCTGCTGAGCTTTTCTAAGCTCAGACTCCAGAACTGCACATAAAGCCTGAGTGTCCATCCCCTCAGTGACACTCATGGATGTAGAACCAACTCCCTCCTTGCTCAGTCACTGCTGTTCCCCAGCCCTTCTGGAGGGCCCAGAATCTACTTTGAGTCCCTCATCGTTTCCCACAGGACTCTGATAGCTAATGACTGCTCATTACTTTCCTTTCTCTTTGTAATTTGTGCACATGTTGAGGGCTATTTTATGTTTATTTCCAAATCACTACTGAAAATGTGCACAGAGAAACAGGAATTTCCCCACCCTTCATTTACAAGTGACTAAGCAGCCCAGGAATCCTCATCCTGGGGAATGGCACAGCACAGGGTGGGACAGTGGAGGTGGGATATCTACCATGTGTAAAATCACAAATGATGTGGAGAGGGGGACTAATCCCTCTCCCTTGCAATATAAGGCCAGGGAACCCTACATGGAACTGAGCAGTAGCCTCAGAGTGAGATACTTTGGCAATAGGGTTTAGTTGTGGAATATGTGAGATGTTATGGTTGCTGAAAATTTAGATATCCAAGAAGGTTTGATGGAAGAAATATCCAACAAGATTAATCTCTGTGCAAGATACCACTCTTGGCTCATGAAACCTGAATTGCTGGAGGCTGAAAACAAATCTGGAGAAGTATTCTTAGCTATTGCTTACCCTGTTTGTACCTTCTGTCTAGCATCTGCTTTCCTGGCCAGTGCTGGAGACAGGACACTGCAGCTTTAATTTGAGCTTTTCCTTTGATGATATTGAACTTGGAGATGTGCCACTGGGCTGGTTTGTAGCATTCACTCAATTTGAGAGGAAAAATACAAATTACAGGACATTTAATTTCAAAATGCATTTTGAAATGAAGAAGAACTGAAAGGTTTTAAGGGAAAAAAACATCAATAAGTGTAGTAGGCTCTTCATTCACTGTGCCTATCTGCAGTTTTCATCCCCTACTGTCAAAGCAATGTGATCAGCAGAGATAAATTCATTTTATTTTCCATATGGCTGAGATATTTCTCAAGCTCATTTTGGACAAATGTGGCAAAATTTGCTGCTAAGTCTGTCCTGTGGTTCTAAAATAACCCAAAAGAAGAGTGTTTGCTTTGACAGTGAGAATGAAATAGTGGATCTTTCTCAAGGTGTTGATCTCGGAGCATCGTCTCCAATTCCCTTCCTTTCTTATCCATAAGGGAGCTTTCAAAACCTTGCTACAAAAGTATGAAAGATGGAGATGCAAAAGTATAATAAAGCTGAGGCAGGGATTCAGTGCAGGCCTCTTCACTCGTGCTTTGTACATTCACAGAACTGCAATCGAGGATAAAAGTGATTCTTGCTCTTTCCTCACACAAGTGACTCTTCTTGCCTTTGTGGGGTGGGACAAAGTGCACAACAAACTGTTCAACAAAGTCAAAGTGTTTATATTTGATAGCACATTTCTATGAACACACACACGAGCCTGGCTCTAGTTGGATATGTTAAATATTGGGATATACAGGATGGGATGTGGACTCACATTTCTATTTCATGTTTAGACTAACACAGATTTGGTCATGATACTGTTGCATAACTTAATCCAAATGTACACAGATGTTTGGTATTGTGATACCGCTTTCTAAATTGTGAAAATCTTACTGTGGTATTTACTATCTCAGGACCTGAGCAATTTACTCTGTGTGTAGGATCTCCACAGCTCTGAATGTCCCACTGAACTTGTCCTACACCCCTGTGAGAGCTCCTCACCCTCTGCATGAAGCAGTTCCTCCTCTGGAACAATTCTGGCATAGACACAAGGATACAACTGTACGTTTTTGTTGCACCAGGACAGTTGTTTTTCCTCCTCATAGGAGAGCAAGCCCTGCTAACAGAGCGTGCTTTGTCCCCACGGACGTTCCTCACACAGTTGGGAAGAGTTGTGCTGCTCTGTGCTGTTAAATCCTATTGTACAAAACATTAAAGGTGAAATGATGATGAACTTGGATAAACTCACCCAGAGAAATGAACTGCATCCCCTCCCAACCACCCTCCCAGTCAACACCAGAGTTCACAGCCTGCTCTGAAATGGATTTCCAAAAGCTGAATTTGTACCTGTCCCTTCCCGAGGTGGTACCAGCATCACAAAACCAGAATAAAAACACCAGGGGCAGCTTCCCCAAACTTTGCTTTTTGTATAATTTCCTTCCTGAGGTCTTGCTAAGTGAGACACTATTCACATATTCCTCTATTCCCACTGTTTTTCTGCTTGGCTTTCCATGATGAGCTGTGCTGTCCTTGCTGGGGTTTGGATTCAGTATCACTAACTGGAGGAAAGAGTGGAACAAAAGACAGTGGTCTGATGATAATATTATTATTTCTCCTTTCTTGAAAAACTTTCTGGGTGAATGAGCACACAGTTTGAAGGATTCTCCTGACATAATCTTGTTTAGGGTTTTTCCAGACTGACTGAAAAATGGAGAGGGAACACACCTCTGTAATGTGCCTCTCTTGAGAAATATCCTGCTAGGAATGACACACAGGAAATTTGCTGGGATTCTTTAATTCATAAATAATCTGTTGTTCATATTTTCAAGGGTGTGACTGCTACTTTCAGGGAAATTGGATAAGTAAACTAAGAGTGGATGTTGTCAGGCAGCTGCAGCCCTGGGGTGCATAAAAGGGACAACTGAGTGCTTGGAGTTCATGTTGCTGATACTGAACAACCCGAATTTTGGCTGCAGAATCCATTTTATAATAATAATAATTGTTGTTGTTGTTGTTATTATTATATTGCTGATGGTGGTTATTATTACTCCTTTCCTGTTAGGTTCGGTATAAGACAATTCTCAGCAACTTCACCACATTGTAGAATTAATTTTGAAGTGGATATATATTAAGAAACTATTTAATTTGAAACCCCCATCAAATGAAAGTGCCTCAGAGGAAAGAGTGGTTGTCACGCTGGTCATACACTGGCCTGCTGAGGGGCAGAACCTGCTGAACAGATGAAAGTACAGGAATGTCAAAAATATTCATCTGCAAACTGCTCACCACGTGAGATGTGACACCCTCAGCTGAGCCCTGAGTACCACAGGAGATGTGATACCCCTACAGGCAGATTGGGTGCTCTAGAAATAGGGACAAATAATATCCGACTATATAATATTTAAATATTCATTTGAAACCTGAGATGTGAGGCTTTGGTCCTCCTAAATCAATCCATTGCTCCTCCCAGCAAGGACTTGTTAATGTATTTTTGATGCTTTATTTCTCTATAAAAGAGCACGTGCGGAGATCTTGCTAATTTTTACATTTCAGTGACACGTTGTTGCCTTTTTTATTGAATACTTTTGGCTTCTTTGGTTGTGAGACCACAGTAAAACAAATTCTGATTTTACTTATTCATTATTATATCTGCATACATCATAATTTCCCTTTTCCAGCCTTTGACATAAATAACAGTCCTGGTTCCTTTGATAATTTCTTTTCCCTGAACTTCCCAAATCCCTGGGGATGCAGAACACTTGTCTGCAGTCTGTTATTATCTGGAGCAATACAAGTCAGGTGCTGGGAAACGGCATCAGCCACACGAGTTTTAGACACAAGTTCTTGCTGAACACTCCAAGAACTTTCAAAGTCACTTCTCACTTGATTTCCTTTATATTTAAATTAGGATCTGCCTCATGGCACTGCTTCAGTATGTACAGATTTAATCTCACGGAACAGACTTGGCCATTTGGCTCGTTGTGGATGCACACCAGTGACACCAGTAAAGGCACTGGGATACGGCTGTGTGTGCACCAACAGCCACAAAGCTGGGGTTTGTCCCCTCATCTCCTGTCACTTAATTGCTCTAAAAGCTCCATGTTCACACACTCCTACTGTAACCAAAATAAAGTGACCCAGCCTAAACCCTTCTAATTTAAACCACGAATCCTCTGTCGATATTAAGGACCGGTAACTTCGCTCCTCCATTTTCTCGCCCACTTTTGAATTTCTGAAGGATGAACATTCCCAGTACACACTCCAAAACATTTGCCTTCCATGGTTGAGTTACAGACCTTTAAAAATAGGCTTGCAATGGAAACGCTGACATGCCAGCTGGCTGCTGCTGCAGTGACACATTCACAATAGGCAACTCTTCAGCAGGCTCAGCGACAGAGGAACTGGGCTTGGGGGGCTTTGTGGGACTGGTCGCTGGGATTTAATCATGAACTAGAGCAACACAGCATCTTACACTTGTCTGTACAGTGGCTGACTTCTGAGTCAAAAAAACTCAGCATGGGAAAGCCTTCTGGACCATGGGGTGCACCAGCTTGTTCCCTCACTCTGCTTATTTCATCAAAATTATCTGGCAATTAAGAACGGTTCGAGTCTTCCTTTTCCAGCTTTATTGAAAGGGCAGGGCTTATTAATAAGTCGTGCAGAGTGTTTAAATAAAAACTCAGTGTTATCGAGGCAGTTTTCTATCCTTGAAAACATATTTTCTGACAGTTTCATCTCGTGTTTTCCGGCTCCTAAGACCAAAGGGGGGAAAGGGGAAATATTATATTTTTACCCGTGGTGTTTTTCCTGCCCCCTCGGGTTTTGGAAATGCTGTTGTGTTTCCTCTCTGAACCCACGCTCGGAGACAAAGGAGCCCGTGCCCGCGGTGTCCGTAACCACGGGGAAGCTGCTCCAGGCAGCTCCCTCCGCTTCCCACCTCCCGCAGGACCGGGCAGGGACCGGGCTGGGACCCCCCGCCTTCAGCCCGACACCTCGGGGCTTCCCGTCCCGACACCTCGAAATTTCGAAAAAAAAAAAATTAAACTTTTTTTTTAAAAATTTATTTATTTATTTTCTTCCCCTCTGTCAGTTCTCTGGGAGAGTGTTCCCTCCCTTCTCACCGGGGTCCTCCCCGTGCGCCGGGGCCGGTCCCCCTCACCCCTTGTCCTCACCCCTTGTCCCCTCACCCGTTGTCCCCTCAGTCCCTGTCCGTCAGCCCCGATCCCCCTCACTCCTTGTCCCCCCACCCCAATCCCCTCAGTCCGTCTCGTCACCGCGATTCCCTGATTCCTGTCCTTCACCCGTCCCCCTCGCCCCCTGTTCCCTCATCCCTGTCCCCCTCAGCCCGTCCCTCACCCCCAATCCCCTTAACCCCCGTCCCTTCATCCCTTGTCCTTCACCCCAATCCCCTCCCCAATCCTTTCACCCCGTCCCTCACCCCCACTCCCCTCCCCTCCTGTGCCCACCCCAATCCCCTCACTCTCATTCCCCTCATCCCCACTCTCCTCCTCCCAACCCTCCCAATCCCCCCCATCCCCTCAGCCCCTCCCTCCCG
>NW_020884891.1:572401-620605 GCF_003945725.1 Corapipo altera | reverse complement strand
CCCCCCCCCGTGTCACAGGTGTCCGGCCCCGCTCCGCGCGAACTCGCTTTGGTGGCCGTGGAAAGTTACTTTAAGTTCTGCTGAATATTTGCGCGTGTTACCGTGGCTGCGCGTCCAGGTAGGTTGTCGCCGGAGAGGTCCCTTTACCTCCTCCTTGGATAACTACACGTTAATTATCACACACGGTCTTCAGCGGAGAGAACCAGGAGTGCCTGAGTGAGCTTTGGATGCTTAAACGCTGAATAACTAACTGTACATTAATTATCACACACACAGCGAGCGGAGAGAACCAGGAGTGCCTGACTGAGGTACAGGAGTGCCTGAGTGAGCTTTGGATGCTTAAACGCTGAATAACTAACCATACTTTAGTTATCATGCACACAACGAGCAGAGAGAGCCAGGAGTGCCTGACTGAGCTGTGGATGCTTAAACGTGTTTAAAAACCGGGGAACATCTCCTCGGTATTGCTTAGCACTCGAAGTGCTTCCATCAGCAAGCACCAGACGCTGTTTAAAAGGAAATAAAAAGGTAAAGCTGGTTGTGTTGCAACGATCTTTGCGCCTCAGCAGAACGTGGTGCTCGGGTGTTAAAACTCTTGCACTTTGAAATCAGAAGCGTGGGATTGCGTATCGAGTATCGTCAGGTATGACAAATAAAAGATTGCACCGAGGTCTGTTAGACACACAAAAGATGTTATCTAAATAAAGCTGCTTCAAACTGGTCAGACTCGCTTTCTGGGATGCAGCAGACCTTATTGGAAGTAAAAAGGTCTGTGGCAAAATCACGTCTAAGTACAAAGTGTGCAGAACAGGCATAAGGTAGAGTTTTGGGAAGAGTGAAAGGATGTCCAATTGAATTTTTATGCTCTGATAAAAATTCATACATATAAAGGGGAGAAAACCCAAATCTCTTAGCGTTTTTAATATTTGGTTTTTTTTAGTACCACTTCCAAGTGCAATAATTACTGGATGTGCATTTTTACACTGTGGCTGCTACGCTTTAATAATTTAAAATATTCTAATGATCTAATAATACTTTGATGCAGTCCCTGTACCTTAATATTAGAGAAATCCTAATTATGTTAGTGAAGCTACAGGATTAGAAAGTCAGCAGAAGTATTAAGGCTTATTTATTTGTCTTACAGTTTGTAAAAATAGTGTGTTGTAGTTGAGGTATGAAACTTAGTGAAAGTCTGAGAACTCTCTTGGTCCTGCTGATCTGTTCTTCAGGAATATAGTTGCTGTTCTCAACAATACTTGCTGTCATAACCCTTTCCATAAGTGCATCTCAGGGATGTGCTGTATTTTTCACTTGTTGGATTTTCATATTCAAGTGGTTTGGGGATTTACCAAGGCGTATTTTACGTTAAAATGAATTTTGGTTTGGAGTTTCACTTTTAATTTTATAGAGTTAACTGTAGCCCATAGTCCTTGTATTGGCAGAGAGATCTTGGGGACCTGGGCCTTGCTGGAACTGCAGTCAACAGAGTTCCTGGTGTTCATCTGTTGTGGAATAGGAAAAACCTGAGGGGTCTTCTTGTTGACTAAATTGAGGATTATTAGCAATAAGTGCATTTGCAGGAGCACTTGTGTTGACTTGAGTAAATACAGTTGGCGAGGGAAGGATGTGATCTTGAAACACCAAAATTTGTTTCCTGCCTTCAAGTCACAATAACAACATGAACTTTTGGAAGAAATTATTGAAATTTAGGATTGGATTATTCTGCCCTTTTTTGGGAGGGTCTTTGAAGTGCTGGGGGTTTGGGGCTGAGCACTGTGCTGTTCTTGTCTGTCCTTGTATTCCTGTGCCTGTCACCTGTAGAGTTTTGGGACTCTGGGAATTCCCTAAGCCTGGGTAGGAAGAGTTGGTGTCATGCTGTTTAAGCTTCAAACATCCAGTGAACTTCTTTCCTCCTGAATATTGGATTAATAAGCATTTTCATGGTAGTAAAAATAGGCGTGAGAGTGTTGATTATAATCAGCTGTTGGAGATTATTAAAATGTGATTACAGTCTACAAAGAAACAGGAAAATAATTGTTCACATTTTATTGATCAAGCTGCATGAAGTGCAGAAGTACTTGGAATTGGGCAGAATATGGTAATTTGGGTATTTTCTGCCCACTGGACAGGGAGGATGGCATTTCACAGGACTGTGTAGTTGACGTAAGCACATGCTGTGTGCAATCCAGGAATATTGGGAATTGCATAAATGCAACCTCACACTCAAATACTTCTTTTTGCAAGAAATACCTCAGAAACCAGTTGCTTAATTGCCTGGTTGTGACAAGGAAGACAAAGCTGAAACAGCAAAGTGCCTGAAAACTCAAATATTCTGCTGGAAGACTGGGCTGCATTGAAAGTTGGTGCCCTCCCAAAGGCACGCTCAGGAGCTGAGCTCTGCTGCTGTTGTGCAGGAGCTGCTGCCTGTGCCAGTTGAAATAAATACATCTTTGATTTCAGGCAGTGTTTTCAGTGCATCCTCCGGAGCATGTTGGGAGCCTGGGCTGACAGAGGCCACTGAATTTTGTCAGTGTTGGGGGTTGCATAACTCCTTTGTGAGTAATTACTGGCAGTGACGTGGATGACTCAGCTACCTAGTTGTGCATCTCCGAAAATCTCCACAACCCCGTGGTGTTACCTTAAGGAAAGAAAGTAAAAGTACTGCCCCTAATTTGAATGATAAGTGCCCTCAGCCACTGCAACAATTTTAGAAAGACTTCTCAGAACAAGTTGCCTTTAAAAGAAAAAGAAAAAAGTATGCGCATTAATGCTCTTAAAGGGAAAACAATGAGTGTCTTTATGCATTGAGAAGTGCTGCAATGCAATAATAATGATTTTCTGGTTTGGAATACCACTTTTAAAGGTAATTTTAGAAATGTGCTGTGGTATTCTGGGCTCTAAGAGGAGCCAGTGGGCTGTTGCAGGTGGCTCACCTTGCTTCCTGCAGGATCCCTTTGGAGAGACTTCACAATAACCCTAAATCCAAAGAATTATGTGATTTGTTAATTCATAACATATAGAATTTTGGTCTTTATGTAGATGTACTTCTTTACTACATTAAGAATAAAATTTGAAGTATGTTGTTTTCATCAAGTTTAAGTCTTACCCTTCTCCAGAATTACCTGCCATTAAACATGATTTTGAGGCTGGCTGGTTTATGCCCTTTGATTCTGGAGTTACAATCATAAAGATCTCAAGTGCTTTAGTAATTCAGTGATCCCTGTGCTTGGGGTCAGGTTTGTGTCTTGTCAGAGCTGTAACTAGTTTGAGGCACACGTAGTTCTGATATCTCATAATGGGAAGGATCAAAATGTTCCCTTAAAACCAGTAATTATATGTTGCTGAAGGTTTGGTGTCCTGGCTGAATGTATGATTTATTTGCCATAGGAAAAGAGCTTTATAACTTTCTCTCGTAATTGATTATGGGTTTCAGGTTTTTTAATTTATTTTATTATAAGGCAGATTGTTTTATCTTCCTCTGCCAGTTGGTGTGTTAAAGAGTGCATGAGAATAGTGGAGAAGAGTTGGGGATGTTTCATAGGAAGATCATGTGTCTTTAAGCTTCAGTTTTGTTCACACTGACTTTTAGATATTTAAAAAAAAAATAATAGAACCTCTCACCTTTTTGGCTGTGCACAGAACTCTCAAATTCCTCAGAGCTATCCCAGGAATTACTCAGTAGGCCAGTGTGTTGCTAATTAAGTTAATGATTCAAACTCTCTATAAATGTAATTAAGAATAAATGAGGAACAAATGTAATCGTCCTAACAGGATTTTTGTTCAAAGGATTTGTTTTCAAAGTCTTTTTGAAATAATTGGGGTTTCCAATGTAAGCTTCCACTGGCATATTTTGAAATAAGTATTTGAGGTGGTACTTCTGTCTGTGGGGAAGGGAACTGGTTAGTCCTGTGTTCATTTGGGAGAATTAAGGTGCAGGTCTGCTGTTGCTGCAGTGAATTCTCAAATGGAAGGAGGAACTGTGGAGGAATCCAGAGCTTTCGGTGATCCTTAGGTAGAATTTTACCTGTTTGAAGCCACCAAGATTTTATGGGAGTGGAAGATGCTTTCCACTTCTAAGAATTGTGTGATGATAAAATTCCCAGTTCTGCTTTTTCTAGAACATTTTTAATTCTGTTTGAATGCCTAAATGAAGACCTGTAGGAACAGGGCAGGATGAACCAGCTTTACACCTTCTCCTGCTTTTCCTTGTGGTTTGGCATTTTTGCTGACCTTTGGCTTCTTTCAGCCAAACCATCACACATTTACCACCTAAGTGGCCAAAACATTCTTAATATGGGGGGGAAGAGGGTTCACATCTTTGGTAACACTGGGATTCCTCTGTAATTATCCAAAGGAAAACGTGCAATAGTAGGTAAGCCTTTTAGCAGCCCACAACGCCCTTTGGATATTCTCCCAAGGGAATGGGGTCTGGTCCTGGCTGGTCATGGGATCCAGGGCAACTATTTAAATCAGGAGCAGTTGGGACTCAGAGCATTGGCTCCCTGAACCTGCACCTCTGGAAAAGTAAGTTCTTACCTGCCAGGTGGTCCGACCTAAGCTTGGAGCTCATCTATTGACATAGTTTCTTTTGTTATTTTATATTAATCAACAATGTGAAGCACTTTCTGTAATTTCCTAAAGTTGCATTTGGAAAGATTGTCAGTGTTTGCTAAATGTCTGAGTTTCAGGTTGTGTTTTCATGGAAGTTAATATTTAAAATGTTCAGTTGGTTGTAGGACTCTCGCAGCACTGAACTGTGAAATGATTCAAGGATGAAGGAATCTCTTTAGAATCATAGCCTGGCTTCTTTAACTGTTCTCTTTATAGAGATCTGTGTTTCTATTGGTTAATAATAATTTAAGTTTTTGCATTCATAGGTATTTAGTAGTATAAGTAATTACTTAGAGGTGAAAATAGTTGTGTCCTATGTATGTTTGTGCATAAATATTCATGATTAAATCAGTAAAAGGAGTTGCACTTTGATTGAGGAAGCTGAATTTTGTATCTGCTTTCCACAGAGGTGGGAAATAAGTATTAATTGTCACTTTTCTTTTTTACCTAATAAGGGGGACAGTGGAAACTTCTAGTCACTGCAACTTGTACAATATAAATAATTGAACAGTAAAGATTTAATTTTTGCCATTGACTTTAATTGAATGACTAAAACTACTTGAGTTCCAACAGGTTTGTTGTGTTTTGTTTCTTGTTTTTTTTTTTTCTTCTTTCTTAATGGACAGTGACCAGGGTTCACAAAGAAATAAGGCAGAAGTGTAGTTGTTATATTAAGTAATAAAAATAGATTCATGCCCTTGAACATGAAATTCTTTGGAGTAAAAGTTGGCAGGTGTCCCAGTCTGTATCGGAAGAGAGAGACTGGGCAGGAAAAAACAAACACAATCCAAGGAGCAACAATGAAGGGGAAAAGTGTACAATAGGAAATTGTTAATTAAGATGATTGCCTGCCATAAAAAATCCAATAACTTAGTGTATTTGATTTGCCAGCAGGTTGAAAGTATGGTTATATGGCGTGCTCAGGGACAAAATAGATCAAATAACACACTGATTTTTGGGTTCAAAACCCCATTTTTTGTGGCTGATTACCTGTTTTGCTGTTTTCAGTGTATACACAGTTCTTCTGGCTGGAAGTGTTGGTTCCTGAGATAAAGTGTTACAAAATTTGGAAAATACTGACCATAAAGAAAGAAAGAAAAGGTGAAATGTGCACTAAATTTGCTTCAAAATAAAGTCCGTGAATGACAAATGAGGATCTTGAGTGGAAACCCCTTTTATTACTAGGTCCAAATAAGTTTTTTGGACAGTTTTGGTGGGTCTCACATGAATTCACACTTGAGTGTAATCTCATGATACTGTGAAAAGAAATTACATGGCATCATCTGAAGTGAGGTTGCAGGTCAGAGCTGGGCTGAAATTTGGTATTTTTTTGTGATGTATTGAGTTAATTCACACAGTAACAAGGCATAGTGGGTGTCTCACCCCTCCCAGCATCTAATTTGGAAAAAAAAAAAAAAAATTGGGACAAAAAAAGGAAATAAATGATGTCAATTTGTAGCACTGGGTTCTCAATTCAGGGTAATGGGTGGGTGATTTTAGGCTTTTAGAAATAAGGGGGGGTAATACAGGAGAGATGGATGATGAACATGAGTTGAATATACCAGGGCTTGGTTAAACTGGGTGAGGATATAATCCAAAAATAAATGCCGGTGTCTTGACGCAAAAATTAGAGATTTAATTTTATCAAAGTCATTAATGTATGAATTAGCTTTTAAAAGCTCCAGTTAAAATCAGGAGTGTGTAGCAGCAGTGGAAGTGGTTGAGGTTTGCTGGGGTGGTACCAACCTGCCTCTCCAGCCCTTCCTGTTCATCCACATTTGGGGGTTGGTTTAAATAGAGGCATGGTCTGGGTGGCATTTCCAGAGTCTCTGTAGTCCTGTGTTTTACCAATTCCCATAGTTTGGTGTCTTAGGCAGGGATTTTAGATAAATTCAGAAGTTCAACAACAACAAAGAAGTCATTACCCAGTCTAAGAACTTTAAGGTTCAACTTCTTCTTTCAGTAAAAAAAATATTGTTTGAATTTCCTTCTGTTATTTCTAAAATTTTGGGGTGAAATCTGTGCCACATAAAGGTAGTGATGCTGAACAATTCACATATAAATTAACAGGTTTTACTAGCAAAATCCATAATGGGATTCACTCATTTTTGTCAGGTATTTCCAGTTTTTAATTAATGCTTTGCATGTCTGAGCAGAGCACATCCTTCATATTTCTGAGGTTTGGTATTTTTTTACAGTTTCAGCATTGAATTGTTTGTTTCTTAGGGAGAGCTTTAACTTCTAAACTTTTTTTTGTTGCAACCCTGGACTTGCTCTTTTCAAAAAGACTTGAAATTGCCTGTGAATCTTTTATCTTCAAACAGCAAATTAATTTTCATCATGAGATTTTAGGGTTTTAGGTCTCTGAAAAGCATCTGTACACAAACTCTGTGCATAACGGGGATTTTATGTGAGTGTCATCTTGTATGGATGGTGTCTATAGCTTTTAAAGAAAGAATTTTAGACTAATTCCAATTAAATAACACTGACATAATAATAATGATGGCATTTACAAAGGGATATGCTAAATGATACATAAGGGAGATGCTAAATATAACTACTGAGTAGTAGTGTTTGTTTGAAACTACAGTTCTAAATTAGAGCAACAAGAACATGAGTTTTCACTTGTGTGCTCTGAAATGTAAATTGGTCAAATGAGGAACTCTGTTAATTTGAAATTGTTGTGTTTTAATGTTGTTTTTTTTCTTTCTTTTTTTCTTTTTCTCCTTCCCCTCTCCAGCTAAATGGCCTTAAAATGGCAGATGAGCCCATGGAGGAAGGTGAACCATATTCCTACCACGTAAGTGTGTTTGGTATCTGTTCACCCCAGACACTCAGTAGCATAACTTGCCTTGGAAATAAAATTTATGCGTTCCCTGCTCTCTAATAACTTTTGAACCCATCATTTTCTTTGACCAAGATCTGAAGAGACTCTTCAGTCTCAAAGATGATTTTGGAAATTAGTGCCTGGGTAGAGGCTTTAAGTGACTTGTTTGGGAAAATCTGCTGCATGAGGCAGAGCTTTATGGAGAGATTCCGTGTGCTGGAGAGCCTCAGAAAATGCTCAGGCCACCCTTGAACCGTTTATAGAGATGCCTCACGTTGCTCTTGCTACACTGTCATCTGCTCTTCCTTTGTGTTTTTAATACATTCAGAGCTCAAAGGTCCTTAATTCCTGCTGGTTTAGAACAGAATTAATTTTTACACCAGTATGTTAATTTTTGCTTTTATGTGGAAATACCCCAGATAAGCCCTATTGAGCATGATTTTTGTCCAGTGCCTCGATGATGGGTGTATTTGGGAGATGCTGAAGGTGAGTGTTCTGTGTGCTGGCTAAACCTGGGACTAAACTTCACCCTAATCCTGCGTGTGGTGAAACACCCGACTTTGCACGGAAAAATTGGACATCATTTTTCAACACAGCCATCCTGATGTTTTTGATCAAAATCATAAAGAAGGTGTCAGGTATCTCTTGCCCAGGGAGGTGGTGGACTCCCCATCCCTGGAAGTGTCCGAGGCCAAGTTGGATGGGGCTTGGGGCAACCTGGGCTAGTGGAAGGTGTCCCTGCCCATGACAGGGGGTGGAACTGGATGAGCTTTAAGGTCCCTTCCAACCCAAACCAGTCTGGGATTCTATAAGTAAATCTTATTGCCAGCTGTAACCACTGCTTTGGGTTGCAACAACTTTTGTAAGTAAGGGATTTAGAGAATAAACTCTTGGGGGTAGAACCATGTGGTGCCTGGACATTTCCTGGTGTGGAGCAGTAAATAAACAGTGTCAGAGCTGCCTCACATGGAGCAGGGAGAGCTGAGCAGTGGCTTGTCTGTCTTTTCTGTCTTTCACTGTTCTTCAACCAGGAGGAGGATGTTGCTGAGCTTGTTTGTCGGGTGCTGGAGCCACATCCCAGAGAGGCTGTAACAAGTCAGGTGGCACAAAGCCACCCGGTGTTCCTTTGAGCACTTTGGCTCCTGGAGAACCTGCTGGGAACAGTTCCCTCTGGTGCAAGGCTCGGTGGGAGCTGGTACCTCAGCTCAGAAATAATCTGCTACTCGAGCAGCAGAGCACAGAATCAGATAACCAAATCTTGCCATTTGTGGAGGCCAGACTAGAAATGAAAATGAAAATGAAACTGGCTGGTGGCTGTTCAGCTCTTTATCTGCTTGGTTCTTGTCGAGGTCTCTTTATACTTCAGTCGTGCCAGTTTTTAGTACCTTAATGCTGGTTAAGTAGGTGAAATTACATAGACATCTTTTGTGAAGGTAAAACACTTTTTATAAGAAAATAACTCATTTCATCCATCTCAAGTTAGTCTTTATTTGCATGGAAAACATTTTTCTCCCGAGTTCACATTCAGAAATACTCTCAGTCTCCGCAGCAACCACGTGTGATGTCACAGGCTAATGACTCGAGGTGGGTGATAAACACCGGAGAGGGTGAACTCTTAAAGATCTTTTCTCATGCAAAGGTTCCCAGTGTTTAGGAATACAAATTAGGATGGTGAAGAAAAAAGGCTTCTAAATAGAGTATTTACATATTTCTTAGGAAGAACCAGCCATTAAGTCTTGGTGTATAATTAGACAACTTGCTGCTTTCATCAGGTGACTTGAATTGCTGCTGTTCTTACCTGCCTTAAATTAGGCAGTGTTTAAAAAAATAGATGAGAATGAAAAGATAGGTGCATCTTTGCTCTGACTACATATTTGCATAGTCACCAAGATGGATGGAGGAGATGAAGGTGGGACATTTGCCCTGGATCTTCAGTGTTTGTCAGCTGGGTTTTGTGACCAGAGAGGGAAATAAAATAGTTTGGAGTGTGACTTACAGAATTAACGTTGTTTCCAGCAGTACCTTGTGTTCAAACCTACCTTTGTGTGGGAAGCAGGCAGAACAAACAGGCCTTTCCCAGAAAGAGAGTGAAATAAGAGATAGAGGGGAGGGGAAGGACTCCTGTGCTGGACTACACTCTGTGAATACACTAAGATGTGTGTTTGAACTCTTTCTTTCTCCCTCTGGACAAGCAAAGCAATTAAGGCAGAGGCAGTTAATGCAGTGTGATGATTGCCTCTTTTTTTACCTTTAATTATTGCTGTAAGTATGTATGAATTTAGGTGATCTGATTTCTAGACTGAATTTCTGTGTAAACCCATTTAGAGAATTTCATCCAGATGCTTCTGTATCGAGCCTGAAAAAGCTGATTATAAGTTTTAATGCACAGTCTTGGGCAGCAAGACTTTCTATAGTGAACCTGACTATAGAAATGTTATATAGAATGAATATAGAATGATGTTCTTTCTGAAAAGCAAGTGTTTCATCAAGTGGTCAGGCCTTTTTCTGGTGCTGTTTGCACTTGTCATCAAGAGACAGTAACACACAGGAGGTTGGTTGGGTGTTTCTCTGGGTCTCTGCTAAGAGAAGCTGTCGAGATGAAGACCCTAAAGAGAGCTTAGGAGACAGTTAATAATAATTTGGGTGCCCCAAAGGTGAAGTACTGCAAATCAGGTGGGAGTTTTTTGTGGTTGGGTTGTGTACAAAAAGTTTGTTGATGTTCTGTGTAGGGCTGAGAGGTGCTGTTCCTTCTCTGTGCAAGCTGAGCTTGCTGTTGTAGGTCTTAGCACGTAATTTTGAATTTCAAGGGTGCTTATTTTGCCATCTCGCTCATTTTGGCTCCCAGCAACTTCTCTTACACCATAAAAGCTGCAATACATCATCAGATTTGTTTTCATCATGAATGTTTGTCTTTTCACAACTGGAGCTGCTTTGCTCAAGATGAGAGGGACATGGAAAAGTCAACAGAACATTAAATCACTCACCTACCTCAGAATTACCCTCCTGAAGGAGGTCTCCACACAGGATAATCTTCCCAGGAGCTCTGCACCCAGAGCTGTTCTTCTCTTGGGTGCAAGAATTCTCAGAGTCTTTAAGATGACTCACATTTTATTTATGGTCTCCAAACGAAGCGTGTTCCTCAAGCTACAAATGGATGGCCAGAGTTATTATTTGCTGCCGTGAAAAGCAATAATTACCCTAAATGATGAAATTCAATTTGGCTTTCATTAAGACTTATTTCAGGAAAGGGAAAGATGAGAAGAGTAATCACTGGGAAAACTAAAGGCTGCTGAAGAGAAGTGAAGCACAGAAGTCTTGGTTGAAAAATCTGTACATTTATGCCTTTCATGGAAAAAAAAATGCATTTTTGCCGTAGCTGAAATATTTCTGGCAAAAGGAAATGGGCATTCTTTGAGAATTTTGTTTCAGTTTAGAAATTTTAGATGCATCTATTTAAGAAAGGATGGATGGGAAAACTCTTCATTTGAACAGCTTTCTTTTATGCCTTGTTAGAATTTCGAATCTTTTATTAAGATGAAACCAAACCAAGAGAAAACCCCAAGTATTTACATGCTCTTCTAGCAAGAGTTGGTTAATCCAGGCCTGTTCACTGTTGTATTTTCTTTGCTTTGAAACAACAGGATGAAGGAAGTGTGAAAGAAATTCCTATTACACACCACGTGAAAGAAGGATGTGAGAAAGCAGATCCAGCACAGTTTGAACTACTTAAAGTTCTTGGACAGGGATCATTTGGAAAGGTAAGATGATAAAATAACCTGGGAAACATATTTCAGGTTTTTCATTTTGCTGTATCTGTCAAGTGATCTGCAGCTTAAAGACACTAAGTGAACAATTATTCAAATAGCAAAGAGAAGAAACATGGCAGCTTTGTTACAATAATTTCTTTTTGTAATGTGCCACTTGGTGTCACATTGCAGAAATGAAATCTAATATCTCAGTCACTAGTTTGAAACAATAGTAGTTGAAATATTAATTCAAGTGTATAAGAAGGTAATTTATTTTTTAAAACCAGACTCAAACTAGATCTTTTTGCAGCACATACAAAGTAGTCAGTCAGCTTTACATACGTTTCCATATTCCCCTTCTTCTGCTGGTTCTGTGTGTTTAAGCAGGAACAAACCTCTGCATGGAATTGAATGAGAGAGGAAAAAACCAGACATTAGGAAGGCATTCTGTGAATAAGTGATAGCATAGAGAAAAGATTTTTAAATATTTCTTAATGTTTTACAGCTTAAGAAACATTTCTTTATCTGGTAATGTTGGTTGCCAACTCCCTCACACACTTCTCATTGTCAGAACCTAAAAGGCCCCATATATTTATTACTCCTGAGTTGAGATGTCCTAAGCTGTCTTAGGGTTTAGCACATCTTAGCCCTGACTCAGACACATTTTACTTCCCAGAGTTCAGGCTTTTGAAACCTGGCAGTGCTTGGCTCAGGAACCAGCTTTAGGAGCTGGGTGGTGACTGAACAGAGATCTTTTTATCTCTGTTGCTTTCCATTGGAAAGAGAAAACAAACAGGGAAGATCAGTGGCTGTTGCCTTCATGGTGTTTTGTTTTCCCTTTCCAGTTCCCACTTCCCAGGGCCCTTCCTTTGGGTTTGGCAAACACCAGGTTGGTTTGCTGCAGCCTCTTTTTGACATCAGGGCAGGATTTAACACTTCCACAGAAATAAAGGGTTAAACTTGTCCATCACTGAATTTCTCTCTTCATCCTTTGATAACTTTCCAAGGCAGATGTGGGGTTATGGAGGCTTGGTCTGCAAAATTAAATAAATCAGTGGTGTTTCAGTTTTTTTCACTGGCAGCTGTTTTGGGCCTTATCAGCTAAAATTTGTAACTTGTACATGAAGTCCTTACATCCTCACAAGCTGCTAGTTGTAAAGCACTGAAATATTTGTATGTGCTTATTATTAACATTTACTTTTATAATTGTGATTGTGTTCATCTACAGATGTTATCTTAGTTGCTGGTGTTCAAATTATTCCCTTTATTTGAGCATCAATGTGACCTGAGAGGAGAGCAGTCAGTCATTGGGCAAAACTTCACAAAACAAAAGACCTGATAACCTTGAAATATGATGACATTTTTCTTCTAACCAGAGCTTAAAATAAAAACAACCTTCTCCCAACCCTGTCCCATTTAGTCAGTGACAGTGTTTGAATTTCTGATGGTAGAATGGAAAATTTGACAAGATTATGTTAAAAATACATACAATTTCTAGATAATAATTTCTAACAACGTATATGTGTAAATAAATCCAGTGTTAATGAAAGTCTGAATAAGGTGAGATCAGAGAGGCAATTTTGGGGAGCTCTTGGCTCTCTCTTGTGACTTGTACATTGTTTTTTACAGCAGAAACATTACTCTTAACTAATAATTGCTCTTAAAAGAACAGCAGTTTAAGAACAGAAGCCATTTTGTCAGTTGAAAAACCCAGGAGTTTGAATATTAGTAGAGATTCCTCTATTTGGAATGTGCTATTTTATCTCATATTAGGCTTTTCTTAGTGTCAAGTTATGTTCCATCTATCTGTAAAACTCTCCTGGAAAGAACAGAGTGGAAAAACCTGTTGGAGTTGCTATTCCAGAGGGAAAGGGTGCTTTGATCTTAAATGATGATGTTTCCTTGCTTTCATCTCACCACTTGTACAGAATTCATTAATCAAACCCATTCCATGTTTGAGACTTTGGGTCTTAAACTACAAAAAAAAATCTCTTGGGACGTGACAGAGGAGCCAGAATTGTCCTTGTCCAAGAAAATGATAGAAAGAAACAAATTTCTGTAAATGATTATTTGATAAATAAGGAAAGAATCTGTAGCTTCTGACCACTGTGATAATTCAAAGAGCTTGGTTCTGCTGCAGCTCTAATCTGATTAAGGAAATGCAATTTTACTCTTCCTTGAAGGTGTGTGCTCAGGAAAGAACACTGAAAACTGCCTGGAATTAATAGGAGCTTTGCAAATGCTTTGTGAAAGTTGATATTTGATTACTCAGCTTGCAGTAATTTTAAAAATGGGCTTTATCTTGCCAGGTCTTCCTTGTGAGGAAGATTATTGGTCCTGATGCTGGGCAGCTTTATGCAATGAAAGTATTGAAAAAAGCTTCTTTAAAAGGTATGTGTGTGTCTGAATTGAAACTTGAAAACATGGCTTTCAGTGCACCTGTATTTTAAAAGGTTTCTTTAATGTTTGTCAGTGAGTTCATAACAGTAGCTTTTTTCCAGACTGACTTGTGAGTTCATGTTTGAGAATTATTTTAAACCTGGCCAGGTAGCTTTAATTATGTGGTCAAAAATACTCTTTCAAAGTGTTAAATTGCATTATTTAATTCTGGTTAGTTTTTTTTTCATTATATGAAAACAAATTAATTTCATAAACAGTTCTCCTTTTGTCTTTTGTTATGTTCAAACTTTGCTGTGGTTAAAATTCAGTCATTCCCTCTCCTTCTGGGAGCCAGAGTCAGGAGTGTTTTGGCTTTCAGGAGACACTTTAATGGGTGCAAGTCCACTGTGTGTAAATAGGGACTGTTATAGTTGAAGAGGAAAAAGTATAAGAAAATAAGAAAATATATATTCAGTACAGATAGTTAATTCAGAAGTTGATGTTGAAATCCAGATGGGAGCTTATTTTCTGGGAAGTGATATGGATTATCACCAGTACTGGGATGTATTGGGAAAATGATGACAATGAGGAAGCTGTGGCAGGGAAGGAAATAGTTTTGAGTGTGTTTTGAGGAGACTTAAACATTAAAAAGAAATAAAGTACAAGGAAAGATATTCCTTTAGACAGCAAAGCCTTTCCACATGCCCGTTGCTGCTCTGTTTGTCTTGTACCAAATGTATTTGTTTCATTCTGGTCTCTTCTTTTCTTCTCTCCCCCAGTTCGGGATCGAGTTCGTACGAAAATGGAGAGGGACATTTTAGTAGAAGTAAATCATCCCTTTATCGTCAAACTGCACTATGGTGGGTATATATATTTATTTTTCTTGTGCTACACTTCCTTTCATTACTTGAAGGCACGGCCGCTCTTGTTTTTCCTCATTTTTTTGTAGGGTCCAAGTTAAGTTCTAGTAGCTTTAAATCGCAGGGCTTGAAAAACAAAAAAAAGGAATGTAAATACACACCTGTATAAAAGTTTTAGGTGAAGTTCTCCTGAAATTAAAGATTTGGCAAATTCTTACAAATTCAGCAGAGATTTTTTTTTTTTTGCTTTTCATTGAGTAAAACGAAACCAGAGTAATTAACATCCTTGCTGTTTCCCTGTTTGACAGAGGAGAAGTGAAAGAGCAGTATTTTAATCATCTCTCATGACTAAGATTTTCTTCTGTGAAGAAGTGAGGAATCATTCAATAAATTACCTCATGTGCCGCTGAATTATTTCAGCTCCATAACAAAAGTATTGCCTGTGACTGAAATTTCCTGGTTGTAAATCACTCAGATCTATTTTGTAGATCAGCTTTGTCACACAACTATTGATTTTTTTTTCTCTTTTCTTTCCTTTTTTTTTTTTTTAAGCCTTTCAGACTGAAGGGAAGCTCTATTTAATATTGGATTTTCTCAGGGGAGGAGATGTATTCACACGATTATCCAAAGAGGTAAGTACCTAAAATTTTATCTCCACTCTACTCTTAGACAGAGGTTGTTTTTTCTTGGTGTGGGATTGCCTTTTAAAGCTGTTTCCCCCCATATTTCTTGTCACACTCAAGTTTTTATAACTTAGTTGGACTTTCCTTACATATTCTAGAATATATTCTGTCCTTAAGAAACCTGAGTGTGTATTGATTAGTAGCCTAAGTTTTAATTTGGTATCTGCAAAGTACAGTTCTTTTGTCTAAAAATGTTTTGTTGCTTGGAAACGTAACTGAAGTAAATGAATATTTAGCACTGAAGAAAGGGGATATTATAGTTCTCCTGCTCTTAGTCAGCTGAGGTGCTCCTGGAATCCTGCAGCCCTGGGAGATTTCTGCTGCATTGTAAAATTTCACGGGGCTGGAATACAAATCCTAATCCTTAATCCCACAAAATGTGAACATGGAGTGGTTTGGAACCCCCTCTTCTCCCCCAAACCCTCACACACAACTAGACCTTGAATTTTTCATTTCTTTTTCTGTTTTCTGGAGAGAATCCTCAGAGGATGGAATGCGATGCAGCCTGTTGTTATTTTTTTTAAACATTTCCCATCAAATATTTATCACATGTTACCATAAGTGTTATGAACATGTTTAGAGGACTTTTATTTTCTTTTTGCAAACCTTTTATAGAGATCTAAATTTTTAATGGCTCAACAGCTTCACAGTAAGAGAGTTTTTCAGTGTTTTCACTGAGCTTTTCAGTGTAAATCCACTTACATTGCTAAAGCACAGGAAAAACCACTTTCTTAGATGAGAAAACAATGTTATCTGACTGATATTTTTTTTTTTTTATGGCATGAAGGAGGTTGTTTATCCCCAGAATGTGAGGTCATGAGATAATTTGGGGGTTTTTTCCCATATACTTTCTGTAAAAATAAAGATTTTACTTTAGGAACAGGCAAAAGAGAAGGAAGAATTTAAAGGGATTTTTGGGTTTAAGTTTTATAAGAAAGCTGAGCTTGGTAAACAGTGATAATGTCTGAGAATTGAGCTCACTATGAATTAATCTTGAGGCTAAAATGGCTGTTAAAAGCTTCAAGTGGCCAACTTGTCAAAGGTTATTGGAGCAGTAGGTAGGAAAGAGGTCAAGCTCTGTTGAGTAATTATAGAGGAAATTCTGGTAGAACAGGAAGAAGAATTCTCTTGCACCAGCACAACTGGGATTATCCAGAATGCAACTGAGATTAAGAGTTACCTAAGGGATGTAAATCTGTCCATCATAACACTTGTTGGGAGTTGAAAGAGGTTCCCTTTGGGAATAAAGAAATCCTAATTGTCAAGTTTTCTCACTGCTGAGGCTCTATGTGTTTTTTCAGAAGACTTCAGTTACCTTCTGTGGTGACTTTTAAATATTTACTTTGTGCCTAGATATAAAAAAAGCAGGTTTTTGTTTTGTGGTGGGAAGACAAGGTGGTTTCCAAAGTCCAGTGGGCAGTGCACATGAGGGGAAATTCCCCAGGGCATTTCACAAGGATTATTTTAAATGAATTTGGTGTACTGTGATGTTATTGAAAGACTTTGGTCTTTAAACTCCAACGTGGGTACAAGAGCTTCAGCTGTGGAAGTGAGATGAGTATGTAAGGAAGTTTTTATTGGTGATGTTTAATGAAGTTGACTTGCATCACGTTTAATTTGACACAGGGAACAGCTTTAAATGTCATTATTATGGGGAGATGGGAGATTGCCCTTTAGCATCATTGTATTCTGAGATTTGCATTTGGGCTACTCCAGGGAGTAATGCCATCCAAGGAGTAAGGACATTACTGTTGCTTTTCTGATGCAGATGCAAACCAATATCCACAGTGCTCTTCAAAGAAATCCAGGTGCCACTGTGTGGTGTAACAGCTTATTGTTCCTACAAGGTTAACCCCTGTCATTATGGAAATGAGGAAATATTTCTGTGCCCCTGGACCAGATTACATATGTAAAATTCAAAGTACAGATCAGGGCAGCTCTAAATCAGGGAGCTCAGGGACTTTAATTTAAGCCTTGTTAGGCAGCTCCTGTGCAGCAGAGTGGCTGCACCTCTTACTCCTGCTGCTTTCAACAAATAAGGGAATATTTCACTTAAAGCTCACATTCAGTCCAGTAATTTAAAGATTTCAGGGTTCTCCAGTAATCTGTAGAACATGACAAGAGCCAAAGCAGCTACAATTTCTGTGTATTAAATTAGAAGCAACCTGTGGAGTGTTTGGAAGGGCATCTCTCTCGTGCTTTATAAGCAACATCAGTTTTTCAGTGTCTCACCAGGGTTCTTGAATTTTATTTTTTTTCCTAAGAGCAGAACAGGTTCTTCAACTCCCACTGCAAATTGTCATTGTTATTTTTAGCAGTGTTTTGTTTTTGCATGCTTTTTTCTCAATTGTTTCTATTTTTTTCTTTCCTAAATATTTCCTAAATATTGTTAATGTGAATTTTCAGTCACCCAATACAGCAGCTAAATCATTAAATTTTATGATGCAGTGGAAAACTCTCTTTTTAGGATTGTGCCAGAAGGAGTGCTGGTGGTTAATTACACCAAATATAACAATTAAATTTATTACCTAAAAGTTAACTAAAACTCTGCAGTAACTGCTGATGTTATTATTTAAATATTACAGGTAGTTCTTTGTGCAGTTTATAATTAACCTGTATTAGTAAATAATTTCTCTTGGGTGAATTCATGAATTAGGAGATTGATTTTGAAATTTAGGCAGACAGGACTATATGTTTTTAGATTGCAGTTTTAAAAACTGAAGACAAGATCAGAAGGTAAATCTATACAGTTCTTATTAGGTTATGTTTACAGAGGAAGATGTGAAATTCTACCTCGCAGAACTGGCCCTTGCTTTGGATCACCTTCACAGCTTGGGAATTGTGTACAGGGACCTGAAGCCAGAAAAGTAAAGTAAAATGTATTTTACCACTCTTATGTGTATTTTGCTTGTTGCTTTACCTTTTCCACTGTAGTGATGTCAAAAAATTAAATACATTTTTGCTAGACTATGTAAACAAATATAAAATATAAAAATATTCTTTAAATTAAATAATATTCACTTATTAAAGTAATAAGAGAAGTTGGATATAATGTTTTTTAACTTCTATTTAAAGTAACTATATGTAAACATTGCTCTTTATGTGTTTTGGTGAATGTGAATTTTAATTTTCAGCATTTTGCTTGATGAAGCAGGACATATCAAGTTAACAGGTAGGCAACACTCATTAGAACTTTCTGAACATCTTTCTGCATAAGCTTTTCTTTTGTGTTTTTGGATTATCACTTTGAAATACATATAAAAATGCAGGAAAAGAGTTCTGTGAGGAAAATTAAAATAGATCTATTGTAGGAAGTGATGTAAACAAAAGATGATTTGGAAACCAAATTGCTGTGAATTTCTGAAAGCTTTAAATTACTTTTAAGGTGATGCTTTTGTCCTGTAGATTTCATTGTATTTTTGGATCTAAAATATTGCTGGTAGATTCCAAGAGAAAAGGAAGTTTTTTAAACTCTTGAAGATTTGATGGAATAATGGTGATGTTTGTGAAATTCTGCATGTATCTGTTTAAATTTAATTCAGTCTTAAAGTTCTCTCTTCCTTCTGCAACTGGAAATGATAATGGATTATTGATTAGCAATATTTCCCCTATGAATAAAGGGATATTTAAGAGCCTCAGCATGAGAGCTGAGCCAGTATCAAGGACTTGTGTATTCACTGGCAGGAAAAAAAGGATTCTGGGAATTAAGGAGCAAATGTGCAACACTGTTCTTTACTGAATTTGAGTCAGGTTGCAGAACCATGTTGTCTTATGTAACAACAATATTTTTAGTCAGATTTTACTTATTCATCATTCAGTAATACCAGACCATGCAGGCTGTGTTCCCTCTGAAACTCCTTTTTATTTCTATCCAATTTTTTTGTGTGAATAAAGGAGGCAGTAGACACAGAAAAAGGGAACTTTTGGTTATCTTAAGACTCTAAATGTGTAATATTTCAAATATCAAGTTATTTCAGTAATAATATTGATGGCTGCCTGTCCATTTAATGACTTAGAGAACAGTTTTGGTGATATGTAGTGAACTAATGTCTGTGGTATCTCTAGATATATGCTGGTTTTTTCCCTGAAATTCTTTACTGGCTGTGTTCTTGTGATGCTGTTGTTGTAGACTTTGGACTCAGCAAAGAATCAGTAGATCAAGAGAAGAAGGCCTATTCTTTCTGTGGTACTGTAGAGTACATGGCACCTGAAGTGGTAAACAGGAGAGGGCACAACCAGAGTGCTGACTGGTGGTCCTTTGGGGTCCTCATGGTACTGTGCTTTTGCTTCCCTTCCTAAGGTCACAAACACTGCATTGCTCTGAGAGAATGTGGTTTAATGCACTTAGAATAAGCTTGTCCAGTTTTAATTATCAATGCTTGGGTAAGGGGGTGAATTCAATAACTGAATTGCCACTGTAATGGCAACTTGTTTGAATAAAATTGACTTTTCACCTGCTTAACTCTGTATGGAATCCTTACGAGGCACCATAAAGCTCATCTGTGCCTTCCAGACAGTGAAATGCCACTTTGTGTATTTATTTTGCATGTTACTTGATAGTTAAGGAAAAAAACCCATACTTGAAGCCTTGGTTTGAAGGAGTCTGAATGGCATTTTGAAGAGTGAGCCTGTGGAAGGAATGCTGGAGTGGAGCAGTGGAATAAGTAACTGCTCCCACTTCTACCCTTGCTGGGATGCCTCACAGCATCAGGCTGACATGTGCAGATTGGCATTAAAAGTAAAGTACTGTTCTAGTATTTATTATTCTTGCAGATTTTAAAACATGGCAACGTCTGAATCTTGGTTATGGAGGAGATTTTATTGCCTTCAAGTGGCTTATAAATGGGTGTAAAATGTTCCTCCATCGTCATTAGGTCACCTTGCCACTGTTACCATCGTGTAACTGCCAGGGAGGATTTTAGATTTGTGGCATTTTGATAATCTTTTCGAAGCTCAACCTAATGTAGAGATGATTTAGGGAAGAGTACAGTGCTTAACACTTTGTTTCAGCAGCTGGGGGAAGAAGTGTTGGTTGAGATGAACATTTGTTCTTTGCAGTTTGAGATGCTCACTGGGACCCTGCCGTTCCAAGGGAAAGATCGAAACGAAACCATGAATATGATACTGAAGTAAGTACCTCTTCTTTCTCTTTGGGAAGTCATAAAATGTAATTTTAGACATGTTTTAACAGCTTGTTATAACTCATTGGGCAACCTGGTCTAGTGGAAGGTGTCCCTTCCCGTGGAAGGAGCAAGATGGTCTTTGAGGTCTCTCCCAACCCAAGCCATTTTATGATTCTGAGAGCATTCAGTTAAAACAGGAACAAAAAAAAAATCAAAGCTCCCTGATAAGGTTTAGATCCCAGATCATAAATACCATTAAGTATCTACAGCAATTAAAATCTTAGGGATGAATTAGTTTCCATTGTAGGTGTGTAATAAAGATAAGAAGGGTACGGTGAGTTAGAGCAGCATTATTTGCACCCCTGTTGTTGTACTCCCTTGCCACTGTTACAGCACACCTTGTTTTGTAAGCAGCAGGTGATGAGGTGTTGCTTTGTGTGTGGATGGATGGAAGGCCCTTACAGGCTCTCAAGTCTCATCTTAAATTGCCTCAGTTACAGCAGAGGCTGTTGAGCCAGACAGACTGGGTGAACTGGTGCTTAGTGAGCGGAGCTGTTGGGCAAATATGTTCTTGTCTGTGTTTGTGCTCAGCTCACAGAGAGTTTCCCCCAGAGCACAGGAGAGCCTTGGGCCTTTGAGGGGGTGATGGGGAAGGGCAGGAGGGAGAAGCTTCATTCCCTCAGTTGGAGCTTGCCCTGAGTGTGGGTTTATGTGTTGCATGTGTGAAGGGATGGATTAGAGCACGAGCTGCCCCACTTGCAGCTCCCAAGTGGTGCTGCAGTTCTGCAGAGGAATTTCTTGCCTTAGCATAATAGTTTTCATGAAATAAAATAAATGGTAAAGTCAGGGAGCTTTTATATGATGACTCAATGAGCTACTTGAGGCCCTTGCTTCAAGAGGAATAGTAGCACTTACTTCAGGGCAAGTCATTGGGATTTGGTGATACTCTTCTGGTGTTGATTCTGGTGATATGAAAGTATCTTTGAAAATATTTAGGTATTCCTGAAATAATTCTTTTACTCTGTTTTAGCATAAAACTTGCTTGGGGGGCTTGGTGGTTTTGGTCTGACATGTTCTTTCTTTATTGTTTCCTTTAAACCACACATATAATGTGAAACTTAAAAGTTGATGAGTTAAATACATGCACTCTACAAGACTTAAGAATAGATCCTTGATGCATCAAAGTGTTCAGTAAAAATCTGTGTAGACAGGTTTTAGTAAAATATATTTCTTTCTCTTACTTGTTCTCTGGTTCTTTTTAGAGCAAAGCTTGGGATGCCTCAGTTCCTCAGCCCTGAAGCACAGAGTCTTCTGAGGATGTTGTTTAAAAGGAACCCATCAAATAGATTAGGTTGGTTCATTTATTTGGATCCTTAAATAGCTCAACCCAACTACTTTCATTTCAGGCTCTGGGTGATCAGTAACATTTGGGTTTAGATCCCATTTCTTAGCTTGGATCATGACTTCTGGGTTTGGTAATGAATGATCAGAGCTTGGATCAGTGACTCTTGGTGAGCTTTGGCAGTGTCAGAGCAAAGAATATTTACTCTGTATTTGTGGAGTTCTTGTACTGTGCCTCCCTGATGAGGTGTACTCTACTGAATCCCATCCTTGGGATATTTCTGTATTTACAATTCATTCAGATAACCACATCTGTGCGGATTTTTTAGAAATGAACCAATTTTTAGTGCAATCTTCAAAGATTTACCCAAAAGTGTGTTAAATGCAGTATTTTCTCTATTCAGGAGCTGGTTCAGATGGAGTTGAGGAAATCAAGAGACATCCTTTTTTTTCTACTGTTGACTGGAATGTGAGTACAAAATGATCTGAATGCTAAAGCCGTTGTTAATTTTCCTGTGTGTTGTAGCATTGTCAGTATTTGCATGTGAATAGGGCCCAACAAAGTGCAGCAGTGCTGACTGTCACATCCTGGCTGCTGCTCTCATCTTCCTTGGCATCTGGAGCTGGTGTATTTACGGTACAGAGACTATTAATTATGAATTGGGCATTTAATTTTTAAATAATTAAGAGTTGCAGCTTTCTAAAGCTGAAGTTGTCTGTTAGAGCATTTGTAGCTGGGGGAGGATGCTGGTGTTCCCTCTGGGCAGGAATCTTCCTCTGCAGTGTCTGTCTTGTGCTTCCCTGTAGGGCACAACCCCCTGTGAGTGTAATTCTCTTGGATTTCTCTCCAGTTGCCACAGCACATCCCTGTTTTATCAGTCAGATCCCATTCCCAGTTGGAATATTGACTCTGGTGCTCTGAGATGACCCAAAGTCTGTATGAGATCACAACTCTTGCTTAAATTTTTAACAAACACCTTATGATTTTCCTCTTTGGTTCTCCCATCTTTTGAGATGTGTTTCCCAGAAACATTCTCAAAAGCAGGATGCTCCATATCAAATAAAACCACTCTGAAAACCCTCCTTTTACTGTAATTCCTGCAGAAGGGTAGATGGAATAAATAAGATCTTGCTGTGCTGGCAGGACTATCAGGCCAATGCTGTGCTCACCTATTTCTTTTTCTTATCCTTCTCTTTTTCTCTTGGATTTATTTCTGAAAAGGTGGTTTTATTTCTGAAAAGCTGTGTTTATGCAGAATCCACCAACAAGAATTCTCAGTAACAGCAAAACTTCACTGGTTTATGTGAATACACTTTATAAATTGTTATCTTGTTTTGGCTTGAATATCTACTTACTTTTATCCTAAGGGACTGATGTTGAAATAAATACCAGCAATGAAGTCTGAAAGATCTGCAGTTCTAGCTCTTTCTTTTTAATTCATAATTTTTTTAAAAAGTTGAAAGTAATTTGTATTTATTTCATTCTGGTGGTGTTGATGGCCACTTCTGTATTTTATTTCATTACCTCTTTGGGATGAATTTAGATCCCTGTTCCTTGGTGATTTTTGTGATGTTTGGTTTGTTGGTTTTTTATTTTTTTTTTTTTTTTTTTTAGAATTGAGTTATATTCTGTGTTAATGTGCAGGAAGATTAAATAAAAAAACAGCCAACCTGCAAAAAATAGGTCTGAAAGGAGAAGAGAAATAGAAAGAAAATGCTCTCAGAACTTCCTGACCTTTGCATGGGGCTTTGACATCATTTAACATGAAATTTTCTCTTCCTTAACAGTAAAAGGGACTTATTGCAGCTTTGAGATCACTTGGGCACTGATTTCTCTAAAGCATGTTGAGTAAAGGAGGGGGAAAAAAGCAGAGCCATTGTTCTGCTTTCCCTGATTTAGTTTGGTGGATTAGGGAAAACCTGGACTAGAGCTTTGAGAATGGGCACTTCCAGCCCAGGAGGATGTGCCTTTACCTTGGCAAAACCACAGCACCCATGGAAGGCTCAGTGACTCTTGATTAACTGAATTTTTCCTTCTTCTCAGAAACTGTTCAGAAGAGAAATCCAGCCTCCATTTAAACCTGCTTCTGGAAAGCCAGAAGACACCTTTTGTTTTGATCCAGAATTCACAGCAAAAACACCAAAAGGTAATTAGTTGTGTGTGGCTGTAAATTGGTGAGGTTTGTGGGACAAGAGGGTCAAATTCACATTAAAACAACAAGCAAAAAAGCCAGTGACAGAGTTAAAAGGAGAGGATGCAACAGGGTTCCAGTGCTTTGAAGGAGTGTTTTCTCCTCACAGAGTTCCTGGTCTTTGAAATATTCTGCTAAACTTTGATTCCTACAGAAAAAAATCAAATAAGCGGAATGTTAACAGCTGAACTGTGGTTTCTAGTTATGATTTAAAGTCAGACACGCACTGTTTGTGGGAAATTAATACTAAAAGTAAACTCAATTTGATAGCAGCAGTGATTATTTTTAGGGTCAGTACTTCACTAAGAAGGACCTGCTTTAAGTAATGATTATAATTACTGTTACTTAGTCTGCTTCAAGTTTCACTTCAGGTTTTCTTTTGTGATTTTTTTATTTCTTTTCCTGCTGCATCCAGCTTTTAAAGCCACTTGTTTTTGTTTGGAGAAGGTCTGTGGTTTTAACAGGCTGCACAATATTATCAAGCTGTGCTCACTGTGAGACTTCACAGTGAATTTAGAGGTGCACATAATATAATCTGGGGAAAACTGGGTTCTAATTATTCAGTAATATCACTAATTAAATATTCTTGCACTGCCTCACTTGTGCCTTGCCAGCAGCACATGCACCACTGAAGCAGCACAATCTGGTTGCTCTTCTGTGTTATGAAGTTGTTGAACACAAGACCACGATCTTTATTTCTTTTTCATAAGTAAAGTTGTGTTTCAGTAAATTTCTCCCTAAAAACATATGTTCATGCAGTAATTCCTGCAGTGTTTTCCAGTTCAGACAAGACCCAGGAACACTTGCTTTGTGTTTGTTACAGAAGTAAGAGCAGACAGATAAAAAAACTAGAAGTCTTATCTGGTGTTATTCTTGTTTGCTTCTCTTCCTTCCCTCAGAATGTTTCTTGTAGGATAACTCTCTTAACTGTATAAAAATAGCCTTATTTTGCTGGGATTTATCCACACTAATCACATGTGTCTGCCACCAGATTCTCCAGGAGTCCCACCGAGTGCAAATGCCCATCAGCTCTTCAAAGGATTTAGTTTTGTTGCAACTACTACTGTAGAAGACCATAAAATATCCCCTCTCACCAACATCCTGCCCATAGTACAGGTAACACTTGGGTTTTTGGGAAGCTTTTTTGACTTGTCAGGGACTGACCAATATTTAGTATTTACAGCCTGTTTTGTTTTTTTTTTTGGGGGGGGAGATCATTATAAAATGTGCCTTATTAAAATACTTCCCTGGGATATTTTTGAATTCTAAAAAGTCAGCTGCAGGTTTTCTGGAGGCAGAATTCAAAAGAGAAATCATGGGCAAACAGGAGAAACTTTTGCTGTTGGAAACTGTCATGGCAAAGAGCATCTTGTTGGTTTAGATGACAATTTGAATTTGGTTTTTTTTTGAAGCAGCTTCATGGAAACAGTGCCCAGTTCACTGATGTCTATGAACTGAAGGAAGATATTGGTGTTGGTTCCTACTCTGTTTGCAAGAGGTGTATACACATAGCCACAAACATGGAGTTTGCTGTGAAGGTATTGGAATAAATTTCATTGTTACAGTTCAGAAATTATTGTGTAGCAAATTTGTAAATTTAAATTTATGAATTTTCCAATCACTGTAGCTGATTTTATAAGGCTGAAGCCTGAAAATACTGTACAATTATGAGAATGCCAGAAATAAAGTGAGGTTCACAAGGGTGGAACTGGACTGCAGAGGGAATTAGTGATGCTTCAGACAGTCCATTGCATTTCCTTGCCCACTGGAGCAGGATAGGCTGCATTAATGACAGAATCTTAACAAGGATAGAGCAAGAAATGAATAAACTGTGGGATGTGAAGCTGGAACATGAATTAATCATGATTAATAAGAAGTAATTAACTCTGGAATTTTTTTGTTCTGTTGTTGAAGCAAGGATGTAAATAGAAAAAAAAATGTCTTTATTAAGCAGACTTTGTTTATCCAACTTGTTTTTGCTGTTATATTTGGCAGATAATTGATAAAAGCAAGAGGGATCCCTCAGAAGAAATCGAGATTCTCATGCGTTATGGACAGCATCCAAATATTATCACTCTAAAGGATGTATGTACCTCTTTCTCTGCTACCTCTTACTACACAGTAGTCAAAAAACAAGTACAGATGCAGGGAGTTTATTGGGATTCATTAAATTTCTTTTACATGGTAAAATGTATTGTGAGAGCAGTACCTAGCAGTAAAGGGAGTATTTCAAAATACAGTGTTGTCCTGATATTAATTTTTTTCTAAAGGCTGTTTAATGAAGCTGAAGTGAGAAATGCTGTAAAGGTTAGAAACGCCATATTTCTTATATTAAATGAGTACTAATGTGTTGGTGATCTGAGAAGGCTGTTCATGTTGTCCTGTGTATGCCAACTGCCAGCAGCTAAAAGTTACCTGTGGAAGGGAAGAGCAATAGGGAGTGGTAGGGCTGCTTTCCTCTTGGAACAGAAGTTCTGGGACTGAGAAATACAATTTCAGAGTGATGAATCAACTCCTGATTGACACACGAGCTGCCTCACACTCCGTGCTGTGCCAGGGCCTGCTGTTTGTGCTCCATGTTCATGTGGGAGCAGGGGAATAGTCCAGTGGGAAACTTCAGCTTATCGGGATGTGTAATGGGAGATATTTGCTTTTAATAGATACATTTACATGAATACACTTGTTAAACGTCTCCTCAGGTGTATGATGACGGCAGGTTCATCTACCTGGTGACTGAGCTGATGAAGGGGGGGGAGCTGCTGGACCGGATCCTGAGGCAGAAGTTCTTCTCGGAGCGCGAGGCCAGCGCTGTGCTGTTCACCATCGCCAAGACTGTGGACTACCTGCACTGCCAGGGGGTGAGGGTTCCTGCCAGGCACAGCCTCTCCCACACCTCTTAGAGTTACAAATCCCTTGTGCTATGTGCCTTTATGGCAGAAGGGAGAAAGGTTTTGTATTTTATTACAAAGGTGAATAGTATCAACAGCTCGTTCTGTTATTCTGGCAAACCCTTTTGACTCTACAGTTTATGAAACAGCAGATGTTTGTTCTCTTGTGCTCCTTGGCAAATGGTGATGTCAGTTCCAGTTACATTATGAGCTTTTTATTACCTTACTTGAACTAGAATTTTCCATTACTATAAATTAACATAATTACTTAGAACTGTTAATAAGTATATTCATCTAGACAACAGTTTTTATAAATTGCAGATTACATACAAGCAAATGTACATGCTCCTTCTAAATGGTGCCTTTTCAAATTTCTTGATTTAAAGGTGGTGCATCGAGACCTCAAACCCAGTAATATTTTATATACAGATGACTCCAATAATGCTGATTCCATCAGGATTTGTGATTTTGGATTTGCAAAACAGCTTCGAGGAGAAAATGGACTCCTCCTAACCCCGTGCTACACTGCAAACTTTGTGGCACCAGAGGTATTTTAAGCTGCTCCGTGTTTTCTTTATGCTGTTTTTGATGCATCAGATACTTAAACTTTTTAGCAATGCTTGAAAAAAAGAAAAATTCTGCTAGTTTTCCTTAAATATAGTCACATATCCTTTACAAAGACTGGTGCATGTGTTTATTATAAACCTGCTTTAAAATAACAGAGTCCACCCTCAAAAATAAGATGTAAGCCTGTTGAAAATCTTAAGAGATGATGTTCTGGGAACAAGAAGTATTGTTGGTATTTACTACAATATTGAAAAATCAATAGTCAAACCTGTGACATGATCCAGGGATTAACTTACCCTTTCTTTGGACTGGGTAGTGGTGTTGGTTTGGGGTGGTTTGTGATCCATGAAAAGTCTTTAACACTCCCTTTGTTTCACAGGTGCTCATGAGACAGGGATATGATGCTGCTTGTGACATATGGAGCTTGGGTGTTCTTCTTTACACCATGTTGGCAGGGTGAGAAAGATTTCTGAGCTGTTTTGTTTACCTCAAATTCCAGCATGCTGCATGAATCCCTGCTTCCCTTCCAATGGTGAGGTATTACCTCATGGAATGACACACTCAGGTAGAACAGGGAGCTGTAAGTAGAGAAGCAAACACATAAACCAGCCTCATCTTACAAGGAGGTTTAAGGCTTCTCTTTTCCATAGGACATGACTGGGGGATGCCAAGGACTTTCCCCAGTTTCCTCAGAGAATTTAGCCTGTGAAATTACCTGGTGGTTTTCTTTTTACCCTCCAGCCTCTTATCCTCCCCACCCCACACCCTTGGAGTCACCTTCTTGTATCTCCTGGCCCTGTTGTAGAACACACTGGTTTTTAAAAATCTCTGGAGTTTTCTAACTCATCCAGACTGATGCAGCTCTAGGAAGCATCTAGTGGCCAAATGAGAAAAGGTTTTATGAGTTTTGCTCCACTGGAAAACTAGCAGGCTTTCTTGTCTTATGGCTAAATAATTGGAAATTATTCTCTTCATAAATTGGTACTTCTGATGTAATATGAGAAGTATTAATAGTATTTAATAGTATCTGTATATTCTGTGATATGTTTCTGTTGGCAGGGGAATATTGACTGATTCATGAGATGTTTTCCAATTCCTTGCAGTTTTTTATCCCCTAACAAGGTGTTTTGTTTTTTGTCTCTCAACAGCTACACTCCCTTTGCCAATGGTCCCAATGATACTCCTGAGGAGATCCTGGTACGGATAGGCAGTGGAAAATTCTCCCTAAGTGGAGGCAACTGGGACACTGTTTCAGATGCAGCAAAGGTGGAAATGTGTTCTCTTTTCATAATTTTGTAGAATTCAAATGAATGTTACTGAACTCCATAACTAGACTGATCTGTCAGGGCAGTTTGTTATTCTTACCTGTAAATTTTATTGCAGGGGAGGACACGTGGTGCAACCTCCTGCTTGAGGCAGGGCCAGCTGGGAGGTCTCACCAGGCTCAGGGCTTTATTCAGTCTGGCTTTAGAAACCTCCAAGGGTTGGGCACTGAACAGTTTGCCTGGGCAGTCTTTCCCAGTGCTTGGCTGCTATAATAGAATCCAAATCTGGTGTTTGTGGAATTCCTTTGGTGGAAGGATGATTTTTACAGTTATCTGTCAGTTCTAGTAGCTACCCAGTGTTGCTATGAAGTTGAATTTTTTACAGTGTCATTTCTCTGTTGAAGTCATCGAGTGTCTTGTCTTTCTTAGTACTTTAACAACCAATTAGATCTGCATATCTTGCCAAAAATCTTCATTATGCAGCTGTCCCTTTTTATTTAAAAATACTCCATCTCTCGCTCAGTTCCCTGGGGTTGGTGTTGACCTGGTGTGTAGGTATCTTAAACACCAGTGTTACCTTTTCTAAAGATTGGCATTAATATTAATAATAATTACTAATATCAGAATATCTTTTCCTGATCCTTTGGAACTGCACTGTTTGTTCAGTTCAGTAGGAGTGATTCAGAATGCTGCTATCTTAGCACAAGAAACTCACTTCTGTGTATTTAAGAATGCTTAACATTTTGTACCTCCAACAAAGGGAACATTCTGTCAGCTTGTCCATATTTTGTTTTTAGTTCAAACTATTCCTGTCTCTGTTCTGTGCCCTTCCCAGCCAACTCTGCATTTGGCCAACATTGTAATTAGTAGCTTATTGCTGATGCTTCTAACAGGCAAAACCAAGCGTCCGTTGCTGTTGGATTTATTCTTTATGTGGTTCCTTGAAGAAAAAGTTCATTGCTGGTGTTTCACTGTCAATTAATTCAACTGTAATGTGTAGTCAGACCCCAGACATGTAGAATGAACAAGGAGAGCTGTTTGCAAATAACAGCTTTCCTCCATAAGTTCTGTCTGCTAAATTTTAATAGGATTTCTAGTCTTTTAAAGATTCTATTAGTAATAAACATGAAAGGCACCACAGTAAGTTCCTTTGCAATAAAGGCTTGCTCTGTTGAACTGCTGCAATAGTACAACACATTGTTTTGAGCCTTCTGCAGTGTCAAGGCACAGAAAGATCCAATTTGTCTCCTGATCTGGGTGTGTGTGTGTGCATTGTGTTAATCCCTCTGCCACAGTGGGTACTTTGCTCGTTGCTGCCATCAGTACTGCTTTAAAGATGATTTGAAGTGAACAATGTGTTTGATTTTCCTGCAGGACTTGCTCTCCCACATGCTGCACGTGGATCCCCACCAGAGGTACACGGCAGAGCAGGTGCTGAAGCATTCCTGGATTGCCTGCAGGGACCAGCTGCCACATTATCAGCTCAACAGGCAAGATGCCCCTCATCTAGTAAAGGTAAAACACCCTGCATCGTGCTCAGGGAGGTGGCTGTGCAGTGGGTTGGGTTGGTTCAGAGCTACAGACAGAACTCCCTTCTGTTCTTTAGAACAGGAAATCACTTTCTTTTGTTTTCCCTAGAACCTGCAGATTTAACTACAGGAGAAATTCATAGAATGGTTTGGGTTGGAAGGGACCTTAAGGTTCATCCAGTGCCACCCCCTGCCATGGGCAGGGACACCTCCCACTGTCCCAGGTTGCTCCAGGTCCCATCCAGCCTGGCCTTGGACACTTCCAGGGATCCAGGGGCAGCCACATCCTCCCTGGGCAACCTGTACCAGGGCCTCACTGCCCTCACAGGGAAGGATTCCTTCCCAGTATTCCCTCTAAGCCTGCTCTCTGGCAGTGGGAAGCCAGTCCCCTTTATTCCATAACTACACACCCTTGTATAAAGTCCCTCTCGATATTATTGATAAATAATTTTTTTTAGCTTATGTTCAAAGGAAGAGGTTTTTCTGGGTGTTTTCAAAGATTAAGGTAGTTAATATTGAGTTGTCTCGTGAGTCAGGATCTGAACAGCCACTGAACCTGCTGTATTTGGTAAATTGGTGCTGATCTTGCTTGGAAGGTACTAATTCTGCCCTACATTAAAAGGTGACTCCTACATCTAAGGTATACAAAAGGAATACCCAGGAAAGAAAAGGACATGTCAGATGTCACCCATGCTTAGGAATTGGAAGGATTCAGCAGTAAATGTATTTTTCCAAGCAAACTTTAGAGATGCCCATGACCTGCCATAAGTAATTTGGGTTTAATCGAGAACTTAATTTTGAATTGCTTTATTTTCTGATAAAAATATTTATATATATATATATATATATATATATATATTATTTTTTTATATTTTTTTTCCCCTAGGGAGCCATGGCTGCTACATATTCTGCACTGAATCACAAGACATTTCAGCCAGTGTTAGAGCCTGTTGCAGCCTCCAGTTTAGCTCAGCGACGGAGCATGAAAAAGCTCACATCCACAGACTTATAGATCCACTGGGACACCTGAGCACACAGAAGCAAGGGGGAAACTCAACAAGTGGCTCTGTTTTGCCTGACCTGTGATCAAAAGGCATCTATGGTTTCCTGCTACACTACTTGAATTCTGTAAAAGTCCTTTTTTTAAAAAGAAAAAAAAAAAATCCACAGGTTCATACTGTGTTTGTTTTACAGGCTGTATCTGTTAAATTAATTTAAACATCAGGTACACCATAATGAACTTCTCTACACTGTCCTTTGAGATCTGTTGCAAATATTCTTTCACATTCTGTATAGTTTTGCTGGGTTCAGTTAAAAAAAAAAATGGTTTAGGGGACCGTTGCCAATGACCAAGTTGTACATAAAGTGTCAGTGGGAGTTTTCTTTTCTTCACACCTTTAGGCCCCGTTGTGAAGGACAAACTAATTTTGTAATTGGGCACTTATTTCATTCAACTTGATTCATTTCACTTGTCCTTGACTATTATGCAGAGTTGACTCATGTCTTGTGCCAGTGTTCAGTTCATTAGTGTTGATTTGGGAGGTCTGTGTTTGCATGGTGCCAGTAACTGATAAATTCATGTGAAAATACAAACAAAGGGATGTGGAAGATTCTGCACTTGACCCATCAACTTAATTTGATCACTTGTGACCCAAAAGAAGTGCTGGTTGTGACCTCTTACAGGAAAATGAACATTTTTAGTTTTTACCATAAATTGTGTCCTGCACTGTGCTGGAAAAAGTTAAAATATGCATAAACTGTCAAAAGTAAGATCTCAAAACATTTGAGACAACATCATGCAGCTCAATCCTTTGTTGTTTTTGTTTGCCATCCATTAGTAAAACCACTGTGTTATTTCCCTCAGCAGTCTTTCCATTGAATATGAGGTTTGTTTGGCATGTGACACAAACTGACACTTTATTATAACGAACTTGGCATGTGGATTTTTATTTATTTGATTTATTTTTTTTTTTAATAGAACGTTGTTGCTTCTCTCTGAACCTCTCGCTGCATGTACAAATATTACAGAACAGAAATGCAAAATTCTCTTTGCCTAACTGTAGGGGTAGCTTGGGGAAATAAATAAGCCTTGCAGTGTGCCCAGATAAGGGAATTCTGACCAAGGAATGTCACAGTTATGGACAGATTCCTATTGCCAGCACTCCCTTGCCCTCTCTGTCTGGTGTTAGGACTTGAGCTGTTCCTAAGTGCTGTGATGAAGAGGAAATTAATTGCAGGGCCAGAATTATCTTGGAGTTTTCTGCCTCAGAACCTTTGCTAACTGCTGGTAGACTGGGAACTAATGCATGCAGAGATGAAAGTGTTTTCCAAAGTTGTAGACACTGAGGAGTTGTAGTTTCGTAGCAGAAAGACACACATTTTAAATATTAAGTAAATTAGTGGTATTAGACTGTGAAGAGGTAGAAAATCCAAGTGACCAAAAATCAAATCTGGTTTGTCATCATTGAATTTCAAATTACAGGATGCCAGTGGTGGCAGAACTTGGCATTTTGAGGCAGGGAAAAAAACTTCCCAAGAGAATTCTGGCCCAACCACCAGGAGTGGTGGTAGTAACTCAGATCTTACAAGAGGGTGTTGGCTGGGTTTTGTCTGTACCTGTGAAGTACTTGGGGATGTTGGAAGTTCTGTTAGATAAGCTGCTTTCTTCTGTTGTGGTGGGGGAAGATGGGAATTACCTGGCCAAATAGTTAGGTCTGAGTATATCTAGATTTGAGACTTCCTGAGTATAGCAAACATAGGTGTGCTCTTTGTATCATGCAGAACATACCCCATGTGGAATTTCTGGAATGTTGATAGGTGTTGGAAGCTTTAGGGGCCATATGTGCCTAGTTTAGAGGTGCCTGTTTGAAATGCTTGAAAGCTTCTGAAAGAACACAACTGCTTCCTGGAAAAGCTTCTTGTTTAGGACGAAATCTGCCCCTTTTGCAGCTGGTTCATCTTCCTTTTCCTTACTCTGGAGACGTTTGCCAGCAAGAATGCCTGTAAACCTCTTGTCCATACTCTGTCAGGATAATTCTGATGTTAATTCACAGAAAAACTTGAATTCACTCAAGAAAAAAAAAAAACAAAGTGGTGGAAACGAAGCTCCCTGAGCCAAGGTCAAGCTGTGATGTGGGTTGAAATGTAGCAGTAAAAGCTGTGGTGGGGATGAGAGGTAAATGCAAGGCCTGGAACACAATGGAAATGTCAAACTTGCATTGTCTTCAGCTTTCCTGTAAGGCAGCAGCTGGTCTTTAATGGCTTTACCCATGAATCATTTAACAGTGTTTCTATTGGTATTTTCTTTTAGCTTGTAGAAGCACCACATTATAAGCACCTTAAAAGCATTTTGCACAAGAGCAGTTGGAAGCAGCTGAAGGTACTGAAGTTGTTCTTGATGTGCAGCACAAAGGTGGTGAGAGGAGAAGTACACAGACAAGGCAAAGAACACAAACAGGGTGGATGTTCTGATTCTTAGCAGAGTAAAACATCTCTAAAGTTATCCCTGCTGGTTTCATATCACTCCTGGCCTTTAGGAGAAATGTACTCCTGGGGTAAAAGCAAAGTTTCAGTGACTGCAACATGACAAAGTTGTCTTATCACGAGGAAAACATGGATATGTTATATCTGACAGGCCAGTGTACCCTGGTATGCCAATTGTAATCCTTAATTTGGGGAGGAAAGTTCCCTTGCTATGACTATTTCAACATATCAATCTCTGAAACGTTTTGGATGTGCAGGAATACAGAAGAGTTCACGTGCAGTTTACTCTTTCTGTATGTAATGATCATCCTTGAGATGCTCCTTCTGGAATTTCTTCTGTATTTCTCATCCCTTCTTTTCCCAGCTTAGGTTTTGTGATATAAAAGTAGCATGGGCTGCTCATGGGCTGTCAGTTAAATGTTTGAAAGGGAGGAACAGGTAACTGGAACGTGCTCTTCCTGGAGTGAAAGGTCAGTGCAAAGGGTTTCACTTTCATATCATCTGGGCACAGCTGAAGTTTACAAATTGCTTTACTGAGTTAGGGGAAAAAGTAAGTCAGATTTTTACAAAGGCTCGTAATTACAGAGAAATAGGCATTCAGGCTAGAGGAGTTCCCACAGGACTAAAACTTAAATGGTACAATATTTTGGCAGTGGCTTCTGTTACTGCCAGCAAAGCTCCTGCTCTGATGTTTGGTGATAATTATCAATAAGCTCCAGGTCTCTGGTGCACAGAGAGCAGATCCCACGGACATCAGCTGGAGCTGGAGCAGGCTCAGGACATGCTCTGCTGTTCTTTCACCCCTTGGATATCACCATTTCCACCTTCAGTTATGCTTTTGATAAAAAGTGAGGGACTCTTGTATTCCTGTTACATACCCAAAAACTCTGCAGTGGCCTCGGTGTGAGCCAGTGGTGGGTGACACAGAGTGCCCACACTGAGAGCTTTGCCTGGGTGGGTTCAGTCAGGCCACTGTTCTGTGGCTACTGTAGTCTCACTGTTGTGTGGGTTTGGCTCTTTTTCCTGTTTTCCTTAGAACCAGTAAATTCTTGACCACACCAAGAGCCTGAGGTGCAGGTGCTCCAAGTGTGCTGTTCGCTGTAGTGTGGTTTAAATGTCCCTGCATCCAGAGAGGGAATCCAAAACCTCACCCATGTCAGTCATGTCGAGCTTGAATTCTGTCTTCCCTGTTTCAGTTCATTTTTCAGAGCTGATCTTCATTTGTCCAGTGGTTAAAATAACCTCAAGCAAACTTCAGCAGTTGGAAGTTCCTTGCAATGGTTACAGACTGGTCTGTAGGTTTGAGTTAAATGGATTACACAAGGCTATAATAATTCTGATTTGTATCAGTGAAATTAGGCTAAAATATCAGTGCAGACGTGGGGGTTTATGTACTTCTGTAGCACTTAAGTTTTTTCAGTCCTATCCAGAATTAAAAGTTTGTGAATATTTGTGGGAGGGGAAGAGAGGAGCAAATTTTTCTTTCTCACAAGTTTTCAGAAGGCTCCTGAAGCTGTGATGATAATAGAGCCCTTAAATAATCCTGTAAGGTTAAAAACCATGCAGTTCTCCTTGGAAGTTAATTCAGAAACCTTGTTGGGTGTGTGCTGGTACCTGTTGGTAACACCCTCCACATTCACACTGTGCCATCCTTCTGCATTAACATCCTCTGCTTCAGCACATTCTGAATACTGGTTGTCTCTGCTTCAGTGTAGTTCTTAAATGTTTGCTCCCCCAATTTATGTTCTTTTGGGAATAGAAGAAAATACAAATTTGGCAAAACCCCACCCTGAGTGTGTAGCTAAAGCTGACTTGAGCATTATAATAATTCATACAATTAGAAGCCCCCATAAGATCATCAGCAACTGGTTTTTCTCAAGCTTTTTCCTGTGTAATGAAAGCAAACTTTCTCTGAAAGCTTTAGAAGATATTGGATTGATTATATCTCGATATTTGGGCAACAGCTCATTACCAATAGGGAGTTTGAATAACACTGAATCCTCTTTGGGGGTTTTTCTGTGACAGCTGAAGATGCTGGGGGTGAGTCTCCTTTGCAGGACCAGGGGTTCAGGTTTGGGTGTTTTGCCCTGGGCTTTGGAGCAGTGTTGTCAATGAGTTGCACTGTCACCATGTCCCAAGCACTGTGGCATCTTGCACTGATCCCCTGGGCAGAGCTGAAGCTCCTCTGGCGCGGGAGCAGTGACCAATCTCCGGCTCCGAAAGGGCATTAACCGCGAGCAGTGCAATGAACTCCGTGCTCTCTGAGGTACTTCAAAGGTGGAACTATCCAAAAGGTCCCCGTTCTCAGATATTGTAACTGTCATTTTCTCTCTCTCTGAAAGCATATTGTGGATTTTGTATCATACTGTATTTATTTCATTTAATTTTAAAAGAAATGTTTTCTTTAAAGCTCTGTATATATTGACATTAAAGTTTGCATTGTACTACGTTCTCCTCTTCTTGCAAGGCTGAGTCTGGCAGTGCAGGGTGTGCTGTGGTGGTTTTCTTGGTGCTGTTGCCAAATTGCAACATACCAAAACAACCTCAAAATGGTATTTATTTTTGTTAAACTTTGTGAATAATCCTAAAGGTACATTTTTAAATAGCTGGCAGTTCCTTGAGCACTAGAATAGAAAAGTTGCAAATTCATAACATTTTATAATTGACAGAAATCCATCACTTATGATTTGGAAGTTCACCAACTCTTTTTTTTTTTTGCCTTTTAATGGATGAGCAAGCATTCCTAAATTAAATATAAACTGTATTACTTGGTAAACCTTGCAAAAAATCTCACATACATCAAGAGCTTTTTATGAATTTATCCTCAGTCAAGTGTTTCATGCCACACTTGTAATAAAACAGACATTCACTGGTAGGATTGATGTGTTAGGGTGGGATGATCTACCTTCTGTGTGTTTTTCAGGTATCTGTTAAATTTGAGTTAATGCATTAAGAGAAAATAATTTTCCTGCAAAGATCTGGTCCTTTGAAAATAGCAACTTGGATTACAAGTGCCAGGAATCACATTAATAACTGCCCTACATAGACACCTGGGCAGGGTTATGATGGTAAATCATTGCAGATTATTGAACTCCTCTGTCCTAAACGTGAACTGTTGCAGCAAAGCCAAATGTTGATGATGTTCTCACTGCCAGAGAATGGAACAGCTCAGGATAATCCCCGTCATGGCACAGGAAAATGAGATTTCTATGTAATGGCATTGATGTTAAATTGCAATATCTGGATTTTAAATCGCTCCTGAGGTATTTGGTAACTCCTGGTGCTGTTTGTATTCAAAATGGCTTATGGATATTTTTTTTCCATCATTCCCAAGGCACAGAAGGGTTTCTCCCATGGTTGCTTCAGGTCCATCTGTTGAGTGATATTTGCTCACAGAAAAGCACTTTGGAGCTTGTCTGGTGAGTGACTGAAACCATATAGGAGGCAACAGGTAAAAAAGATTCCAGGATGGTGATGATTTTCTTGATTTCATTGAAGGTAGGCAGGAAAAAAATAACCAAATTGGCCAAAAATGTTACTCTAAAATACTTTTAATAGCCCTGAAAACCCCAAAGTCTCAGTGGGTTCCTGTAGGCTTGGTGAAGATGTTGCTGGTGGGAGAAGAGACAAGGCATGGATTAAAAACCAACCTTACTGAAGGTTTTCAGAAACCAAGCACCAGGGACAAGCCAAGTGTTAAAAAAGGAACTCTAGAATGTGCCTTAGTCACATCCTGCTCTCCTTGTTTTCCTGCACATCTTGGTTCTCAGGAGCTGTTTTTCTCATTATTCATCTCTGAAGCTTTATGATTGTTAAGAGGCACGTTCCCACATCTCTTTGGGGCTTTTATGTGGTGGACAATGTTTTAAAGTAAAGAAAACGCTCCCACCTTTGCCCCAGCACTGGCACGTAGCAGGAAGAGGGAGCACGTGTCTGCTGGAAGTGGAGGCAAAATAAGGATTTAACTGTATTTATTTTAATTTTCGTTTAGCAATTTTCCCCAAGAACAGGTATTTTGTCGTCTTCCACTTGTTTTGGTCTGAATTCAGTCGTGTCAGGGGGGAGGAAGCAGCGAGTAGCAGGGGTGAAGCACAGCCCCGGGGGCTGCTGCACAGAGGGGATACAATTCTTCACTGCTCTTCTCTTGAGAGCCTAAACCCAAAACTGTTTGAATCCCAGTGTTACTGAGGGTAGGATGGAGCAGCAGATCCCGGGGACATCGAGCCTTGGAAGTTGTTATCACTTCAACTGGGCTGTCGGACGCCGGAGCGAGAAAATGTGCCTTCACCACAGCCGCGGTGGGTCCTGCCGGGGGCAGCCAGGTAACCCCTCGGGGGGGGTTCTCCTTGGGGATCGGAAGGAAAATCCTGATACTTGGGGTGCAGGCAGGGAGAAGGGACATGGAAGAAACCTCCAGATGGGTACAGAGTCACAGCGAGCCCAAAACCACGGCGAATGTCGGTGCCAGGCTGGGGGTATCAATGCCAGGCTGGGGGTATCGCTGCCGAGCCCCGCCGGTGCCGGGCCGGGTTGGTCCCATCCCGGAGCCGTTTGTGGCTGTTCCCGCTGGCTGAGCCCGTCCCGGGGGACCCGCGGGGGGTCCGGGGGTCGCAGCCTCCCCTTTTCCATCCCCGAAGCCGGGCTGGTCCCGCGGATCCCCGGGAACGCCGGGAGCCGCCGCCGCCCTGCGCTCCCCGCAGCTCCCGGGAGATGGAGGCAGCGACCCGCCGCTCCTCGACATTCCCTCCCAGAGTTATCCCGCGGGGAAACCTCCCCGGCTGGAGGATGCGCGGCCAGGAACTGGAGTTCAGTTGTGGTGCTGGAATCCGATCGCGTTTTGGTATTTTAATTTTTTTATTTTTCCTTGTCGAGAACACCTTGTTCTGCTCGTTCTCTTGTTTTCCTGCCCGTGGGTTGTGGTGGTGGGATTCTGTGGGATCCCTTCGTGTTCATATCCCAGAAAATTTTCTGGAACAGCTTCAGGTCTGCTGCTCAATGATCTGTTCTGGCTGAAGAGCAGAGAAGCAGCACCAGCGGCTCCTGCTCACTGTTCAGGACCAACCTTGGAGCATCTCCCAGAACCCAGAGTTTAAACCCGGGCAAGGATTTTCCAACAGTAGCAACACTGAGAAAAGTAGAGTAGGAATCATAAAATCACAGACTATCCCGAGTTGGATGGGACACACAGGGATCATCCATCCAACTCCTGACCCTGCCCAGGACACCCCAACACCCTCCCCCTGTCCCTGAGAGCGTTGTCCAAACCCTCCTGGAGCTCTGGCAGCCTTCGGGCTGTGCCCACTGCCCTGGGGAGCCTGTGCCCTCCAGGAGGATGAATTGTGGAGTGGGCAGGATGGCACACGGATCCACGTGGACACCTGGCATGGGAATGTCTGGGCAGTGCCTGGATGTGGAACTCCCCTCTTGCAATACTTCATCTGCCCCTCCTCAGCACGCAGAATTTGTGCAGCCAAGCACAAAGCTCCTGATTTGGAAACAACAGCAAGAGGCAGATTTGGCTACTTCTGATCTAGAGCAAAACCCTGAAAATGCAGATTTCCGAGGTAAATAGAAACATTTTGGATCAAAATAGAGACCAGGTGTATATTTTTAGTGACTTTTCAAAGCTGTGGAACTGAAGCAAAGGTGACATAAACACCAGTATGCTTTAAATACAACTTTGTACATGTTTACTGTTTTGATGAGGAAATTCATTGCAGTTTAATATGCTCTGATACTCCAGGGTTCAGCATCTGGAGTAAACTCTATGATAGAAAAACTCTCCTTAAATTCTGATAGTAAGATGAGAATTTAGGAATAAAAGTTATTTAAGGGCTTGCCTTGCTAAGTCAGAAAAGCACATTATGATCCAGTTAAGGGTGTCCCTGCCCCTGGCAGAGGGTTGGATGAGATGGGCTTTAAAAAAACCCCAAAATAAGGGATTTCCTTGTGCTGCTCAGGCTCCTGGTGGAGACAGAGGAGAAGAAAATGAACCTCATGTTACTTAAGAGCTCCAGCCCAGGAATTAGTGGGATTGCTCATTCCCTGTGCCCCACGAAAAATTATCAAACTCAAAAACAACTGAAAGAGCTGATTTAGATGCTCTGGTAATGGTTGTCAGGGAGGGAATAAGGGCAGATTTGAGGAAATTAGCAACTTAAAAGATCCCAGCAAACTCCTGACAAAGGCAATGTAAACTTGGTCTCAAAGTAATTATTGCAAATAAACATTTGAAATGCTACAGGCCAAATTAATATTTCAGAATTCTTCACTATTTATTACTGTGCTTAATTTTCTTACTTAAATATAATTTGGGCCTAGGGCTGTTAAGAATTTAATTTTTGAGGTACTTTAATGAATTATAAAGCATGTTTTAAACAGAAATGAATAGCTAATAAATGCCAAGAGTAATTAATTTTCTGACACTCGGGGAGGCCTTTGTATTTAATTTAAAAAAAAATGCCCTAAATTGTTGGAAAGTAAAGATGAAGAAAATACAAAGTGGATCAACTGAAGTTTTGATTAATTTACTAAATCAGAAATTGTTTTTCCTTTGCTGGGGCAATATTTTCTTCCATGTAACCTCAATCCATTTTTTATGTCCTTTAGTCAGGGTGGTGGCACGTGGAGACCACCTTGCTCTGAACCCCAGCTATCTGGATGAACAGCACTTTACCTTGTTTAAAAATATCTGTATCTAAACTTTTCCTGGGATCAAACAACATCAAGGATTCTTGATTTTACAATCTCATGGTTTTCTGAATATTTTAATATGTATCTTTATATAATGATATATTAAAATATATTATTGTAATATATTTAATATTTTTAGGGGTTTTCTCAAGTGAAAACAAAATAGTGAGGATGAAGAGGTTTTCACAGGTTAGGTGAGCTTTTAATATAAATTTTGCATCTGGGGCTTGTGTGATGCTTAAAATTATCTGAGCCTGAGCTCTGTGGGGATTTATGAGCAGAGCTTCCTGCATGTTGAGATGAGAAAACCCACCATTAATTTTTTGTGCCTTGAAACTGAGCTTGATTTAGGTGCTTTCATCCCAGGGGAAGAGACATTTTCTGAGATTCCCCCCGGTGGTAATTGTTTGGAGTTCAGAGTGAACCAACTGAAATTCCACATGAATCAACCGTGCGCCGCGGATGATTTATGCCCCAGCACATGCCTTCAAATGTCCTTACAAATCCTCCAGGGCTCAGAACAGGATGATTTGCTGCCAGTGACACTTGGTGGGCTGTTCAGCAGAAGTGTTTGCTTGCAGCTCTTGTTGGAGGAAGATCCTGCTCATCAATAAAAACCCCAATTCCCTCCAAATTTTCCTTTTTCTGAGTGTGTGCAAATGCGACGTCGATGCTTAGCAGGGTGAGGTGTGACCCAGGTGTCCCTGCTGTTGGACAAAGGTGTGAGATCAGGAGAAGTAATTTTTGGGATGCGGGGATTGCCATGTGCAGTTTAGTGCTTGGATGAAAGTAAAAAGGGAAATTTATCCTCTAAGCCATTAAAAAAATTTATTGATGTTTTATTTTAAAGTCACCAGGAAAGAAACACTAAAAAAATCTCTACCTGTGATATTTTGCATTTCTTGGCAAGATTCTTTAACCTGCTGTATTTTCACTTTACTTTTTAAGGTAGGATTTATAGAAGTGAGATAAAGTCCTTTGTTTTTTTCTTCTTCTCTGGGCTTTGAAATTTCTAAATTCTCTTTACTTTGAAATTATTTTTCTTCAGAGCCTTTTGAAGGCTTGAATCGATTTCTGTTTCTTTTCTTATTAATGAAACCATTCATCCAAGAAAACTTTGGAGAAGAAGAGATCTAATTTACAGCCCTACCCTGGTGAAAGGAAATCAGGTGAACAATCAGCTGGACCATCCAAAGGATTATTACTATTGCAACGTAAGCTATTTAAGAAAATGTCTACAGGGAAATATCTGGAAATGTAATAACTTAATCCTAAATATCACGAAAACAAAGCAAATTACTGGGTATAGCAGAGGTGGAGAATGGAGCAGAGATAGACACTCACCCAAGGAGTTTGTTTTAGGCAGGCAGAAAGTTTTTGTTTCGCAGCAATTTCACCCTGAGAAAGGGCAGAATGTTGCTAGGATGGAATGCAGGCTGCTGGTTCACTGGGAAAAACCTCTTTTTGTAGTGTCTTGATGATGTAGGACTTGCATTTGATGTGCTTCAAGGCCAGAGGGGTGAACAGTTGTACAGATGATACTGAATTCAGTTGTGTCTGCTCTGGCAAGTGCTGATTTCTGCTTGAACTTGCACATAAATTCTCTTCACATTAAACACTTCAAATGTCAGAATACCAAGGATCCTGCTTGCTGTTTGTTGGTACATTCCTTCATGCCTTAGAAAGATTCCCATTTCTCTCTGGGCTGTTTGATATCAGGAACTGCACGAGCTCATCATGACTGGCCAAAAGTTTGTTTGATTATTTCTTGCCTTTAACCAGCCTTTTCATCCTCCTTTTAATTAACTCTGCCCAAAAAAATGGCTCCTCTTTCTGGCTAATCTTGAAGGAGGGACATAAAGTCGAACAGATGAGCTCATTTTGGGATGGAGGAGGAGCTGTGTGCAGCCATGGAGAGGGTACAGCTGGCACCTTGTCCAGGCACACCCAGTTCTTGCCAGATTATGGAGACAGACACAGGTTGGACAGATGGGACAGTGTCCAGATTTTGGCCTGCTGGGGGTATTTTGGAGCCTCTTTGCTGTGGGTGCTCCAGAGGTGTTTTCTGTAGGATCATGTACCGCTGGATCAGCCGTCTCCGCTCGCCCCATCCCACCCTCCCGGTGCTCCGTGTCCCGCCCGCCCAGGGGGAGCGGAGCCAGGGGGCTGAGGGGAGGCAGGCTGGGTGGAGAGATGTCAAGAAAACCTGTGCTGTGCCCACTGCCAGGCCTGTGCAGAGAAATTATTCATGCTGGAGACCCAATGCTAGGAGACATGGGCTCGGGCAGAGGGAATGTCTGGTACTGGTGGGACAAGATCATTGTGCTGCAAGTTGAATGAAAGGCATTTTTTTTTTCATAACAAAGATAAGACAGGCAGTGAAAGACACTTTTTGCCATGAAGGAAGAAGGCGTTATCCTGCTTAAATGATTTAGACAGACTTTATTTTCTAGGAAAGCCATGAGTCTCTTCATGGATCATTGTCTCCAAACTGAGTTGCTCAGTGAGACCTTTCGTCAACGGAAAAGGGACCCAAAGAGTGTGAGGGGGGCCCGTGACCTTCCACCACTGTAAGTCAGGAGCCATAGAAATGTGTGTCAAGGCTTTGAAAAGAGATGGTTGTACTCGAGATGCTTTCCTTGGAAAAATCCCTCCATCTGGAGCTACAATGAGGCGAGATTTCAGCCCAGATCTACCAGGACACATGGATTCCTTTTTCCTTTCAAACCAAGTATAGAAATCAGCTGGGGTGCCTGAGCTTTTGGGGTATTAGAGGGAAAATATTCCATCTTCTTATTTTTAATTCAGGTGAGGTGAGCTCTGTGTATAATTAGCCTTTTTGAAAGTGAAACAAATGTTCTTTTAATACTGGGAGAAAAACAGGGTGAAAAATCCTCTGTGTGAGAGCTGGGTTTGGTGGCCTCCCATCTGGGGAGCAATCCTGGAAATCCCAGGTCCCAACTCCACCAAAACACGTGGCCACCAGCCCCAAGGGCATTTCTGCACCCATGGAGATGAAATCTTGCCTGATGTGCATCATCACTTCATAAAAGCACAGAATGTGCTGAGTTGGAAGGGACCCATCGGGATCAGCGAGTCCAGCTCCTGACCCTGCACAGGACACCCTAGATGGAACTTTCAATGTTAAGTATCTCTTAGTTTACTTCTGGTAGTTCGTGATCCCAGACTGCTTGAAACCCAGTGATTCTTCCTTCCTGAGCTGGGAATTTCCCTTTTTTGCTTCCCTCCCCTTCCTTCCCCAGTTCTTGACATTTATAGGAAAAAAAGGTGTTGCCATAGATTGAACCGTGGGCTAACAGTAGGTGCATCATATGTTTCCATTAAACAATATTCCTCCTTCTCATTTACAACATTCAATAATTCCTGGTGCATCATATGTTTCCATTAAACAATATTCCTCCTTCTCATTTACAACATTCAATAATTCCTGGTTTGTCCCAAACCTGATTTTTTACCTTCTTTTTTTCAATTTTTTTTTTTTTTTTTATAAAGCAGGGCAGCATCTCAAAACCACACATCATGGTGTCCCTGCCCAGAGGGGTTGGAACTTAATGATCTTTAAGGTCCCTTCCAACCCTTTCCAATTTTGTTTACCTGGCAGGATTAACCCACAAAGTTCACTTATCTATATTCCATGACACAGGTAACAGAGGATATAAGTAGATATATTACTTAACCATGACCTGATGCCATATGTTAAGTTTCTACCCATTAATTTGTTGTTCACTGATAGAAAGGAAGGAGAAGTGGGCATAAGTTGGCCTCATTCTCACCCTGGCACGGTGCTAAACCCCCACTGCTCTCAGGCAAACCAAGCAGGACTCTCTGCTGGGACTGATTTGATTTGTATGCGAGGCTGCAGCCAGGGAAAGCCTTGAACAGTTGCCCATGGGACGTCTGAGAAACGTCTTCTTAAGGAAATCTGTATGAAAATGGAGGAAATACACTGCCCTGCAGAGGAGGGGCTTTTCTGTGGGGGATAATGTGATTTTTCTTCTTTAGAAATGGTTGGAAATTGCCTTGCTTGGGGTTGTAGGTAAGAACATATACTCGTGTAAATGAGCCAGAACGTTAATTCCTCTGAAATCATCACATTGATATTGGTAGGTTGGTAAATAACGACTCCAAACCTGTGTGGGGACTCTTGACCTCTAAATAAGACAGCATTTGGAGGAAAATTAGTTGGATTTGCTTGTCCATGGAAGAGGTGACTCCAGAGGACACTGTCCCAGTGCTTATAAACAGGAGACATTGAACTGGCTTTTCTGAGGGAAAAGCCACTGTCCCCTTAGCAAATCCTAGCAGGTTGAAATGAATGGCAGGTGGGAAAAATGGGCAGCTTCTGCTACAAATCAGAGGGGTGAGGGAGTAAAGGGACAACACTTTTTGAAAATTTTGGTGTTATTTGTAGACTGAGCACCTTGAAGTGGGTCCTGTGTGTGGAAGCCCACCCAGGGTAGTGGGGGGCTCTCCCCTGGGAGCAGCTGTCTGGGAGGGGGGATTCCCACTCCAGTGAGCCTTGTCTTGGTAAGTTCCTCTCATGGGTATCTTCTTTCAAAATCTTTATTTTGCCTCTTTTGATATGAGGCTTGATGTGTGTCTTTTCTCCACATCCTGAGGATAAACCAGAGCTGCTGTTGGTCAGGCAGCTCTGACCCACACAGGGAGGAACCCGTCTGTGTTCAGGGAGTAAAGGTAAGGTAATCAGAGGAGGGTGAGTGTTACAAGGCAGTGGAAAAGAAGTCGACTCTAAACTTTGTTGTGTTCAGCATTCTTGTGTGAGAAGGCTCAGGATTTTGCAGAGAAAGCAGACACAGGCTGGCATGGAAAGAGGCTTTTGTTGCAAATTATAAAATAATGATGATGTTATTTTCACCGCTCAGTAAAAATACTTATTTAAACAATATTTAGCTACTTAAGATATTAAAATTCATCACTGCAGTTTACATTATAGAGTTTTCCATAATACCTTTGAGTTTTTTCCTTTCTTTTTTTTTCTTTTTTTTTTTTCTGGAGCTTGTTTTTCAAAGCTTTGAGCTTCAAAGAACTCATGGAAGTTGGAGGGTCTCCTTCCTTCCAAGCCTTGCTGCTGTTTTGCGTTAACCCTCCATGAATCCCCACATCCAATGGGGAATTTTTGGATGTCTCCTTCTCTGGGTGGAAGGCTCCTGCACAGAGTTTTGTATTTGCTGAGGAGTTTCTTTCTTCCAAGCAGCTCTTTCCTTCATTCCTTGTTTGTTTTTTATGGGGGAAACATAAAATCACTCTCTGCACTTACACTCGTTCTGGTAACGCTCTAAATCCTACGCTTAAGGATGCATTTAATTAAAGATTGACTATGGCATAAAGTGCAGGTTAATTAAATACCAATCAATTCCTGTATAAAATACATATAAAGGGGCTTTCACTCAGACAGCAAAATGAGTCTCCAGGAGGAGATTCCCTCTTGCAGCTCAAGAATGGCTTCCCACATGCTTTTCCCTGCTGTATTTGCCATTCAGAATATTAAAGTCCCTGGAGAAAACCTGTGTTTATGGAAACAAAGACATGGTCTGACCCATTCCTGCTGTTCAGAAGAAATTTCACTTTTGCATTGGTTTCAATCAGATCTTCACTTTGTTGTGATGATGTTGGTGTAATTAGAAAAAACTCTAATCGGTGGAAGAATAACTTCATTTTTTTTTAAGAATTTTTCCAAACATTTTTGAGAAAGTCCCTTATAGAGGCATCAAATGAAACCAGACTGTCCAAAGTTAATAAAACAGGACAACTTTTCATGGAACAACTTGTTAAGCCGTAGAGGGCCCTACTGTAGGATAATGTTCATGCTGAGATTCACGTGAGCTCCAGGGAGGAGTTTTGGAGGGTCTGGAAGAGGATTCCAATGGCAGAGAAACAACATGTGATTTTTATTTTTTTTACCCCCTTTCTGTTTTCCCACAAGGGAACATTTTGGGACATTTCACAAAGATATCTGCAGTTTGTGCCCCCTTTAACATGAGACCAGATGGGGAGACTTGAAACAAGAGGCTTAAAGTTTGCACAGGGGATCAAGGGCAGAGTTTAGTTTCTCTTCTAACTAGGTTTGTTTCGTTAGAATACCTTAGAAAAATGACTTTACCATGCTCGCTGCTCTCCATGCTCTGTAGTACTCCAGGAACATTGTTTACATGGTGAAAAGCAAGTTATCCTACTTCAGAATAGGGCTTTCTTTTAAAGAATTAAAAAATCCTTGATTTTAAAGTTGCTCAGAACTTTCCTGTTGGACATTCTTATGTTTAAACTACCAAACCTAAACATATCAGTTTTATTCAGGAGCAAAATAATTCCTGTAATTTTGAAATATTTTAATTTTTAAATACGTGGTTCCACTAAAAATATTGTTGTTCTTTTCTTTCCCATAAATCCCCTTGAACCAAAGCTTTTCTTGCTGGATCTTCCAGAGCTTTCTCTCTCCTTGAGAAATCTGCTTTCCATGACCCAGTGATGTCCCTCCAAGGAGCTCAAGGCACCTGGTTAGGATGGCAGGACCTCTCAGAGCTATTTTTCCAGAGGGAGAAAGGTGTGGTAAAGCCTGTGAAGAACCAGCCTGGGCTGCAGCTGCACCCTGCAAAAATGAAGTTGGAAGTTAATTGTTCTTGTTGCTAAAAAGCCCAGGTCAGTCTGTGCCATTACACTCAATTTTTCTCCCGTCTCGGTGACCTTCATATCACATTAACAATTTTATATTATGTTAGCAAATTGCTCAGTGAGAGCTGCTGCTCTGATTGCATTCTGAAGGTCATTAATATGATATGAAAATATTATTGTATTCTCTCCTTTCATATTTTATTAGTGATATGGAAAGCAATAAAGAGGCTGATTTTTGCTGGGGGGTTCCCCAGGGAAACATGCTCTACAGCAGTGGTGTCCCACATTGGCTCCTAATCCAATCTCAACGGGAAGTTCAATTTCCTCATCATTAATTATTTAGCTGTATTTAACTGCTGTAAATTCTCAGATTAATTTTTTTAACTGTTGAGTTTGATGACCTCTAAAGACATTGGGATGAGCCAGAGCAATATGAAACACGGTTGCTTCGTGCAAATAGACCCGACTCTTCCACGAGGATTTGCGTGGAGGAATAATAATGGCAAATTTAATTTTTCTGCTACGAGGCTGAAGACTTGTTTTATTACTACCTTTGGTGCAATTCAGTGTTGCAGAACGAAGGAGGAAGGTGATGGCAGGCAGGGTGTTCCCTTTGGATGAGCCTGGCTCAGATGGTCCCTGGTCATCCTGTCCCCAGGACTCCCTTTCCATGGATTTCCCAGTGCCTTTGGATGCTGATCAGCTGCACCATCTCAGTTCAGTCACTCCCCATCTCAGTTTGGGCTCTAAATTTTATTTATCAAATAATATAGACTGGGAAAGTCCCAACACAGGGCCAAGTGTGGAGGCAAAAACATTTGGCAGACTTTGTTATTTAAGTGCAATGAAGCTTTGGACTTGCAGAAAGAGGGTTAGAAACTTTAAAGACTTAATTAGAAAAGAAAGCTTTGCAAAGGCAAATTAGTTTTAAGTTAACAATGCTATATTAGAGTGACTTCAGTCAAAAGGATGGCTTTGGTAAGCAGCAAGTTCAACATTTTAATGCTTTAACAGCCTTACAGTCCCTCCACTCGCCCATGAATGACATGTAACAGTAATTTATTAAGTGTTACCAATGATAATATTGAACTATAATATCACAGGGCCCAAATGTTGGTTGGGGTTTGAACGTGATTTTGCCACACAAAATGTTTTAATATTTGAATTTATGCTTTAATATTTGAATTTCTGCTTTAATATTTGAATTTCTGCTTTAATGTTTGAATTTCTGCCTTGTCCCTGCCACAGTGTGAGGCTGCTCTGAGTCCATTGGCTTCGGCCCCACGATGGCACAGGCAACATGGAGCCCCTCAGATCCCGGGAAAACACTTCCAGGACAGATTTATAATGGGGTTGTTGATGGTCA
>NW_020884891.1:539741-572391 GCF_003945725.1 Corapipo altera | reverse complement strand
CACTGATCCTGCACCCCAGCACTGATCCTGTACCCCAGCACCGATCCTGCACCCCGGCACTGATCCTGCACCTCAGCGCTGCTGTGCCCCCCGTCCTGCCGCGGCTGCAGCTCACACAGGGCTCTGCTCCCCATGGTTTATCCCAAGAGCTGGGGGTGGTTACAGCTCCCCAGGCTCTGGTGTGTCCAAGCTAATCCAGCCCTATGTCAGTGGGAAGCCATTCCCCCTTGTCCTGTCCCTCCATCCCTTGTCCCAAGTCCCTCTCCAGCTCTCCTGGAGCCCCTTTAGCTCCTGGAAGGGGCTCTCAGGTCTCCCAAAGCCTTCTCTTCTCCAGGTGAACCCCCCCAGCTCTCCCAGCCTGGCTCCAGAGCAGAGGGGCTCCAGCCCTTGGAGCACCTTGGTGGACTCACTCCAGCAGTTCCACACCCTTTATATTGGGGTGCCCAGAGCTGGAGGCAGCTCTGCAAGTGGGGTCTCACCTGGGCAGGGCAGAGGGGCAGAATCCCCTCCCTGACCTGCTGCCCACGCTGGGGATGAGCCCAGGATGTGGTTGGCAGTAACTCCATGCCCACGTGTGATGCTGCTGCTTCCCCTCAGGTCTGTGCCCTCACCCATCCAGGGCAGGACCCAGGTGGTAGGAGGTGCCCCAGAGGCCCCACACAGTGCAGCACCAGGTCATGGTCACTCAGGGTATGTCCATGGCACCATCTGGCCTCAAATATAGGGCTGTAAAACTCCATGAAAACCCAGGACAAAGCAGGCAAAGCCACACAGAGCCCCAGGAGGGATTTTATGGACAATAACAAAGTTCTTTGGTGTCTCTTGCAGGAGAGGGGAGCACATCGAGTGTGGTGCTGGGTAACATCATCTGAGACAACAGTCTGAGGGGACTGAAGGTAAGACCCTGTGCACTGAGCCATATTTCATAGCAAATAGAGCCCTTTAACCAGCAAACTTGTTCTGGGAAAGTTTCCAACTCAGACAATCTCTGGTGTTGTGGGGTGGTGGGATCTCTCACGCAAGGAGCATCAAAGGAGTCTCCGGAGACGCTGGAAAAGAGGACAGGAGCCTGGGAGGGAGACTTCAAAATCCTGGCAAGTGTACAAATAAAATACACTTTGGTCTTAAATTCATGTAAAATTTTATGAAACTGCCTCTCGGAGATTATTCCCAACGTGGAGATAAAAAACAAACAAGCAAACAACCCCACCCTCCCCCCAAAAAAAAAATCCCTGGCTGGTGTCCACAAAGAACAAGTGCTGTGGTTCCTAACCTCTGGATGACACTACCCTCCAGGAGTTGCCTCTTTGGGAAGACTCCACATCACCAGGCTTTATCTGCATCCTCTGCTTTAAAAAAAAAAACAAACAGGAGACATCCCAGGTCTCTGAAAAAAGAGAATTTTCCCCTTGATCTAAAACACTGATTTATGCAAAGGCTTTCCCTGGCAAATTCTGTCAGGGTTGTGTCCACTGTCTTGGATGCCATGGGGCTCCATGGACTCCAGGCTCATCCTGGACAGCAAAGCTGAGCTGGGAAAACTGGCTCTCCCCATCCAGGGTCTCTGTATGAGATGGGATGTGTCTGTCCTGGGAAGCAAATAAGAAATGCAAAGCAAGAGGAGGAAAAAAAAATAACAAACCCCAGAAAAACCCCAGCAAACAGAGCTTGAGAAGAGAAGGAATTAGAAGAAAAGATAATAATAATATTATTAATGACAAATTTTAATTAATAAGCGGCTAATTAATTTTATAAGCACCATAAAATTGCCATAACGGCCTAATTGCTTTGCTTGTCTTGCCAAGAGCCAGTGAGGAGATGAAGTGCTCTAATCCCCCAGATTTCCACGTGGGAGGCAGTGATGGAGGGGTCACTGTGGGGTCTGCACAGGCAGTGCCACCACACTGGGACCTGGCCCGTTCCTGGGCACATTCCCCCAGGAGGAGCAGAGCTGGGGCAGCCCCATGGCACTGGCCAGGGGACCACAGGGGGGCAGAGGCTCTGCCCACAACGTGAGTACAGTGACCACAACTGCTCTGCAATTGAATTTCCACTTTGCCATAATTCTGGGGAGAAGTACCAGGACGTCCTGGGATTCCTGCAGCCACTTCCATGCTCTCTTTCAAAACCTCTTGCTGCCCTTTTGAAAATATTTTTTTGACTTAATGGTAGCCCAGATTATTGTTTTTATGTTTCTTACTCTGTAACAACAACGTACTTATAGGAAATTACTCATGGTAACTCAGGTTGGAGAGATCCCAGATTCACAGGAGCTCCTCTTGATGTCCTTCAGAAGAGCCCCCAAACACAGAGGCTCCCTGTAACTCCTGGGGTTTGTTTCCCTCACACAGCTCAGCCACCTCCTGTTCCAGGGGACTATTCCAGTGGCATCATGGTCACACCTGCAGTAGTTATTCAGGTAGATGGTTTTTTTTCTATGCTGTTTTTGGCAGTTAACACCCTTGCCATCCGTTGTGATGAGCAATTTGGATTTATCTGCACTGACCCCTCTCATGTGCTGTTTTCAGGACTTAGTCCTTTCCTAAAGGTGGCAATCAAGTGAAGTTACATCCCTGTGTGCCACAATCTTATTGCTAAATGAGATTGTGTCTTATCCTCTGATTTCTGAAGAGAAAAACAATGACTGGTTGGGCACTAAGGGTTCTGTGGGGTACAGCACAAATTCTATTATTTCACATAATTGGTGCTGCTGACTCTTCTGTCTTTGCATATTTATCTTCCTTCCATTCCTAACAAACATGTTTCTTCAGCACTTCTTTGTCATAAGGATGATGAGGATTAGCTAAATGCATGTAAACATAACCATAAAAAGGGGGGAAAATACACTGCATGAGCAAACCTGATACTCTTCCCAGTTCATTAGAATTTAATGAAGAAATACTCAGTGCCCAACAGGGGAATCCTAATTCATTATGTCTTTTGAATTCTCATTAAGTGTATGTACAATGACTACCAGAAACCTGCACCCTTTCAGCTCTGTTGTCCATTACACTGAATAATAAATAGTCATTATACTTAAATACTGATGAGGAAGTTTTATTCCTGTAATTAATTTTCCCTGGTTAAGTCCTGATGATTTTCCAGGGTTGTACTGGTGGTGGCTGAATCAAAATCATTGCACAGGTGAGGCTGGAGAGAAACTGCTCTAAAAATGCTTTGAGGATGGAGAAGAGGATGGACCACAACAAAACCTTACCACATCCCTTCTCTCCACTTTGAGGATGTTGCTTTAGGGTCAAGGGGCTCTGCTGGGTTTTTATAGAGGAAAAAGCTTTTCAGCATTTTTAAACCCCTGGAATTGTCCAAGGCCAGATTGGATGGGGCTTGGAGCAACCTGGTCTAGTGGAAGGCGTCCCTGCCCATGGCAGGGGTGGAATAAGATGAGCTTTAAGGTCCCTTCCAACCCAAACCATTTCAAGGTTCTAAGTGGTGTCAACTGGTTTTGGCCCATATCTGAATGATCATGTAATTATCTAAAATTATCCCAGAGGTAATGCTTGGCACAGTTTTCCACCATTCCTGGGTGAAAGCTTTTGAAGGAAGCCTGTATCAAGAAACGTGGTATTACTAAACCCTTCTGACTTACTGTTTTGCTTAAGGCAATGTTTAAAAGCTGCTTAATCACTCAGAGCTATATTTTAGTTCCATAAGTGGCAAAGGGGTTATTCATTTCCAGATCTCTTCCCATTTATTAATACCTTTGTCTTTTACCTTTATTACTAAAAGTGGCTGATAGCTCTGAAATAGGGAATCTCTTGGGGTGTTGGAGTCTAGGAATGACTGGTTCTATCACAGCTGCTTTCCAGGGGATTTTTTTCCCCTGTGCCTTGCAGTGTGTGAAGAATTTATGGGAGGCTCTTGTCTGGCTCAGCTCTGAGGGGGATGCCAGCTCCAAAAATCTCAGCTCACGATGTCTTGAAGATGTCACTGCCAGAAATGGTTCAGTGGTGTAGGAGGGGCCCTTTGCTCACAGGTGGGGCAGAGGTTTCTCCCTGTGGGAATTGGGATCTGTGTTGATTGAGGTGGTTCAGGGACTGAAAAGCAGCTGATAAACTTGAAAATCAGAGTCGTGATAAATGAGTCATCCAGGAGCTGCAGCTTCCCTGGAGATCCCGGCCCCAAAAGGAGCAAGGGGAGAGGCGAGGAGGAGGGAACGCTCCCGTTGTTGTTGTTTACAAGGAGCTCCGGCGGCTTATTTGGGATGACTTGGCACTTGGCATGGGATCAAAGGGGATTATGAAGGAGCTCCGCAGGAATGACAAAAAGGACTGTTGCAGAGGAGCATTTCAAGCTCTCTGGCACCGAGTTGATTCTTGTCCTGACAAGGCGCAGGAGGTCGGGGCTCTCCCGGGGCACGAGTGTGGGGAGGAGGGGACAGGAGCACCCCAGCTTCCCTTGGGAATGCTGGAGCATTCATCCAGGGAATTGCACCTTCTATTAGGCCTTAGAACCCCTTCCAGTACCTAAAGGGGCTCCAAGAGAGCTGGAGGGGGACTTTGGACAAGGGCCCGGAGACAGGACAAGGGGGAACGGCTTCCTGCTGACAGAGGGCAGGATTAGATGGGATATTGGGAAGAAACTTTGATCTTGTCCTTTGCAGGATGACTTTAAGTTGTTTAGGTTTTCACAGCGGTGATAGTTCTGTCAAAACAAAGTGTTCTTCGGTGCATGTAAAAATAATCTGTGTATCCCATCTGAAATCCTTGGCAGCAATTAGAAAGTTGTTCTGACGCAGACTGAAATTAATGGGTGCATTCCAATCAACTCCAGGTGTTTTCCCAAAGCTTCCCTCCTCCCCCTGCAGTGGCACAGGTGAGCTCTTTGGTGGTGATGGAGCTTGTGCCCATACATTGCCTTATGTTGTCCCTATATTGTTCCCTGGAAGGGCTGTCCAGCCCTGGCACAGCTGCCCAGGGCACTGCTGGAGTCCCATCCCTGGAGGGATTTAAAAGCCCTGTGGATGTGGCACTTGGGGACATGGGTTAGTGGTGGCCTTGGTAGTGCTGGGTTAATGATTTGACTGGATGATCTTAGAGGGCTTTTCCAACCCCAGTGACCCTATAATTCAATATTGTCCTGGGCTGAATTTGCCTTACCACTCCACTTGCACAAGACATGTGAATTCTTCTCAGATTTTTATCGCTTTATATTAGATTTTATTTTCCTTATAAAGGTGCAAGTGAATGTAGTAAACCTGTATATAAAAATAAACTGTATTTGTTGGTGTCTTTTAACCTCTTGACTGCTCCTGGCATGCCCAAACTGCACAGGCTCACTCTTGCTCTCCCAAGCTTTAGAAAATTAGTCTTTATTTGTGTCACTCCACTGACAGATCGCCACTATGACGAGGTTTTATCCTTTTAAACCAAAATAACTTTTATTAATACCTTGATTTAATAATTGAAGCCTTGACTTTAAGGGGGGGGGGGCAAGTATTTGTTGTGATTAATAGGACACATTCCCTACGTATCACATAACTTTACTAAATCTTAGTAATGGTGTGGGGGTCAGTGTCACTGTTATTATAGCAATGATAATTATATCTTTGGAAAGCTGTCAGAAAAGTATCTTTTATAGGAGTCACAGCAGTGTAAACAGACTGTACAGGCAGGCACTACCCTTTCCATCAATAGGTAAACAATCTTTGTTAAGCTCATCTTGATAGTCTTATTTTGTTGCCACATTTTAATTACTCATCTTGTCTGTTTATATTCCGCTGCATTTTGCTGAAGATACAAGCTCTAAAAATCATTGGTATTTAGGAAAATCCAAAGCTGGGGTGATGCATGCTCAGGTGCTAATTTATTTACATCAATTAATTTCAGGCCCCTGATGTAAACCAATTAGTATTCAACACTTAATGGAGTCATTATCTGTCAGATTAGCTTTTAGAAATGCTTGTCACTGCTACAGGACCAGGCAGCAGAACTTTGCTAATAAAACTAGCAGAATTAATGGAGTGAACAGCATAGATAATGACTTAATGTGGAACATACAGTATAGAAAAGAGACTGAACAACTGTCTTCAAGAAATTAAGATATCATTGAGCTGGCTACTTTATTCCAAAAGTGAGCTCAGATGGTGCTCTTTGGAAACATCAAAGGTGTCTCAGCCTTTGCAAAGTTTTATTTCATAATGAATGACTTTCCCCCTTTGTGCCCTCACATACAGTCCAGCCTGGTGTGGCACACAAATAGATGCTTCATGTCATGCCCCCCTCCTTGGGCCTGTTATTCCCAAAGGATTGGGAGTTGGTGGGAGTGACAGTATCCAGGTTACAGAGCTGTGTCTGTGGGAGAACCTGCAACTTCCCCAGGTGAGTCCTGCTTTGTGAAATGCACTGATCACCTGCCACCAGGGCTGTGGGACGCTGCAAAATAAGTTATATTTGAGAAAGTCGTGCAGGAGATGGAAACTGTTCAGGCAGCAAAGCCTGGCATCACACCTGCCATCACCAGGTGGGACCTGCAGGCTGCAATGAACCCCAAAAAATCAACACTGCAGTTATGTGTGTTTCAGGAACCTTCCTTGTGGCTGTAAGACAACAGCATTTGCCCACTGTTTTGTTCTTCCAGCTTAAAGTTCCTTTTTCTATGTTTCACCAAGGCAGTTTTCCACGTGGTTATCTCAGTGCCTGCTCTGTGCTGAAGTCATCCCTGCATGGAGGGCAATCACAAAACTTAATTCTCATCTCAACTTCTGAAGAAAAATTCAAGTACAGCTTAAAAAACCACAGGTGGTGTATTTGCACAGCAATTCCTGTGATTTGTGCTTTTCTGAGGACTGTGGCACACACCTGGATGTGCCTGTGCTAACACTGACCTCGCCGTGGGACAGTCCTGCACCTTCACCCTCTCCTGTGTCCTGCTTTTGGGGCTTGGGGGCTGGTTTGGGCAACCCTGGGGTCGTGAATATGATCATAATTGCATAAAGAATTCCTGTGCAGTAATTATATATATGACTGTTTTTGAGAAAAGTCACCAGAAGGGACTGTCTAAGCCACGGTGACGATGTCCCTGTTCCCAGGTGCTCTTTGCCTTCAGATGTTTCCTTGGCACAGCCCCAAAACTTGAGCTGAACCATAAAATACAACAGAGTAAAGCTATTTCTGTGTCATTTACTATTCTTATTTAGCATAAATCATGATGTCTTGCCAGCTCTCTCCCTGTGCTGCCCAGCTGAGCCTGATGACCTCTTGTTCCTGCTGGGTAACCAGATCAGCTCTTACAGTTTTAGGTTATGCACCACTTAGGTAACACTGTTGTCTTAGGGACAGTTGTCTTCAACCCTGGGCATAATTTCATCTTATACATATTTTGAAAGTCTTCCTTTTTTAAATAACTGCATTAACCCCTTGGGTAGCTTACCTGTCCTTACAGAGGTGTTGTATGTAAGCCCTGATGGCCATTTACACCTAATTTACAGTTATATTGTTTTTTGCACTGGTTCTGGTTGTTCTCAATGGTAGTTTTCCACCACCTCAGAGGGACTCAGTTTATGGCTGTAAAATCAATATTTACATTTGATTTTCAGCATGGCATGTGGCTGCTGAGAGTGACTGAGTGAGAAACTGTGCACCCTCCTGCAGGAAAATCATCTTGTTTCAGCTCTGCTGCCCAAGAAACTTGCTCACCTTCCCATGGTGAGGATTCTCCCAGGAGAATCCTGAAGGAGGAGGGAGACAAATGCCTTCATCTGCGACTCTCAGAGCATATAGGAGGTGATGTAGCATTCCCCTAACTTCCAGTATTCAAAAAAGCACTTGATGGCAGACAAAGGGCATCCTTTCCCTATCCTATCCATCCCCCATGGAACAATTGCCGTCCCGTGGCAGAGGTTTTAGAAATATCAGTGACAGAGAATGTTTGTGGATTTATTTTTCAGTAATCACAGCAGAAAATCCTCAGCTCTGTGATTTCCTCCTCCAGCTGTTTGTCTACGTGATCCCTGGAGTAGGAGAACTTGGACCACGAGGAAGGAAACCTTGGCCAGCAGCCTTGGGAAGGTACAACTGGTGACAGGGGGACGTGTTATGTGTCTGGGCAAACAGGGCATCAGCTTGGAGGGGTGGAGGGCCAGCAGCCAGAGCATCTGTATCACTTTTGTGAGCAAGAGAAACAAGCTGATTTGATGAACTTCTGGCTCAGCTGAACTTCATTTCAATATCTGTAAAGAAACTTAAACCCAGATTAACCTCCACTAGACTTGGATTTCATTGTGAACATTTTTTTACAGCTGTTCAGGGTTTTCTGCTGTTCCAGAGAACAATTAATTTGGGTAACAACAATTTGTGGCTTCAAAGAGTGTATCCATATGGCCATCAAGACAGTTTGTAATTCCATAATTGAAATCATAGATCGCTGCTGCAGCATCCTCAAAGGGCATGGGGTTTTTTGGATGTTTTTTGTTTTCCTTCTGCTTAGCCTTTCTTGTCAGTCTCAATATTTGCTGGTCTTACCTCAAAACTGGTGATATGACCCCGCTGTGTCCTTTGTAGAGGCACAATATGAGGTGTCACATTCAGATGCTGCTTTATGGTCCTACCTACTGGAGATGCCCCTTTGAAAGGAGAGGAAATTGCTTTTGGATAACATCACTCCCTCCATCACAGCTGGCGTTGGCTGCTGCAGATACATGTTTACATTTTGCTTGGAAAATGTAAACACTAATTAAGCATTAATGTTAATAGGGCCTGGGCCCCTGGCTCTGCTGCTGGTGCTGCCCTGGCTGCAGTCCATCCCACCCCACCACTAGCTGCGTTTCCTGGCAGAAAACAGGGATAATTATTTATTCCTTTCCGAAGAGGGAGGGAAGGGACACCAGGGAGGGTCATGTAAGGACAAAATATTGTGTTACTGGGAATGAAACTGAATCCCACCAGCCTGATGAGAAGGGCAGGAGAGGTTTGTTATCCCAGGTTCCACCGTGGATGTGGTGGCTCTGGAGCGAGGCAGCCTCCAGGGAGAAAGTATCCTCTGTATTTCCTGTTCTCATTTCCTGCATCCAAACTCAGCTTTCCTGGGCAATTTAATGGGAAAAACCTCTACAATATGCTATAACAAAAGTTCCAGAGGTATTCAGCAGTGAGTGTAGGGGATGTAAAGCTGCACCTCATCCTGCCACGGACGCAGTTTTAATTCACTTTATGAAAGACTTTCTTATTCTGGTTCCCCTTTTTATGTCCTGCAGTGGGATGAACTGGTCCCTGAGGTGCCTCTGCTGCTGTCTGGTCCTGGTGTGGTTGTAGCCGTGGCCATTTCAGGTCTTTGATGGCAGATTTTCCATTTTCCCTTCGCTCAGCCCCAGCGAGAGCAAACAGCAGCACTTCTAATTAGGGAGTGTAATTTCTCCCAAACGGGTCCTCTCCCTTTGTGAGCCAGTAGATTTGCCAGGAGAATAAAAGCTCCCTGATTGTCCCCTCCTTTCAGCCCTTCCCCTGATGAGGAGTGTTGCTACACCTAATAAATTAAAGGACACAAAGTTAATGAATTTTTCATTTGAACTCACAGCTAGGTATGGATTAGCGAGGCTGACGTTGCTGAAGAGCTCAGAATTAGGAAGGGTCCTACAGGGACATTTTCCTCTTTGCTAAAATCTTTTCATTCACCTTTTCAAGCATTATCTTGCTCGGGAGAAAGAGTTCTTTTCACGCCACATAGCCCGTGGGGTCTGCTCTCTGTCCGTGCCAGAAATGGGATCATTCATTTTGTTTGTCTAATGGATAAAAATAAAGGGCAGCGTGAGTGACATTCAGACAGCCTTTCTCCTGAAAGAGAAGGGATTCATAGGATCCCGAGCAGCACTCTGGAGCAGACCTTCACTGAGCATTAGTGCTCCCAATTCCTTTAAATTCCAGCTCTGCCAGTTTACACCAGCACTAAAGGCTGTTTTTCCTTCCGCTTCAGCAGGGCTTGGCCTTACAAATAAAACTACACTCAATTTGTGTAAAAAATAACTGTAAATTAATGTCAAATGACCTGTGTGAACCAGAATTATTTTCTGAATATAAATTTCTGCAGCTGTTTTTAGTGTGCAAACTGATTTCTGGTTCCTGAAGCTAAAGCTGCACATGCGACCACTGGGAAGGAAACTCTAGTTTGTTATCCCTGTATTTCCTGTCCAAATTAAACCTTTTCCTAAGACCTTCAGTTTTAATATTCACTTGCCTTTTGATGCTCTGAAAGGGTCATTTAAAGAGTGAATCAGGTTTTGGTTAAAAACAGAGGTTGTTTGAGTGCACAAGATGCTGAGGAGGGTGGTGGCACCAGGGTTGCCCCACTCCCAATGGACCAGCTGAAGCCCCATTCCCAGGGAGTCCTGGCCTTTCCCACCCCCTAAATATGTGGCTGAATTAACTTAGAAATAATTTCTCATTAGCACAGAACCAAGGGGGATCTCTTGTGATGCTTCAAGACAAGATGGGGAAGAGGGAAAGAAAAAAAAAAAAAAGGAAAAAACCTCACAATAAATCCCCCAGGCTCTTGCAAAAGCTCTGGTGTCTGTGACCCATAGAGGAGATCAAACTGGGGAGCCTGAGCATCCGTGGGGAAAGGGAGAAGATGGAGAAGGGTGAGAGCAGGATGGATGGGATGAGGAAGCTGCCTGCAGCCATTTGTTGGGGGAACTTTTCCCAGGATCTGTTTCTGCCTCTGGGCTTCCATCCCTCTGCATTCCTGAAGGTGGCTCTGGGTGTTTCCCACTGGAAGAGTGTTTGCCCAGGTCCTCCTGTTGGGATTCCATTGTGATATTTCACTGTCTCAGGTTCTCTCACCATTCAAACTGGAAATGACATTTTTATTCAATTTCTGCTCTAAACTTTTAAGTTATGCTCCTAAATACTTTTAAAATAACTGTATGTTGCTCCTATAAATGCATTTCAGTAGCAGATTATTTTATGCCAAAAAAAAAGTGCAAAAGCCTTGGGGATGAACCTATTTCAAGTAGAAATGCCCCCTGCATGAGAGATTTCTCCCCTTCCTAAATAATTTGGGATCAAAGATCTTGGCACTGGGTTAGGCAAGGGTGAGCATAAATCTGGGTTTAACTGAGGTTCATGTTTCCATTAAAAAGTAATTGCAAAGAACGAACCGTGATTGTCTTAATAAATGATATTTATGCCCCTGAAGCAGCAGAACAGATCCATCATTTTATACATGGCTCTAAAAAGGAATTAATACTCCTTATATCCCTTTTTCCATCACTGTCCCTACGTCTGTATTCCCTACCCCCTTGTCTTGGATCTGCCTCTCCCAGAGCCCACATTTGAGTGACCCAGAATTCCCTTTCCCAACCCTTTTACTACTGTCACCTTCCAATTCAGGTAAGTAAGAGCTGGGAAACGATCCCAAGTAGGGAAAATTTAATTTCTAGTCTTAGAAACTAGTTTAAAAAACCCCAACATGACTGGTGAGGAACAATTCCTGTGCCTTTGGACCTGCCTGCACTTGCACCATATGCCAGTGGGAGTATTTTGAAAACTTTTGGGGGTGGAGGAAGGTGGTTCCGGAGGGAAGTGTTTCTCTGAAGATTCATTTTGATCAAATCTCACTGTGGTAAAGTACAGAAACTGATGCCCTTGTCAGTGAGGTTATAATCAAGGTCTCTCCTGCTTTAATGGCAAAGGAGAAGTTCCCCCAGCAGCCGCCAAGGGGGCACTTTCCAGGTGAAGAGTGAAGTGCATTTTTAATCCAGAAATGAATTAAAATTATTAGTGAAAGTCAATTATAAATCTGTCTCAGAGATTCAGATTTTTTGCTTATAGAACAGGTTTAACATTTCCTTCTGGATTTTTTTTTTCCAACATGAGAAGAAAGTTATTGCAATCTGTTGATGTGCATCAGCACAGGCTGGGAATGATACGCCAGTGTCTGCTTTTCCAGTTAAAATATTTCCAAGTGCTGCTGGTTCCCCCTTTTTCAAGGATGACTAGTCTTGCTGAGCATCTCTGTGAGTTGTTTTTTCTAATTTTTTTTTAAATGAATATGAGACGGATCAGACAAAATTTCAGTGTATACATTTGTTTTGTGACACTTTCTAATCTGTCCAGGCTGATTTGCAACTCAAATACTAAGAAAATATATTTATGAATGTACTTTTTAATGGAACCAAAACAGATTTCAGAGGAAATATTCAGAGACAGCCAAGGTTTTTGCATCATAAATGTGCTGTGTTTCTTCTTATTTTCTCTGTTCGTTATTACCCTTGCAAACAATTCATTGTTGATAATTAATATTAATTCCATCCCCTTAATTGACAGTATTACCAGGGGGTGACTAGATGGGCTTCCCAGTATTAAATAATTTTTACCAATTTGCACTGCTCAGCTTGCTGCTCTGCTGATTTCCCAGTTGCTTCATCTCTTCTGCATCCCCAGCCACACACGGGGGGAATCAAACCCGAGTGCCGGGCAGAGCGAGGCGCCTTAGGAAGAGCCTCGCTGTGTGATCCCCCTCACCACTGGAACACCAGATGTTTCCACAGGATAATGCTGGGGTACAGCACAGAGAGGCTCAGCTCTGCTAAGAAAGCACCATTTTTGTCTGATCATAGAGTCACAGAATCAGCTGGGTTGGAAGGGACCGCCGAGATCATCAAGTCCAACCCTTGATCCAACCCTGCCCTGGTTCCCAGCCCATGGCACTGATGCCACATCCAGTCTCATCTTAAAAACCTCCAGGGACGGAGAATCCACTACTTCCCTGAGCAGCCCATTCCAATGCCTGATCACCCTCTCTGGAAAGAAATTCTTCCTAATATCCGACCTAAACCTCCCTGGCACAGCTTAAGACCCAGCCCTCTTGTCTTGCTGATCATTGCCTGGGAAAAGAGACCAACGCCCCCCTGGCTCCCCCCTCCTGTCAGGGAGTTGCAGAGAGTGAGGAGGTCTCTCCTGAGCCTCCTCTTCTCCAGGCTGAACAGCCCCAGCTCCCTCAGCCTCTCCTCACAGCAGCCTCTCCAGTCCCTTCCCCAGCCTTGTTGCTCTCCTCTGGACCTGCTCCAGCCCCTCAATATCCTTCCTGAGCTGAGGGGCCAGAACTGGACACAGCACTCGAGGTGTGGCCTCATCAGCACCGAGTACAGGGGAAGAATCACTTCCCTGGTCCTGCTGCGACACTGTTCCTGACACAGGCCAGGATGCCACTGGCCTTCTTGTCCACCTGGGCACACTCTGGCTCCTGTTCAGCTTCCTGTCATGAGCTTGCCTGCTCAGCTCGACGGTGCTGCACCTTCCCTTCCTCGCCCTCGTTCACACCTGGGTGTTTGCCCTGGGAACACGTCACATTAATGTACTTTCATGTTCAAGTAGGACGGCAAAAATTAACAGTCAATCCATGGTGTTGCTGTGGAAGAGCTCAGAGAGACCCCTCCAAAAAATTCACAGGAAGAAATAATATCTGTGCTCTAGAATGGAGACCAAATGTTCTGTGTGTTGGACGTGAGAAGGAGTGAAACAACTCCTACTTCAGGGATTTATTTTATTTGGTCGAATGAACCGAATTTTAAAGGATGCTTTTTCTGTAGTAGAAGAATAATTCTCCTGGCTTACATTCAGAGGTGATGATTTACTATTCAGGTGTTTCTGGAGCGTGACAGATGTTCAGAAAGGATCCGTGTTATGTGCAGCAGCTCAGTAACAGCCCCAAAACTTTGCAGTCTGAACCCAGCACTCCCTACACAGCAGAACACCCCACAGGCTGCACCTACACCCCAGTTAATGATTTTTCCTATTTTTATCTCCCACAGATCAACCTGTACCAAAGCACACCCAGTTGGGCACAGGGGAGGCTGAAACCTTCCCATCTCCTGCTCGACAACCTTTTTGGCTTCTCTTCCCATCCTTCTCATTCCCCTTTCCTCCTCCCTTGGTTTTGCAGAGCAGGAGGAACTTCCCTTGGCCAGGAGGACAATGGGAACTCATCACTGCAGGGCTGGAATGCCACACATGGAACTTCCTCAAGTGGGGTGAACATCCTGGGAAAACCTGTTCCTAACTGGGAATTTCACAGTGGTTCAACAGGGGAGGTAAACGATGGACACAGTCCAAGAAAGAACATTGAGTTCCTGTGACTGGCTTTAAATGGCTGTGAAAACTGGTGGGACTTCATTTTTTTCTTTTCTATAACTTTAATTTTATAATATTTTGCTTTTCATAAAGTATTTAGGATGTAGAGTTTGTGATGAGTGGTTTAACCATGTGCCTTTTCCCACCCAACAGTCCAATTCTTCCTGTCCTCTTCTCCTGATCCAAGGCACCTGCTGGGTACCACATATTAGTTCACATTAAATCCTGTATTTCTATCCATGTGATACCAGTCCTGGCTCGATGCCTACACTACATTTCTAATTCTTTGCAACTGATGACATTTTATGTATGTATGTATATTTTTAATACTCTGTTACAAAACAAATAAAAAAGGATGTTAGTGATATAGCAGAAAGTAAGGTAAATATCAATGACATCATTATATTTGATGTCTTGGTTTTACTTTTCATACACTTGCAATAACTTCCATCTTAATGACCTGTTATTTTCATTACCAACTATCAGATCAGTTGTGATTTTGAAAATAAAGTATAATTTTCCAAAGTAATTTGTTTGAGGTAATAGTAGGAAATAATACACTTACTGGTTTTGTGTGTTTTATTTTCACAGCTCTTGCCTCTAGCTCAGTCCCTGAGTAGCTCACGGGAGCCCAAGGCTGCTGATGGTTTGGGAAGTTTTGCCATCTCCAGCACTTAGAGGAGACAGAAAGGAGCATTACGTTTACTCTATTCCCAGAAGAATTTCTGTGTAAATACAGCGATTTGTGGTGACAATGACAAGTTTTACAGTGGTAGGATGAAACCTTTGAGTCCTTAGGCAGCAAGACCCTGCTCTGCTGCAGAGCTTTAGCTTTTGGTCGTGGACCAAACCCCACCAGCTCAGACCAGCACTCCAGGAATCCTCATCTTCAAGAGTTTCCTGTGTCACCTTTTTACAAAGATGCAAAAAACCAAAGTCATTGTGGAGTAACTTCTGTGAGGATGCAGCTTTCTTTTCCGGGTCTTCCAGGTAAAGCTACTCTGTGTTGGCTTCTCCTCTCTGTCCTAAATTTGGGGTTAAATTTGTTTTAAAATGCAAGTTTGCAATAGCAGGGAATCCAGAGTCATCAGAATGGGTGGGAATGTCCCATTCCTGAAGGTGTTCAAGGCCAGGTTGGGTGGGGCTTGGAGCAACCTGGTCTGGTGGAAGGTGCCCCTGCCCATGGCTAGGGGTGGGATTGAATGAGGTTTAAGGTCCCTTCCAACCCTTTTCCAGCCTGCCATTGAACACAGTCCCATGTGTTCACAGGATTGGATTTACGTAGGGGATTAATAATCCAACTAGAGCTGAGGGATGTGTTTGGAGTCTGGCTGGAGAAGGTGTAAATTGTCCATGCTCATGAGCACTCATTAATGTACCACGGGCATCTTACGGCACACAGTGGAATTAAGATGTGATATATTCAAAAGATATAAAAAGAAATAAAATATATACAGTGTTTAATTGGCCCATAAACCCCCCTGTTACACGTAAAAAACAAGCAAAAAGCTTGTGGTGACCTGGGCAGCCTTAAGCAGCTTGGGAACAGGAATGGTGTCCCCAGCAGCATAGCTCTGTGCTAGAAATCTCCAAAACGTTTTACCTTTTTGCATTTTAGCTTAAAAACTCTGAGGGCTGATGGAGATGCCTGGTCTCTGTTTGGGTTTGCTGGTTCCCCCTGCAGCGGGTCGGTGTTGGAGATGGGAGGCTGGCTGGGATGGGTCACTTGTACCTCCTGGCTGGGTGATCTGCTGCATGTCATGGTTTAGGTTCATGACATCATCTCTTCCTTTTGGACTGTTTTGAAGGAGTGAATTAACACTGTGCTGGTTTTGCCCCCTCATTCCAAGCTCTGCCTTCAGCCCAGGCTCGTGCTTTGCCGTTCCCCACTCTCGTTACAGTGTTTGTTATGAGAATGAGATATCATAATTTTAATGCCTGGTGTAGCCTGTGAAAGCCCATAAACATTTAATAGACTCATAAACATCGACTTTAACCTTTTCAAAATGCTGTAGCTGGAGTGGCCCCCACCACACTGTGTCCCCACAGGCTCCTGCTGAGAGCACGAGGGATGGACACGGAGAGCGGATCCAACAGCACAAATCCCAAAAAGGTCAGAGCAGCACAGTTTATTATTATCTCCCTTAGAATATATGAGGCATTACAATCTGATAGCACAGTTTTGTGGCTTAGGGTTGGGGCGAGAGGAAGAAATGGCCTGGCATAAATCCCTTGTGAAGACAGTTGTAATAGGGGTGGAAACCACAGGACACAAGGGGTAGTAGCAACTCAGGACGAATTGTGGATGTGTTTTCTTTAGGAGATTAGGAAAAAAAACCTCAACAACCTTCAAATAAAATACTTGTTTGGTATTATTTCATTGGTGTGCTTTATATTGTATAAACCAGCAAAAAGTATTTTATAGGCAAGGATGAAGGATGTTACAGAGAAGGGAATGTTCACGGTGAGTTTGTCACTTGGAGATCATCTCAAATGGGTGTGCAGCAGAGTAAATGGGCATAAACCAAGGCAGACTTTGGGTTTTAACCTGGATTTAGGATGGAGGTGCTGTAACAGGTGCTCTCATTCACAGACCTGGGTTTGAATTGCTCCAGGCACTATTTTTGTCCCAGGAATGGTGTTCAGAGAGATTCAGCAGGGTTTGTTCCCAGGAAGGAAAAGCTGCACAGGCTGTCGAGAGCCTACGTGGATGTGAGGTGTTCAGGCTGTGACTCCAACCCCATGGAGTCAGAGGAAGGACAGAACAGCTCACAGGGAGGGGAGCCCAGGACCTCACTCAGTGACTGTTGTGCTCATCTGAATCCCATCCTGGGGTTGCTGGGACACAACAGGGACCACAGTTTTCTCAGGTCCAGCTGAGACAGCCCAAGTGATGCTGAACCACAAAGGTTCAGAGAGTACTGTAGGCTCAAAAAAAATCACAGTTTATGATTTTCTCATGTACCATCCTCCAAAATCTTTGAACTTGCAGCTTTGTACTTGAAATCTAATCCTGTTATAAATATCTTACTATGCATATTTTTCTGAGCAAACCACTGCCAGCCACATTACCATGTATTCACTTCTGCAGAGATCTTGTTACAAAGGCAGATTTTCTTAGGCTCTACTACAGCTTTACTACACTGTGAAGAACCTACAATAGTAAAACCCATACTATGTTGTTGTCCATTAAAAACTTATCGTGGCTGTATAAATGGGAATGTGTTGCATCCTCTTTCTGCACCAGTTAGGAGAAGTTTGGGCTGAGCAGGGCAGGATTTTGTGTTTACAGGGTGCTGTGTCATACCTGTGCTTGTTGGGTTTGTTTAGCATCACCTACAGAGATTTTCCTACTCTACTGAAAGCAGGGTTGCACAGAAGGATTCGACCCCGCAAAAGCTTCACATGGACAGAATTCCCCCTGCTGAATTATTTCCTTTGTGAAGAATCTCTATCAAAGGTAATAAAGTTTTAAATCAACAGTCTGAATGTATGCAGAGCTATAATCTTCCTGTAAGTTTGGTAATCCCCCATGACATTTACAGGACAGTTTCTGCAAACTCAGAATTCCAGGGCTGAATTAGCATTTCTTAGGTGGAAGAGATCCCCTGTGTGTGAAGCAGCAAAGAATCACCAACTCGTGTCTGACAACATTTGTATTTATGCATCAGCAATTCATTTTCAGGATTTGGGGGGGGGGTGGGGGGTGGAAAGAGGTTTTGGCTGATTTTCCTTGTCTGCAAGTGTTTTCTGGCAGGATTTTGATTTTTTCCCCTTTCTCCCCCACCCTTAAGGAGCCTTGGGCAGCCCGGCACAAGGCCAGCCCTGCTTTCCCCCCGTAACTCGCCGAATTTGTGCCGCGGAGTCGGACCCCCAGCACCTGCTGGGCGCCTTTCAAGCTGCTTTAACTGGATCACAAGTTCCCAACTGTAGATGGATGTAACAGAGACTAATCCCATAATCTAGACAGAAGTACAAGCCCTGGATGGGGAGCAGCTCGTGTTACTCCAGTTGCCCTCCAGCCGACATGGCAGCGGAGCTCAGACCCCGTCGTGTCCCCCCCCAACCATTTTTGGGTGAGTAAGATCTGTGGGGCTGATTTGGGTTGATTTTATTTTTCCTTCCCAAAGTCTGAAGATAAATATGCAAAACAAAACTTCATGCTTCGGCCAAAAAGGAAAACAACCTCAGAAATGGCGCTTCTGCACTGGGTAAATATTATTTGTACTCGAGGCGCAGAACTCGAGGACTGGCATCATTTAAAAAAATAAAATAAAATCCAGTGCCGGAATAACGGAGCAGCATTTTGGGTGTTGTAATAGTACCAGGGGTGAGGAGAGCTGCTGCCCAGCTTTTCAGAGTCATTGCTTGAGATACCCACATTTTTAGAAGTGTTTTTGCAGCCCCCACCTCCTCTGTGCCAGCAGAACATCGATCAGGAGCTGCCGAGCCCGGACCCGGCGGTCGATGGCTCTGCAAACCCAGAGCCTGCAGAAATGAGATTTACCATTGGCTTTTTAACTTCTTGTTGACAGGCTCTCACCAGTGACAGCTCTTCCTCGCTCTCCTCTTTCTCTCCCGTTCCAAGATTTAATACTGTTTTACAACTCTAATTAAGGACGCGATTCTACAAATATTTACAAGCTGCCGTGGTGCTCGCTGGGAATCACCAGCCACAGATCCACCTACAGATCCCTTCCCAGGCGGGTGTAAAACACGGCCCCACTGAATCCCCACCGTGTAAAATGGGAATTTTAAATCCTCTTTCTTACCCTGCTTTTCCAAATCTTAAAACTTCCACCCCAAATCCATCTGGAGCAAGATTTCCTCTACTGTTCTTCAGCAGAGAAGTCTGGCTTTCTTTCCATGACATTAAACCAAAAGTTATTTACTTTGGCCATTTCCATCTCTTACAGTGTTAACAAAAATAGATGCTTATTGCTTTAATAAAGGTTTTGATTTGGAAATTATTTACCATTTAGACTTTGTACACCCTAATTGCTTTTGATTCTTCGGAATATCTCTAATGGAAAGCAGCTGAAAGACTGAGGTTTAAAAATGGGCTCTTGCACATTTGAAGTAAATTTTATCCTGCAATCAGTCGTAAAGATCTTAACTGCAGCTATCACATATCCTAAATATGTAATTGCTGTGGAGCCTTTCCAGTCTATTGGTTACAGGACTCTAGGAAAAGGGGAAAGTGAGTACAAATGTAGGCCCTGATGTCTGGGGCTTTTAGGGGATCAGCAGGACTGATCACCTGCCTGAAATATTGTGTATATATATATATATATATATATTTTCTAGGCTGGAATCTCGGAATTCGATTGTGCAAAGACAAATGAATAATTCCATCTGCATGGAGAGCTCACTGGATTCCAAGGAAGCTGCTCTGGTGAGTAAAGCAATGAATTTTGTCTGGGTTTTGGGATCAGACCCTTGACTGAAGGGCATCCACCCCCAGACCCACATGCTCCTGGGGTAAGGACTTAGGTTTTCAATGTGCCTCCATCCACATGTGGATCTGCCCTAAAGCCAGTGGGGATTTTGGTACATGGCCCAAGAGGACCAGGTTGCTCTAGTCTGCTCTGCCTGAACCAAGGGAACTGCTACTTAAAAACACAGAAAGAAAAACTCAAAGTACCAAATTTTGAGGGATTTTAAAAGCATCTTGGTCAAATGTTGGTATATTGGTCCATATTCTGAAGGATCTATAACGACCAATAGAAAGTGAAATGGCATCTCTGCTTCCTTTTTGCTTTGAAAAGAACCCCCTCCTATGTCCTGGCCTTCTTTAGAGAGGAGGAGAACACAGCTTACAAATATTTGAAATTTAAACCCAAAGAAAGCCTCTGGTTCTCTTCTTTTTGTATAATATGAAAAGCAGAGAAGATTCAACCTCAAAAACTGCTTAAGATGTTTAGTGCTCTCCACTAAAATCACAAAACCGGTGTAATTTATCGTTATCAGCAAAATGCTTGTTTCAATCCTTTTTTTAAAGGATTGTGTGAGGTATTTCTCTACTAAATTAGTGTGAATGGCTGCTAAATACACACCAAAATTCCTCCAGCTGGGAGACATGGCTGTGCAAAGGCCAGGCCACTCGGGTCCTTGAGGAGAGCAGAGGGAGAAGCTGCTGCAAGCCCAGAGGCTGCTGAGATGGATCCTTGGTGGTGGGCAGCTTATATAAACCCTGGATATGCTCCTCCTGGAGTTACCCTATTATAACAAAGACCAAATTTGGAGTCTCTCATTCTTATGATTCTACCCCGTGCTTCTTTCCACCCCCTCTTGAGTTCTTTTTTGGAAAAACTCCTAAATTTGGAAGGTAACCTGCTCCGCCACTGCGAAGCTGAAGTTTCTCTCCCTGCCCTTGGTTTGGTGGGACTTTGGGATGCTGAGCTCCACCTCCATGGGCTCAGCACCCCGAGGCCTCCCCACGTACACCATGGAAGATGGGCAGCCAAGAAGACAACAGTGATCTGTACTTAACATTAGGTGGCACAAAAGAGTTTCCTTTTGCTCGCAGAACACTGAAATCGACGGGCAATAACAAGCAGAGATTTTCTTTTCTTTAAGCAAAATTCTCCTTCCCTATTTTCCCCAGCTTTCCAGCGGCCTTTGAAGTGCTCCTGTTTATAAACTTACTTGATTTCGTCTTTCATTGCATCTCTTTTGTCTCTTAACCTAATTTGTTTTAAAATAAGACATAGCCCAGCCCTCGCTGTGGTTGTATTTACAGAGCAGCCAAAGGGCTCTAAAACAGGCTAATTTCAGTGAAACGCCTTCTGTCCCTCCTCCAAACCAAGGCTGCCTTCAAGAGCTTTGCCTCTCAGGACCCTGCGTGCTCAGAGCCAGAGTGACCACGCAGGGCATGTTTTAACCTGAAGCTTTTCATCCGTGTCCTCAGTTGGGGTTGTTTCCAAACCGCGGCCGTTTACTCCTGGTTTGGTCCCCGGTGTGCATTTATCCTGTTCCTGCAGTTCACTGAAAAACGTGCTTTTGGGGGTTATATTTCCTTCTCCTGCTGCTGTAATCCTTTCGGAGAGAGCTGGAGGTTGTGGTCCCTCTGTGGGGGCTTTGCTGCCCAGCACAGGGGCAGTTGTCCCCAAAGCTGCGGTGCTGCAGCTCGCCAAGACTTACAAATGAAATAAATCAGTTTTACGGTTAAGAAACAAAGCCTCGCCCGCTGTTTACATCCCAAATCCCTCTCGCTCCCAGGTACAGGACGGCCGGGTTGTTGGGAAGGCGCCTGTCCGCTCGCTGGCTATTGAAGACAAGAGCTCTCCCCCTGCTCGGGTCGCTCCTCAGGATTCCTAAAGGTAATTTTCTCCCCCTGAACTGTTGGCAGAAGGGCTGGGTATTGTTTTCTCCGAGGTTCGGCCTCAGAGAGGCGAAAAGAAAGAAAGAAAAGGCCGCTTCGCTGCCGATCCCTTGAAGTCGTGCTGCCCGCCTGCCTCCCCCAGCAGCCGGCGGGGCCGGGGCCGCCCCGTCTCACCCCGTTAGCCCTGATGGAGTGTTATTGTTCCGCCGCCCGCCCGGGGGGAGCGGGGGGCGGCCGGAGGAGCCCCCGCGGCCCGGCGAGCGTGGAACAAAAGAAACTTCCTCCGTGCCTCGGCTCGGGGGGGGGGGGGGGGGGGGGCCCCGGGCGGGGGGCCCGGGCCGCGGGGGGGGCGGGGGGGGGGGGGGGGGGGGACGGAAGGGGGGGGCGCGGGGGGCGAGGCGGGGGCAGCGCTGCTGCCGCTCCACATCACCAGAGATGCACAGACACCGACAGAATCCGCGCACGCACACGCGGCTCTCTGTTTATGTTCACTCGCCCGCCCGGCCCCGCCACCCCCGAAAAAGCCGCAAAGCCCTTTTTCCGCCCCCAAAAGCGCCTTTTCCATCCATAAAGGGCCTTTCTCCACCCCGAAAGCGCCTTTTCGACCCCCCCAAAAAACCGCCTTTCCCGCGGCAGGTGTAACCGGCACCACCGGGATGAGCCCCCGCGGACCCCCTGCCCCGAGGGCACCGGCCCTGCCCGGGGATGCGGAGCCCCCTCCGAGGAGCCCCCGCACCCCCCGCACCGCGGCTCGGCCACCGCACAAACCACGCACCCGGAGCTTTCCGTCTTATTTTCTTTTTCTTTCGTAAAAATGTTTATTTAAACTTTTTTTTTTTTAATTTTTTTTTTCTCCTTTTACAACAATAAAATATTGCGTCAATATAAACCCCTTGACTAAAACTGGTCGACAACCAAACGTTACAGCCACTCGTGTGTTTCATTATTATTTTTATCTGACACTCATTTAGGCTTTTTATTTTTTTTTTGTCGTTTCTCTCCGAAACGTTTTTTTTTTATCTCTCTTTTTTTTTTTTAAACATAATGCGGAATTTATTGAAAATAAATAATTGTTGGCAACTGCAATAGGCAATTTTGGATAAAATAGTTGAAAAAAGCAACCTTTAATGAAAATAGCGTTTATTATACATCAGTTACTAAATGAATAAACTAAATGATCTTTCTTTAAATTAATAACTTCCAAAAAACGTTTAATATACAAAACTGTACAGTTATAAAGTTGGCAGAAATAGGCAGGTCCTCAGTGTCGAGTTATTTTTTTTCTCTTTTTTTTTTCTTTTTTTTTCCTTAATTTTTTTTTTTTTTTTTTTTAGCGCTTACTGAAAAATACTTAAAAAATATAAATGTGGAAAGAAAAAAATCCTGGGGGGGGGGGGGGGGGGGGGGGGCTGTGGGGGGTCCCGGGTGCGGGGGGGTCCCGGGTGCGGGGGGAGCCCGGCCCTGCCCGGCGGCCCCGGGGGGTGCGGGAGCACCCACCCACCCACCCAATTCCCCCCGTGGGTCGGTGCGTGGGCGCTGCACCCCCGTCCTTGTGTCCAAGAAGGGGCGAGGAGAGGGGGTGGTTACAGCTCTGCACCTCCCAGCGCCCAAAAAAGGGTTCTGCGTTTAGCATTTTACTGACTTTGTTTTGTTGTTTTGGTTTTTTTTCTCCCTGTTCGTTTTGTCGCTGATTATATTTCCTCCCCCCACCACCCCCCTCCCATAAAAGCTTTTCCACAAATCCAGCATCTCCCTGTGACACGGAAAGAAGCTCAGCGTGAACCAAATGCGGGTGTTTTCTGTCCCAATCCCTCTCTCCCTCCCCCCCGGCTCCCCGAAATTCATGAGACACCTCATTCCTCTTCACTATCGAAACAAAATACAGAGAAACCAATTTCCGAAGCCAAAGCGCAGAAGGATAAAGGTGTTTTACTACAGACCTCTCAGTCTGGCGCTGATCAAAAAGCCCAACTCATCTTCGGAAAGAAAAAAGACTGGCAAATGCCACGGGTTTGGTTGTGACGCTTAATTTCGGGTAAATCTCTTAGAAATAATTATTTTTATATATATATATATATATAATATTTTTTTCCTTGGGAGAAGAGTGGGGGGGGGGAGGTCAGGATTGTGACCCGACCGTTTTACGGTGTTGGGAAGTTCTTGAAAAAGGAAGAAAAAAGCTGCAACAAATAAGCCTGTTCTTCACATCGGTGCGGGGGCTCCGCGGGTGCGGAGGGACCCCCGTGTCCTCGGGGGGGGGACGAGGAAGGGCCGCGGCCGCCCTGCCCTGTCCCCGCTGGGTGACATTGCCGGTGGCGTGGGCAAGGGAGAAACGCTTTTGACTGCTCGATTCGGTACAAATTAGGTCACAAATATTGTGTACAGTTTGTAGTAAAACACCTCAGACATTTAAAAACGCTATATAAGTCTTTAAAAATGCAAAACTAGTCTATTGTAAAACAGATTCACCTGAAATACAGCTGATATAACCAAGGCGCTGGAAGGTTATTCATAGGCACACATCTGTCTTTCCTTTTCTGTCGGGTTTTTCGTTTTGTGTTTGTTTTTGTTTTGTTTTTCTTTTTAATGTTCTTTTTTTTTTTCCCGTGGGTTTTCCTTTTTTTTTTTTCTTTCTCTCTATTTTTCCTTTCCGTTTGGGTTTTGTTTTTGTCGTGTGGTCGGGTGGGTTGTTTTTTTTTTTTTTTTTCGCTTTTTCTTTTTTTTTTTTTTTTTCTCCTTCGTCCAAGCGGAGCCCGAAAAACAAACCTTGTCTGCGAGTAAACACCGTGTGTGACCAGCGGGAAGGTCGGAGAGAGGAATAAAAATATTGCCGAGGCGGCGGCGGGCGGGGACCCCGCGCCGCGACTCCCGAAAGCATAAGTTAAAGCCCCGAGGGCAGTCCCGCGGCCGGACCGCGGTCAGAGGTCGTGGCAGCCCGTGTCCGTTTTCACGCCGTGGGCATACACGTCGTGCTGCGGCTGCTCCCCCGGAGGGGTCATGCGCTTCTCCTTCTGCCGCCGGTTGCAGAACCAGACCCGCACCACCTCCTTCTCCAGCTGCAGGCTGTCCGCCAGCGACGAGATCTCCTGGGCGGCCGGCTTGGGGCACTTGAGGAAGTGCGTCTCCAGCACGCCCTTGACACTCACCTCGATGGAGGTCCGCTTCTTCCTCTTCCTCCCCTGCGCCGCGATCTTGTCGATGCTCGTGGGGCTGCCCGTGGAGGAGTCGGCCTCCTCCAGCCACTTGTTCAGCAGCGGCTTCAGCTTGCACATGTTCTTGAAGCTGAGCTGCAGGGCCTCGAAGCGGCAGATGGTGGTCTGCGAGAAGACGTTCCCGTAGAGGGTCCCCAGCGCCAGCCCCACGTCGGCCTGGGTGAAGCCCAGCTTGATGCGGCGCTGCTTGAACTGCTTGGCGAACTGCTCCAGCTCGTCCGAGGTCGGCGTCTCCTCGTCCGAGTGGTCCTGGCAGTGGTGGCCGCCCAGCTCGCCGTGCTCGCCGCCGCCCTCGCCGCGCAGCCCCGGGTGCAAGCCCTGCCCGGCGGCGGCGGCGGGCGGCGGGGTGAGCCCGCCGTGCTCCAGCATCCCGCCCACCGCGAACCCGCCCTGCGAGTACACGCCGAGGGGCTGCCCGGCGGCGGCGGCGGCGGCGGCGGCGGGGGGGGCGGCGAGCGAGGCGCTGTGCGCCGGGCTGGCCCCCCAGGCGCTGGGGTGGTTGGCGTGGGGCGAGTGGTGGGAGACGTGGGGCGAGCGGTGGTGGATGATGGCGCCCAGCTGCAGGTCCTCGCGGCCCGGCTTCACGTCGGGCTGCTCCAGCGGGCCGCCCGCCAGCGCCGCGGGCCAGGGCGCGCCGTCGCTCAGGCTGGTCACCCAGTGGTGCCCCAGCGGGTGCCCATTGCCCGGGACGCCCTGCAGGTACTCGCTCTGCAGCAGCTTCTGCGGGCTGCGGAACGGGCTGCCCTGCTGCATGCCCGCGCCCTCGGCGTGGGCGAGCGCGCCGGCGCCCAGCAGGCCGTAGGGGTTGGAGGCGGCTGTGGCCATGGCCGCCGCAGCCCCACGAGTTATACTGAGCGGCCGCCGCCGCGCCGGGCTTTGACATCCAGCGGCACGGCGGGCCGGCGGCGGCCGCGCGCTGACTGACACCCGCCGCGCCCAATGGCGACGCGCCGCCGCCCGCGCCGCCCAATGGGAGCGGCGCGGGGGCGGGGCGAGGCGGAGGGGGGCGGGGCCGGGGCGCCGCGCGGGCGCGAGGCAGGAAGTGAATCACTCCGCCGGCACCGGGGGCCGGGCGCGAGGCGGCCCCGCCGCGTTAACTCCTTCCGCGCCGCGCGGGCACCGGGGGGGCTTCGGGGGGCACGGCTTGAGCGGGGGAGCGATGGGAACGGGGAGGGGAGGGGAGGCGTGGGGGGCACGGCTTAAATGGGGAGCGATTAGCGCCGGGGGAGAGCGCGGCAGAGGTTAAACGGCGGCGCCCGGGCGGCCGCGCTGCGGGACCACCCCGGGGCTGCCCCCGCCGCTGCCCCCGCACGCCGGGCCGGGCTCCGGGAGTTCAGCGCCCGCTCCGCTCCTCCTGCGGTGCTGCCGCCCCGGGCTGCCCGTGCCCGCCCGCCCCCTCCTTCCCCCCCCGGGCCGCCGCGCTCCGTCGGGAAAGAAAACTCAGAAACCCCCAAAATAATAAAAAGCAGCCCCAAAAGGAGCTCCCCCGGCCCCGCCGCCGGTACATCCCGCTGGTGTCTCTCAAAGTTGGCGGCGCGGAGCGCACGGGAGCGGTGCGCGCCCGGCGGGCGGGCTGCGGGGCGAAACGGGAAAAAGGGGCAAAAAAACGCCAGAAAAGGGAAAATAACGGGGGGAAAAGGCGCGTGCGGTGCCCAGGCACCCCCCGGGGGGCGGCTCCGGGCCCCCCGGCTCGGCAGGGCCCGCCGGGCACAGCCCCGCACCCCCCGAGCCCCGGCGGGGCGGGCGGAGGAGAAGTCCCGGGACCCCCCGACCCGCTCCCGAGTTCCAAAATGACCTTTCCCCGCATCGTTTCGGAGGTAACCGAGCTGCGTAATTATATTTGCACTTCCAGAAGACTGCATCAGAGTCCCCTTATTGGTTTGAAATTCCATTAAATATATTGCAAGAGCTCCTAGGTTAAGCTTGATTTAAATTTGCATACATTTTCATATATTTAGCAGAAATAAAAGAAGGCTTGCAGCTACCAGAAAGTCATTAAGGCATTAGTTTCTCTGAGAAGACAGATCTGAAGAAAATTCAAGAAAATGAGAAAATAGATCTAAATAAGGTGAGCTCTCCTCTGGTTCCTTCCGAGCCGGGTCCCATCGCTTTGCTCATTATAATAATAATAATCACAATAATTTCTCGCCGGGGCAGCGTGCGAGAGGGGTAAAGGCAGGGCTGGGTGGTGAAGGAGCAGAGCGGGCTGCGTGGCTGGAGGCAGATCGCGATATATCGGGGAGGCTGCGGGTCCCCGGCGGGCACCGCCGCGCTGCGCACCCGCGGGGGTGCGGGGAGGGGGGAGCGGCTGGGGAAACACGTAAAAAATAAGGCAAAGTAAATAAAAAATGAAGTTTGCGGGTAGAGCGGCGGCGGTGGGGGGGGGGGGGGGGGGGGGGGGGGGGGGTGGGGGGGGGGTTCGGGAATGGGAATATCCCTGTCGGAGCCCCGCTCCCCGCCCGGAGTGTGCGGGCGGTGCGGGGCGCGCAGCACCGCGGCCGAGCCCGGCGGAGCGCTGGGAGGGCAGGGAAAGAGTTATACCAGCAGCCTTTTCCTTGTTGGTTGGTTGGGTTTTTTTAGCCTTTTCATTTTTTCTCTTTCTTTTTTTTTTCTTTTTTTTTTTTTTCCCTTTTTTTCCTTTTTTTTTTTTTTTTTCCCCCACTCTCCGCCTTCACAAGCTCCTCGAAATAAACATCACAGGAGCCCGCGGGAAAAAGGGAGGAAAAAAAAGAAAAAAAAAAAACCAACCAACCAAAAAAAAAAACCCAACAACATCAAATCCGCACTGTATAAAAACGTAACTAAATTATTTAAAATTAATTTGCACTTTAACTTCCGAAACAATTTTTCAAATCCCATCGCCCGTGAAAATAGATGTTCAGATCCGCCGTTTAATTAAGGCAGAGTCTCTAGCAGGGAAATAAAACCCCGAACGTCCCATTTTAATCTTTGCTGCAAATGTAGCTAAGGCAGAGCCCGGCTCCGCTCCTGCCGAGGCGGCTCTCACCTCGCCTAGAGCAGAGTATGGTGGATTTTATAGTGTTTTTATCTGCATATAGTTAAATCTTCTTGCTGTTCTAACTAATCTGCTGGAGAGGGTTTCTTTAGCTCTTTCCTGTCAGTCTAACTTCCCAAGTGTAACAGATGCCGCTCTCAAGCGGTCCTTTCTGCTGCTTTTCTTTATTCAGCCTCGCATATTTCTCCCCATGATCTGGGTTTCCATAGAGAGAGGAATAAAAGGGGGACCATGGCCACAAATCCCCTGCCCCATGCAGAATAAAAGAGCCTTATTCAATAGCCGACCCCGTCTGGACATGGGAGAAAAATAAGTACATGCAAAGCTACTGTTGCAAGAATTTGTAACTTATTTTTCATAGACCGAAACCCATTAAAGTTTTTTTTTTAATTTAAAAAAAAAAATTTAAAAAAACTTTCTGGGTTCGGACCGTGCGCTCCAGCCCTTCGGCTCCGGGTGCCCCCGCCCCGGAGAGACCCGCGTTTGCCTAACAAATAACTCGCTTTAATATCTATTTTTTCCTGCTAAATCTTTGGCGTGAAAAAGCTCGCACAATAGCGGGAGGCAGCCCCGTCCTGGGGCAGCGAGAAGTCGCTGGAGAGAACCCCCCGCTTTGAAGTGCAGGGATTGTGTGGAGTCCCCCCGGCACAGGCGGGACCGGGACTTTCTGGGGTCACCCGGGTGCGTGGTGTCCCCTCGGTGTCCCCCACGCTCGGGGCAGGGTGGGCTGTCCCCGCACCAACCCCGCACGTTCCCCTTTAAGAGCTCCAACCCAGCGCGGGGTGCGGTGTGTTTGTGTTCCATAGGAAGGGACCCGGCACAGAGCGAGCCCAGGAGCGCGTTTGTTATCGTGACAGAGCTGATTTTATTATATTTAAGAGATTTTTTTTTTTTCCTCATTTTTCCCCCGGGGGGGGGGAAGGGGGAAAAAAAAAAAAAAAAAAAAAAAAAGAAAAAAAAAAGAAAAAAAAGGTCTAAAAGGGGTTCGTTTTGATTGTGTTTAATACAGCATGAAGCTCGGAGCGGTAAGCTGTGCCTCGGTGTCGTGACCTCTATATAGAAAACTTCACCTTCAACACAAGTTCACTTTAGAGACAGGACGAGTTAGATTGCGCTTGGTGGGAACAAGTGCAAATTTAAAAACAGAGTCAATCATAACGGGGGTGGGGGCTGGGAAAGGGCAATTTAACCGTTTCTGGAGCCAGGAGTTAAGGTTTGCATTGTGTGCATCCAGGCGCTGAAGCCCAGCCACCCATCAGGGCTGAGAAAGCGGCTCCTGGAGCTCCAGAGAGGCTTTGGGAACACCTAACCTGCGTGGGGGAAGCTTAAGAAGCAAAAAGGAATTTACAGAGTATTAGCAGAAATTAGCCAATACCGACACAAGCTCAATTAGTTCCTTTTTTTTTTTTTTTTGGTCTCTGTTGGCTGCTCTTGAACGTGAGTAAATGCTGTGCAGGGAGAGAGGAGGGAGAGAGCCACACACTGCCATCTCAGAGCCCCAGCCAGGAGATGGACTGACAGATTGCAAATTAAACTAGTCCTAATGTAAGAATGAAAGCAGCCCCCCCCAAATCTCTCCCAGCACCAGCCCGGCAGCAAAGAGCCCGGCACGGAGGGAGCGTGGCTGCGGCTGGGCTGGTCCAGGGAGGGACAATAAAGCCAGTCCCGGGCAGGAAAAAATCACAAGGTAAATAGTATTTGTATTCTAACTGCTGCGGTTTCCGAAGCGTTTTGGGCGACTCCTCGCTCCTCTGCTCGAATCGCCTGTTATTGTTATTATTATTAATATTTTTTTCGACGTTGTTGATGTTTGAAAAAGCGTACTTGCTGCGGGAAAACAAATGTCGTTCATTCGTGCACTACCCCGTCACGTTCGGGTCACTGTTATTTTGGAGCCGGGTCGGTTTTAGCGGGTCTCGTCTCGAACGTTTGGTTGACGGAGCGAAAAACCATCAATATTCCGGGAAGTCTCTCCAAAGTGCACATTTTTGCTGCGGGACCGGTCTGGCCGTTTATTAAATCCACGAATTGAAACGTCGGGTTTTGTTGTGTTTACGGAGAAAATAGGGATGGGGAGAGAGGGGGCTGCGGACCCTCCTCGGGCGGTGCGTGGCAGCTCCTCGAGGTCACGGCAGGAGTTAATAGACCCGCACAACAATGCGGGTCCCTTCCCTTTTACGTAGGCACTTTCCTCACCGTGCCATTCACACAGGCGTGATGACAAGAATGCGTTTGTTTCATCCCGGACCGAAATCCCGTGGTTTTTTAGTGGTTTTTCTTTTTTTTTTTGCTGTGAAGCTTCTCCCAGCAAACGGGGGGGATGCGGTTAAGGATGGGCACCCCCAGCTCCTGGGCAGCTCCTGCCACGCCAGAGGCCATCCTGCCCGAGCTTTAGAAATAACCCACACACAATTCCCGAACGGACAGATTCCTGCTCAGACATATTTAAAGGAAAATGGGTTGGATTTGAACACGCACTAACTGGCTCGCTAGTTAACCTCTGTTGACTAATGAGACACTGAAGACAAATCGCTCTGTTCCCTGGATGACAAATACCTGCGTTGCTGTTTGGTAGCTTAGCGAGCAATTTCCATGTGGGGTTTGGGGGTTTATGTGTTGTGGGTTTTCCCTTTATTTATTTATTAACTATAGGTTTTCCAGCTGTAGCACTCATCGTGCAAAGCATCCAGCGATGCTCCTGATCCCGCAGAGGGATTGAAACGCCTCCTGCATTTTGAAGCGCCTCGTCAATCCTAGATTTACGTTTAGAAATACGTAGATGCTGCTGCTAATTCTTGTTTTGTCACAGACTTTCGCGTGTTTACGGCTTGGTGGAAAGTTTCCTGCCCCCTTCATTCAGGTTGAGCCGACCAAAGCTGTTATAAGAATGAACTTTCAGGCCAGGCTGCGTTGCTAAAAGATGTTTCCTTCGTGAATCGCGCTTGGGCGATGCAGGATGGGGATGGGGGTCGTGAGGCAGGTTGGGCGTGTGCGGTTCCCTGGCACCTCATGGTACATTTTCTCTCCACTCTCGCCCAGGAGAACCCCGGTGAAAGCCTCTGGAGGCTGCAGCATCCCTGCCCCTCTGTGCCCTCCCCGGGCGGGGGGTCCCGGGCACGACGGGGGCTGCGGGGGAGAAGTTCATGGGGAGGCGGGCGGACAATAAATCACCGCGGGCCCCAGGGCACAGGGAAGCGCACACGGGAGAGTCTCCATCAAAGGGGGGGGAGACAGCCCTCGGCTGCGAGAAATAAATGGGAATAAATCAAAGCAGGAGGCGTCCGGGGCAGCGGGGGGGACGAGCCGGCCCCGCTCCTCCCGGGAGCGCCGGAGCAGAGCCGGGGAAAGGCACTCTGCAAACTTTTAATGAAATCACCGGTGCTATCGATTTTTGTGGGTTTTCTTGCCGTGCTTCAGACATTGGAAAGTGTCCCTCTGGGAATGGGGGAGGGGGCAGAAGGCAGCGGTGCAACGCGAGCTGTATTGGACATGCAGTTATTTCATATTTTCGAAAATAAACGGCGTCCCTGAGGGTCCTCCAGAGAGCAAAGGGACTCCGGGGGCGCTTGAGCCAACCCATAAAGCTCGGGGTTTAGGCGTGCAGGTGTCAGTTTGCAGGCCCCTCGTGGACCTCTGGGGGACCGGGACTGGCTGTTATCCCCGCGATCCCTGATGGAGAGCCCCGGGAAAGCCGGCTCTCCTCCTCGGACAACACAGTTTTGAAGTGCCACATCCAAGTGTTTCCTCTTTGCCTCTTCTCCAAACTGTTTAGAAATTACTAGTAGCGGATAAGTAAATTGCAAGTAAACCTAGTGAATTAGGATGATTCTCTATCAGTTTAATTTATGTTTTATAGTTAGTTTAGCCTTCTGATTTGATTGCCTTAGTAATGTGAATTGCCTACAGCTGCTGATGATACAGCTTTAATTCTGTTTTAAAGGTCATGTAAACATGTGCCTGTAGCATAAGGAATGCAAATTCAATTCCCTTTTAATGCTTCCTCACATTCACTTCACAGCCTTCACCTAGAAAATTAGCAGGATTTAATGGGGAACCGTGTGACTGTTGTGATTCCATTAAAAGCCCCTCTCACCCCCAGGCGTGGCTCTCCCGGGCCACCCCACGCCCGTGACACGGACATGGATGTGCTTCCCATGCCCGTTTTGGGGCGAAATCGAGGTGTTTTCCGCCCCGGGATGGACTCATGACCTTCACGTGGGAGCTTTAGCTGCAGGTAATTATCCCAGGGCTGGATAACCCGGCGGCATCACGAGTTACCCCTCAAAGCAGCGGGAGCATCCCGCAGGTGTGCACCAATGTGTAAGGCTGTAGTAGAGCTGCGTGTGCCCTTACGTCACGGTGAAAAGCGATGCTGGGAAAGAGAAAAATGGATAAAAATACTTGTTTTGGGCCGAGGTGGGCTCTCCGCAGCAGCAGGGGGAGAAGCGCGATGCCAAGGTGATGGGCGTCAACGAGAGACGCCTGCGCCTTGAAGACAGGCATCGTCGGATTAATTTTTAAACACGACCAGCCCTGAGTTCATCAGAGATTGCTTCAGCCCAGAGTAGGTAAAAAAAATAAAAAAAAAAAAAAAAGGGGAGAGAAAAAAAAAAATTATGATACCACTCTGTTCCCCTTGTTTCAAAGGGTTTTAGTGAAGTTGCTGGGAAGTTTCGCCTTTGAACGGGCGGGCTCTTCCCGCCTAACGAGCAGGGAAGGACGGCAAAAAACCCCACTCTGGGGCCGCTTTGAAAAGGGAACGATGTGTCACTGCGTAGCGAACCGGGACGAGAGGCGATTTCGCGGCCCTTCCAGCCGCAGGGACCCGGCCGGGGCCGGGCGAGTGGGACCGGGAGCGCCCGGAGCCCCGGGGAGCCCGGACCGGGACCGGGGGGCTCCGGGGGAACCGGCCCCTCTGCCCCGGGGGGCTCCTGCGCTGTGCCGGCGGTGTCGCAAGGGGTACCCCCAGCCCTCCTTTGGTGATGGGATGTTCCCCCGCGCTCAGGGGGTGCCT